>NC_045560.1:136801997-137105122 GCF_009819795.1 Aythya fuligula | reverse complement strand
GAATTCTGAATTACCCGTTTCAGAAGATCAATAAAAATGTTTCTGGCACGAGGTTAATGGCTCGCTGTTAACTTCCAAAACAGTCTGCCATTGTTAGTCTTTTTCATGCAAGAACGTACCTTTTGAAAAGTGAGCAATCTTCGAGTAGTTCTGAAGGACTGTTACCTTACCCTGGCTCACAAGTAATAAATCTTAAGATTTTTAGTATTGTAGGAATGGAAGCCTGAAGAGAAAATGCCTTCAGAGATGCAGAAACTTTCTTGTTTCTTCCCTCTCTCTGAAGTAGGATTTTTTTTTCCCCTAATTTTTTGGAATAATCTGGCTGAGAGGTTATAAACACAATCTTAAGAATTGCTAGGAGGAGATTTTAGTCTGCTCATTGGTTAAAAAAAAAAAAAAAAAAAAAAAAAATTGTTTGCAACTCGAAGCCTAATTCAAGTTGGAAGAAACTTTGTTTAAAATATTGATTGCTGTAGTTTATTATCTTGGTGAATTGTATTATAGCAAGAGGTCTATTATTTCTCAGTTGTGGTTATGCTTTTGTGCTGTTGAAATGGTCTTTAAATGAAAAATTTGACCTTGTTTGGCAGTAGCACGTGAGAATGGGCTGCTCTTCAGACTTCTTTAGCACCTCTGCCTGCAAGCCCTGATCCAAGCCCTTGGTATCTGCAGCCTATATATACATAAAACCTTAATCCATTCCCTTCTGGTCTTGACTGCTTTGAACCGCAAGAAGCATGTTAAATCTGCGGGCAGAGGAATGGAAGGAAAAGGAAAAGATTCATGTTTTTTCCCCACTGTCCACAAAGATGTGTAAAATGGTTATTTCAGGTGATATTAAGATGGTTTGGGACCCTTGAGTATTGTTTGAGGCGCCTCTTAATCCTTTTTGTCCCTGTGAGACTTCATCTGTTTGGACAGTCGAAGCTCTGTAACAGGCATATACTAAAAAGGAAAGCAGTGGTCTTGTTTGTCTGCTTTATGGTGGAACTAGATAAGATTCCCAGAGTAGATCCTCAGCTTTTCCTGTATACTGAAAAGAGAAAATACAATTACGTGGATTGTTCTCATTGCTGTGCTCCTAATTCCATCTTCCAACTGCTTCATGTCTTTCCTCTTGTTTAAAGGAAGGTATTGAATGAGTAGAAAAATAGCACCTCGTGAATTCTCAGAAATAGGTGTCCTGTCAGGGGTCAGTGCTAGGACAGCAGCTGTTAGGCTCTGCACAGGCTTGTGCCTTGTGAGCTGATGGGAAGCAGTGGCCATTAGTTTGCGATCAGTATTGAAATACAGTGTCTGTGAAATACAGCATGCTATGACAAAAAAAAAAAGTAGTGATACTTGATGATCTTTTCAAATTTTCAGCTTTCTTTTTGTACTATGTTTCTTGTGCAGGTTTCATTCTTGTTCCTAGGTGAGCCTACTCATCTCTGCCTCATATCCCTTGTCCTGCTCCTTTCTTCTTTGCTTTTCCTCTTTGTTCCCTGCTTCTCCTTGAGCAACATAGAGCATTTTGTTAGTAGTAGTACATGTACTATCGTATAATTCTTGTATTTTGGAATAAGGATTTAGAATTATAGAACACAAGCTCTTCCTGCACCGGATGAGATGCAGCTATTCTGTTTGAAAAGGAGATCTGGGCTGCAGCTCTACACCATGTGGTTGCTTCTGTGTCCTGTTCCTCAGTGCAGAGACAGTAATGTGTAGCCCTGGTGGGAGGAAGGGACTGTGCACAACAGAAAGTCTTAGGGCTCTCTTTTTCATGTGGGATGATTCAACAGATGTTATAGGAAAGCACTGTTGTTGCAGCATCTCAAATAAAATACCCAAATCATAACACTGTTTCTTTCTCCCCCATGCCTGCTTCTAGAACTAGCTACACTGATTGTGCTGTATAGTTTCTAGGGGAAAAATGCGTATTCTAAGACAAGCAGTTGATATGGAAAAAGCTGTCCCATTTAGCTACATGGGACAAAGCGTTAAGTAAATGTGAACAATGTTTTGAGATTGCATAGCACTATCTTGCCTTGATTTGTATGAAACCATAAGTTCTGCTGGGAATACTAGTACAGTGAAAGTCTCACAAGAGATGGTCACAAAAATCAGTGGGTTTTCCGTAGAAATAATAGTGATTTTCCTCACATCAAGAATTTCCCAGGAGCAAGATCAGTGTGTAGTACTTGTGTTCTTGGGAATAATGATGAGGAGGGAATGGGCCCACCTTGCCTCCTGTAAAGGCAAGTTCCTATAGCATTAACAGTTGCTCTTTACTGAAGTAGTTTTCTGTTGGTTTTGATCAATGTATAGAAAGAGAGCATTAAGTTGCAGGAGTCAAACAACTCTTTATAATACTGGTTTTCTAATGACAAGTTGCTGTCAGATATGCCCATCCAAAAAAATAATTCCATGATAGAAAAAACTGTTCAGTTCTACCTGATGCTGTGGGTGTTCTGACCAGAAGCTACTGAGGTCTCAGTATCTTACTTGCTGTCCTTATAGGAGACTGATTGCAATCTAACTGTAACCTCCTTTGCTTAAGTTCCTGGGAAAAATTTATTTTCTTCAATAAATACAGCATCTGATCACTCTTGTGGAGGAAGATCCTTGTTACATCTTTACCACATCTGTTTATGCCTTTCCTTTGCATGCGCCTCAGAGGCAGCATGCCTCATGTGACAGAGTATGAAATGAATGTGTAATGTGAGGATACAGTACTGTCATAAACTTGAGCTGCTTCAATATGAAAATACCTTTGTAGATCCATAAGTCCAGTTCAAACCAACACTAGATTGTTTCCATAAAGTAGCCTAGATCTGAACTTAGTAAGTTCATGCCTAAAAAAAAAAAAAACCAAACATTTGGGAGTCTCCATGTTTTTGCTCAGTACTAAGAGAAGAAAACAAGATTACTTGTTTTTAAGGCACTGGTGAAAGAAGGAAAACATCCAGTAGCTTTTTGAGAGGAGTTAAAAAGAAAAAAAAAATGTTAGAAAGTCCTTAGAGTTAGGAGAAAACCAAGCTTTATATCAGAAGACTAATGCTTGGGAAAACTGTGTCTATATGAAGATCACTGAAAACTTGTGATATGTTTAGTAGTGTATTTTATCATTTTCTTAATCAGCCAAACGTTATTGTTTCAACAAAGCATTGGTTGTGCTAACTACAGTTTTAAAATGTATTTAGTTAAATTTGCTCTCTGGTTGTGTTAGTGTCTGTCAAACTGTTTTGTTTTTTAACAGCACTTGTACTGATTTTCTTAAGAGTTCATCTATTTAATTATTTTTCTCCCCATCCAGTCCCTATGTTGTCAAGTACTATGGCAGCTATTTTAAGAACACTGATCTGTGGATTGTTATGGAATACTGTGGAGCTGGCTCTGTTTCGGACATAATTAGACTTCGTAACAAAACGGTGAGTTTTCTTCCAGAAATGCATGTAACACGTATTTAAAATAAACCATGAATTAAGACTAGAAGCTGTCAGAGTTGCGAGATGAGACCTTTGATGTGATGGGACTTAGCAACTGCACAACCAGTGCAAAACTGTGTATTTTTGGAAAGTATTTATCCATTCTTCCCTGATGTAATCATGAGAAGTGGAACATGCATCTTGAAATGTGAAGGTCCTGTAAGTTTCTTAAAAATTACTACCTTGTGAAATGTAGAACTGTGTGTGGCTTCTTCCACCTGACGGCCTATTAGCAGGCCGTTTAGTATATGCATGACTTGAAAGCAGGCACAGAATTGTCTTGCTTCTACTCGGTAATTAGGGAGCATGGAAAGTAATTGGGTATTATTCAAGGGCTGAGAAGGGAAAGGGATGCCAATTAGGGAATGTGAGAGGGAACTGAAAGGGAGATTTGCAGGGAGGAGTTGCAGAGTGGTGATAGTTGCAGTAATGTAGGGGAAGATGCAAACCTGTAGGAAACAGGCTTTGATATTTTTTCATAGAATCTGCTAAAGTAAGACTTTTTGTAGATATCCAACAATCTTTTGATCCTTTGAGGACATTGTCTCTAGTGGTGGCCTATAATATAAGACAAACATTTGACTAACAAGTACTGTGAGATGGCACTCTGCTTGCTAGCTTTCTACGCTTTGTCATGGTACTCTGAAATATTTGTACCACACGTGAGTGGGGGCAGAGAGAGGAGAGGAAAAATAATGTTTAGGCCTAGGGGAGAAAAAACAAGTAAGGGAAGGTGGAGTTAGACTTATTAGGAAGTAGGGTAATGCCCAGTGTAGGGGGAGCCTCTAAAGAAAAGGTGGCATGCCTCAGGGCTACTGTGATGTTAAACTGATGACCTCCCTTTACCTGCTGGTGATACTTTGCAGCCAAGAATATTGTTAGGTGGTTTAGCAGCAAAGGCATGTCACTGACTCCTGCTCAGCTTGGTGCCCACCAGCACCCCTGGCAGTGTTTCTTCAGAGCTGCTTCCCAGCTGGGAGGCCCCCAGCCTGTGCTGGTGCCTGGGGTTGTTCCTGCCCAGGTGCAAGACTTTGCATTTCTCCCTTTTCAATGTGGTGAAGTTCCTGTCAGCCAATTTCTCCAGCCTGTCCAGGTCCCTCTGGGTGGCAGCACGGCCCTCAGGTGTATCAGCCATTTCTCCCAGCTTTGTGTCCTCTGCAAACTTGCTGACTGTGCTCTACCCCATCATCCAGATCATTAATGAAGATGTTAATTAAGGCTAACCCTTGGGGTACGTGGCTAGTACTAGCCCACAACTAGGTCTTGTGCTCTTCTACTCATCCAGCTCATGTGTTAGCAGCTGAGGTTCCCGTGGGAGATGGTGTCAAAGGCCTTACTGAATTCCAGGCAGACAATATCCACTGAGAAGGTTTAGTAGCTCCAGTAAGAAATAGTGCAAGCTAAACCACAACTTAAAAAAAAAAAAGAAAAAGTCAATTTAAAACAGAATATGGAGGGGACTAAACCTGTGTGTACACCTATTTAAAATGCTAGAATTCTTTATTTCAAATGAAGCTTTTTTTTTTTTTTTAATAAAAATGCAAACACACACACAAAAAAAAAAAAAAGCAGGCAATCTTGCTTCTCATATCTGTTTTAGGTTATTAACAGACTAAGGATATTAGAGATTTAAGGGAAAGATGTTTTAGTCTCAGAGCAAATATGTACCAATGATTAGAGAAACCAACTCTTGTGGTTCAAGTTGATGTGATTAAATAGCATAAATTCTAAGAAATAAAATCAGTAAGTAGATGGATACATGTTGCGAGGGAAAAGTCAGCATACCTTTTGTAAAAGCAAATCATGCTGTGCATGGCTGGTAGAATTTTGTAAAGGAGTTACTGGGCATGTGAATAATGCTGGCTGGTGTGGATGTGCTTGGTGTCAAAAGATTTTTGGACAGACTTCCACACCAGAGGCTCTTCAATCAATATACCTGTAGTGGAGTGAATGGAAAGTTCTGTCACAGGTGGATAACCCTTTTAAAAATAGGAAGGAGGGAAGCAAGGAAGAAGTCATTTTGGGAAATCAACATGAGTCTGTGCTATCCTCTTTGGGAAAGAGGGTAGAAATACTGATGAGATACTGTTTTTACTACGAGAAACACACTGAAAGACTTGAGAGGCTTTGTGAAACTGAGTGCATGTGACTGAGAAAGTAAGCTTAAGTAAATGTGAAGACATGCATTTAGGTTGGTGGTGGTAGTGGGCAAAATCTCTTATATAGGTTCAAGAGCACTTGAGCTTAATATTAAGAATTGCCAAAGAGTAAAATAGTGTCAAGGACATCACAGAAAAGAGTATTGACAGGAATGATCAGAAATAAGGAATTCTTCTCAATAAGGATGTACTAAATATATTAGGATAGTTGTGTGGAACAGAGGTAACGGGGGAGGCATAGTGGAAGGTTTAGAAAAACATGAGTGGCATGAAGTCAGTAAGATGTGCTTTTGTGCTGTTGATTTTTTTTTTTTTTTTTTTTTTTTTTTTTAAGTTATCACTTGTATTAGATTGAAAGCAAAAAATATGTTTTCTACCCATGTGGAAATCCTTCTCCATGTGTCCACTGTATAGTTACAGAAGATTCTATAGATTTTATTTTTAGAAGGAATTGAACCAGACCAAGAAAAAATAACTGCTGCTGAATGCAAATATTTAATATCTGCAGCAGGAAATCCAATATCCTATAGATTGCTTATGGGAGGGTGAAGCAGAGAGCTATCACTGTTTACTTGATGTGTTCTTATGGTCTTCTCTAGTTGCCTGCTACAGGTCACTGATGAAGGTAGACTATCAGGCTACATGGAACTGTTACTCTCCCAGAGAATAGGGGGTGTTGTGGTGTATATAATAATAATAATAATAATAATAATAAAAAAAAAAGTCAAGCAAAATCCTCTATTTTCCACTTTGTTTGCCTATGTCTCACAAATTTTGGAGGAGTTAGTCAGGGGCTGTGAACTCACTTGAATTCTTCTGCTCTACCCCCCAAAAATGTTTCATAATTTTAACATCTCCCTGCATCATATGATGCTGAAATTCTGGAAGTTGAATATGACTGAGTACTTAATTTGTAGATACTGGTGAGGGTTGCCATCCAGTCTCCTTTGTTTTATCGTTAAATATGGAAGCTATTCAGTGTTCTGTCTGCGTGAGACAGTTCAGACTGACAATTGTTATTGTCTATGCACTGCATTTAAAACCTCCAAATGAGCTTGAATTTGCATATGTCTTTACAAGCCTCTGGTATTGTAAGCTTGTGGAAAATATTCTTCTGCCACAAAAACAGACAACGTGAAGTGGTTCGAAGTCTTCCCTGGCAAGCATGCGGGGTGGTGGTCTTCATCAGTCATTGTATAAATATACTGTTATCTCCCCTTGTAAAGGGAGAACAAGAATTTGACTTTTGCAATTGGTATATTTTTTAAAAGTATCTATTCTTCTACCGATTAAACTTAAAAATGAAAAAAGATTGCTTCCTATGGTGTCTAGTTAGTGAAACAGAAGTAATTGCTCTGATTTGCTGAAATTACCTTATTTTAAGAATGTGTTCTTCTGAAATTAGTCTCCCCTTTTCAATTCCATTTATTCTCCCTGAGTATAATTCTAGGCTGTCTGAAAGAGCTCTAAATAATTTAATAAAGCTCTGTACAGTTTGATTAGAATTCTACTAAAATTAACTGTTGATATTGAAACTCCGCATGAAAAAGTTAACCTTAGTAACCTGAAATTGGTGCACATTCCCTTAGTTGTTCCTATAATTTATAAAATAAATGAATGAATGAGTTTTTTAATGATGACTGAAAAACAACAGAACTTCATTTTGTGAAACGCTGATCTGATTACCTGGACTACTCTGCGATGGAAGGATTGACTTATTTGAATGATGTTGCTTGCAGTACTTCAGCTTTCTATTGCTTACCTCTATGTATTTTTTTTAATGTAAACAAGAAGTGGTTTCACTGTACTTGTATTTTTTCACAAGTAAACACAGATGTCCTCACTTGGAAGTGAGGAGGGAATTGATTCTTACTTTGTTAAATGTGTACTGAATAGCCCCCAACACCAAGAGTTTTAGAGGTTGCTTAATTTTCTTGAGTTATCAAATGAAGATTGCAGTTGGGCCAAAGAAAAGTTTTTCCTGTTTCCCCATGTTTAAGGAAAAAGAAACTGAGGAAAAGAGAGTTGAATTAAGAACCTGAAGATCTTCCCTTTTTTGTAGCTGTGTTTTCCATACTTCAGCAGTTCTGTTCTTTTGCTAGAAAGTGAATGGTCCTGCACTTTACTCTACTGGATAAAAAATGAAGGAAGCAGACTACAAAGTTAAGCTCTGACTGATGACTGTTGCTGGCCTGTTTGTATTCAGAAGTGTTCAACTTCACAGGAGCAGCATCTCATCTGAGAAGCCCGAGCTGCTGCTTCAGAAGCTAATTCAACCTTTATAATTCTGCTTGTTTGGGTTTTGTTTTTCGAGTGTGCCAGGCAGATGAGCAGCACTGGAGCAAGCTCATGATGCCTGCTAGCTCATCCGAGGTGTGGCATTTACCAGTCCAGAGCTGTGTATCTCATTTCGTCTGCTTTTCTCTGTGGCTGATTCGGGCGGTTCATTTATCTGATATGTCAGGCAGTGGGTTGTTGCCAAAAGGGTGGTTCCCCTGCTATCCTCCAACCTGGCTGCTGTGTTCATGCCATTTCCATACCTCAGATATAGTGATTGGGTGGTTATGGGGTGATCTTGGACAAGCTTGAAGGTCTGATGGGGGAACTTCTTCCTTTCTAGTCTGTGCCTTCACTCCTATGAGCCAATTCGAGACTCGCTGTGGCAGCACAGTGGCAAATCTGATGCCAGGGAGGCATTAAGAGTGAGCAGTGGGGAAAGGGAGGGAAAAGAAGGAATGGGACTGTCTTCTCAATGGCAGCTGGCAATGGGAGGAGATAATTACAGTGTGAAGCAATACTGTGTCCTGCTGGCTGCTGTGAACATCCTGGGGTGGTGGTGGGGAGGCTGTTGACACACCAGCAGCCCTGCCTCTGTACTAATAACTGCGGATGCCCTTACTCATTGGCTGCTCGTGATTAACTGGGTCATCCTAATCCCATCTGGTCTGGAGACCAAAATGAGTTGTCTATAGCATGCAAGGGGTTGATCCTAGATGTCTTGGTTATCCCTTTCAATGTTTAACCTTATAAACCAAAATAGCCTTTACTAGCTTCTGCAGTGTGGCTTGCAGCCTATTAGGTGCTTGTCTAGCAAAATCCTTTTTATGGCTCTGATCAAGTGGCTGGTTTGTAACTTCTGGGTGGCATTATCCTGATTTTAGGAATTATTCTTGCTTAGCTCTTTAGAATAGCATTGTAAGTCCCTTCAGAAATGGGTTGTTGTCTGAATCTCAAACTGATAGACCTTTTTTGAGACATTGCAATAAAACAGTATCAATTTGCTTGGAAACTTGTTCATAGCAGAAAATTAGTGTTCGTCTCTTGGAAAACAAGTGTTTGTTATGTGTGTGCCAGAAGTGAGATGAGTATTATATATTGGTCAATTGGTACAAAAGAAGGACAAGTTAGAGCTACTGTTACCTGTTTCCAAAGTAACTATTCCTATACTATATGTGAATATGACTGCAAAACAAGTATTCAGAAAATGAGAAATTTTGGTATGAAGACTGGTTGTGTAGCATCCTCTGGATGTTTTAAAGATGGTGACAAAGGAGAACAGCGTGCCACTGATTTGAAACAAATAGTAATTTGGAAGGGCCTTCTGGAAGTCACCTAATCCAATCTCTTGCTTCAGGGAGAGTAAACTTTGAAGTTTGATTAGATTGACCTTGTCTATTTGAGTTCTGAAAAATCTGTGAAGGTGGAGGTTCAACAGTTCTTATCTCTCTCTGGATTTATTTCTTCTTGGATCTAACTGGAGTTTTCCTTGTGGCAACTTGTGACTGCTGCCTATTCTGCTTTTTCTTTGCAATTCTGAGGAGTGTCTGCCTCTTCTGTGTGTGGGTTTTGTTGTAGTGTGGTGTTTTTGTTTTTCTTTTAAATCCTCACGTTACTTAGTTAGAAATGGCATTGAAATATCCTCTCAACTGACGTGCTCTAGTCCCAGAGAGTTTAGTGGTCCGCTGCCACTCTCCTTCCAGTTTGTCAGTGTTTCTTTACAGTAGCCTACAACCAGGCATGATGTTCCAGATCTGGCTTCATAAGTGCTGAATAAAGGGGAATATTTATGTGCCTTAACTTGCTGACTGCTTTCCTAGTGACGACTGATATATGGTGAGCCTTCACTGCTGCTTGGGTGTATTGCTGGCTCACATTCAGCTTCTCTTGGGACCTTCCCCACCCCAGACATTTCCTGCAGTGATGCTACCTGCCCCACTGAGCAGCAGCCCACACTGCTGCATGGTATGGGGTTTGTGTGTCCCAGGTATAGGGCTTCACCTTGGTTGAACTTCATGAGTTCAACCTGACATGCTGTCAATTTATTTCCTCCATCTTGTTGAGGTTCCTCTGAGTGACAGCCCTGCGTTTTAGTGTAGTGACAGCTTCTGTTTTGTGTTGCCCACCAGCTTTATGAGGGTACATGTACGTCCTAGCTTGCTGTCCAGGTTGTTGATGAGGATGTTGGAGTATTTACCCTATAATCAACCCCTAAGAAATAGCCCTTACAGCTGGTTGTTGGTTACACTTTGAACCACCACTGTGCCCAGCAGTTGAACCAGTTGTTCATCCTCATCTGCTCTGAGTCCCTAGTTTGGATGAAAAAAAGATAGAGATTTTCAACAGCCTTCCTAAAGTCCAAGTTAATGATATCCACTGTTCTCTTTTCATCCTTCTGAGAAGGTGACCAGGTTAATTTGGCATGACATCTCTCAGGTAAACTTGTGCTGGTTGTTTCTAATCTCCTTTTTATCCTTTTTGTGTGTAGAAAACAGCTTCTGCAAGGATTGGCTCCATAATGTCTCAGGGAGTGAGGACAAACTGACCAGCCTGTAATTACTCGCATCGTCATTCTTGCACTTTTTGAATATGGTGTTTTGAGGGATGTCACCTAGTTGTTCTAGATTCTTAAAGATGATAAAAAGTAGCCTTTAGGTTAGCACTAGCCAGTACCTCGGCATCTCTGGATGCATCTCATCTGCTCCCATGGAATTGCTTTTGTTCATTTTACTACAAGAATTGCAGAATCCCAGAGATGCTGAGGCTGGCAGGGCCCTCTGGAGCCACCCAGTGCCACCCATGCCCAAGCAGGGACACCCAGAGCAGGGTGCCCAGCACCACGTCCAGGCGGCTGCTGAAGGGCTCCAAGGAGGAGACCCCACAGCCTCTGGGCAGCCTGTGCCAGGGCTGCGTCATCCGCACAGCACAGAAGGGCTTCCTGACTCGTTTCTAACTCATTCCAACATGCTGCTAGGCAGAGAGACCTAAGATCCAGAGTAAACCTTAATAAATGGAGTCAAAATTAATGGAGACAAAAAAAGATGGATAGGAACTTTTTCTGCATCTTTGCTAACAGATTGACCACCTCATTTGGCAGAAGGCCAAAATTTGTTCACTGTTCAATCAAAATAACCTCCTGCTATACTTGCTCACTGTCTTGCCCATCAGGATGGACTGTTTTTGCGCTTTGAGGAGGTTGCCCTTGATGTTCAACCAGCTCTCCAAGGTTCCATCACCCTTCAGGGCAGCATGTGCTGGGATCCCACCTACTAATTTATTTAGCAAGCCAGGGTTTGCTATCTAGAAATCTGGTTCTGCTACTTGCTTCTGTCACTTGCCTCTGTATCATAACGCTTGCCATCTCATCGTCACTGCCAAAGCTACTGCAGATGCTGACATGCCTGGTGAGTTATCCTTGCTTATGAGCAGCTGAGCCAGTGGAACACCTCCCGTTGTGGGCCTGTACAGTGCCTGCAGTGACAATTATTCCTGTGCACACCTGAAATTTTTTCTACTCTGCTGTGTTGCCCTATCAAGAGGTATTGAGGTGGTTGAATCCCCCCTCATCAGAACAATAGCTTGTAATTAGGGATGCTTCTTCCAGGGCTGTGGATGGGGATGGCTTCACGTTTTCTCTTTGTGTGTGTTTTTTTTTTTTTTTTTTTTTTTTTCAAACAGCATGATGACATTCACCTTTTGGGCTACCCTTCTGTTTTTTTTTGACTTGCGAGCTCTGGGGTGTCCCATAGCGGAGCTACGTGCCTTTAAACTGTGTGTCTGTGTAGAGCTCAACCCTCCCCTGCCCAGTCCCACTTACATTGTGTGAGGTGCCTGTACTCATCTTTCAAAGTGAGCTGGTTGTGTGAGTTACCCTGTCATGTCTCTAATTCCAGCAACACTTTGGCTCTGCAGCTGTGTACTAGGTTAGCAAGCTTTTTAGCAAGGACACCATTGGCCTGTTTTGTGAGGTAGATCCTCTTTTTCCCCAGCAATCCTCTGATGTTCCTGTGGTGATAAAAACCCTAATGCTCTGCTGGTGTTATCAGGCATGCTGAAGGGTGGTGATCGGCAGATGCACTTGCTTCTGCTCAAGGCCTTCCCCTGCCCTGGCAGGAGCAAGAAAACCGTCATGTTGCCCCTTGTTCACTTCACATGGGTGACTCGAGGTTTCTCTTGATAACGTTTTCAGGGTTGGTGTGGGTGAGCAGCAAAGGGTGGTGCTGTGAACAGGTGTGTAGAGTGTGAGCGAAGTGATCTGCTTGCAAGTATGTTTTATATCACTGTAAAGATCTTTTAAACATTGACAGCTCAAGTAAGTGGCTCCTGCTTGAAAGACGTGTGGTGATACTCTTATATGAAGCCTCTGTCTAGGGCTTCGACTGGGCTTCTTGACTCTCATCACAGTGTTTTGTCAGAAAATGACTTTGAAGAACCACACTAATTAAATAGATGCTGATGACAGCTGTGTGTAGTCATGACAAAATGCATTAGGGAGGTGATCCTCCTCTGCTCAGCCCTGGTGAGGCCTCACCTGGAGTACTGTGTCCAGCTGTGGGCCCCCAGTACAAGAGGGACATGGAGCTGCTGGAGTGAGCCCAGAGGAGGGCTATGAAGAAGATCAGGAGAATGGAGCACCTGTCGTGTGAGGACAGGCCCAGAGCTGGGCCTGTTCAGCCTGGAAAAGAGAAGACTGAGGGCAGATCTTATCAATGTGTACAAATATCTGGTGTCAAGAAGATGGGGCCGGACTATTTTCAGTGGTGCCTAGCAAAAGCCCAAGAGGCAATGGGCACAAAGTGAAACACAGAATTCTGGCTGGATATGAGGAAACACTTCCTTACTGTGAGGGTGACAGAGCACTGGGACAGGTTGCCCAGAGAGGGTGTGGAGTCTTCTCTGGAAATACTCAAAACCTGCCTGGATGCTACCCTGCACAATGTGCTCTAGGTAGTCCTGCTTAGTAGGGGGTTGGACCAGATGATCTCCAGAGGTCCCTTCCAACCTCAACCATTTTGTGATTCTGTGTGACATTGTGATACTGAATCGTAGTTAAACTCCATTTTCCCATGTTGTCTGTACTTCGTACAGTGCTGTAGAGGCTTTGTGTTGTTTTGTAATAGTTCCAAGTCTGTCATCAATATCTGCTAAACTTGTTGAGTACGTCATAGCTGTCCTTCAGCAAGCTGAAACTTGGTAGTGGAGAATAAGGCCTGCTGAGTCCAACTTCCCTGTTCTAATCAGTTTTTGATCTCACTGTCTGCTAATTACAGCCAGCTGTTGTTGAGCATGTGACCATGGGAGATGGATGAGATTTCCTGAAATAGCTTTCCATATAAGCCATTAGATGATGATTAGATAACTTTATGTTGCTACTGGGCTCTACTCTTTTTTGAACTACAGGTAGAACTGGAATTCTACATGCTGCAGTTTTCCTAGTGCTATTTTCAGCTATCCAGGTTGAAAAGTCCTAATTTAAGAAAATGGGATCTGTTACATGTTTTATTCAAGATACATTGCAGAAGTCCTGCTACTGGGATTACATAGTCAAAACCTTGAATCTGAAGAGCTTGCTGTCACCTGTGCAGTGCTATTGCTGTGGATAGGCACTATGTCTATTACTGCACAATTTCCATATGATTTTATGTGCAAAATGATTTAGGTCTAGTAGGAAGAATACTTGCTGCCTCCCTTTCTTTATCATATGATCCTGTGCCTAAGTTTTACTTCTGTAAAATTAGTAATTCTCCTTTGGCAGTGAGTTCTTTTTCCCTTCAATACCATAATATTGAGCTGTCCTCTTATATATAATATAGGAAGAGAAAAGGGATTATATACCTTAGTTTGAGCAATTACTCAGTCTTTGACTGCACCTTGTCAGCATAAGTAATTTAAATGTCACGATGTGGTATCTCACTCAAGACACAGGCTGTGAATTTGTTTGAAGAGTACTGTCCTCACAGAGAGTGTGCAGAACTACTTATAAAAGAAGTCTCAAAGGCAATTGCTCTGAAAGTGAAACTCAGATAATTATTGGCTTTGGGAAACTAATCTCATTAAAGCTTGTGGCAGTCAGAGTAGGAACCAGAACTTAACATTGGCTTCAGTCTAGAGCTGCAACCATAACACTTTTTTTCTCTGAAGCTTTCTGCCTTACTCGAAGGGTAATTTATGAACTGTTGCAGGCAGAAAAGGTGTCTCAATTCTCATGCTTATTTGCTCACATTCCCCATCTCAGCATCATTGTTAGTCCAGCCTTATTTTCACATAAATGAAGAAGAGTGGTGGTATGAGATTGGTGATGTCTGAGCGTCATAGCTTCTTCTGGGGAAGGAATGATTATCCCATGGGCCCTTTATTTGCCGTGAAAAGGGACCAACCCAGTGTGCTTGATCTAATCAGTCTGCTCAGATGCAGTGATGTGATACTTCCTGGAAGCATCAGGCTTAATGTGCATGTATTACTTAGTGTAAAAAGAGCAGCTGGGAAAGGACATAGGCAGTTAAAGCAATTGAGCTTTCTAAGGGGCCCTCAGGAAGAAGAGTGACTGGCTGTGAGCAGAGAACCTGGTTAGATGAGTTGTCTCAACAGCTGCATGGATTAGGAAGTGTGTGATAGGCTGTATAAATGCACCCTTCAGTCTCCCATGTGTGACATCCACAGCCAGTTGAACAGAAACACGTAGATTAGCTGGCTTCTGAATGGATGTGAAACACCTGAGTGTGCTGTGAGCTGATTTGTCCCAAATTTCCACTTTAATGATTGCCTTTGTTATTTGATGCTTTTACATAGGCTATGGAGTTGTTTGCCTTTTTCATTCTCGTACTTCTGAATGTGTGACTTGCATGTGGTTTTGATGACGATGGATTTGAAGCTGTTTCATGGGTGACTCATGTTTAGAAGGTAGCACCAGCAATCAGAGAGACATAGCACACAGAACCAGAGCTAGCCAAAGATACCAAGGAGATAAATGAGGATCTGGACACAACAGGGAATCAGAAGTGAAGCAGAAAGATGACGACTGTGAAATTGCACGAAGGTGCAATGTACAGAGCATGCTATGCTCTGAAGAAGAATGGTGCTGCATGTTTAAAACCTTAGAATCAAATAAATCAACTGTTTTAACAGGAAACATGACACCCATATGGCTCGATCTAGCAATAGTACAGCATGAGAACCACACATCTGGACCAGGATAGTAACCCTGACTGTAACATATTCCCAGTATTAAAATATTAAATAGCTTTGTTAGTTTTAATTGTACTGTGTGCTGGTTATTGATGGCACTAGTATCTCTGCATCAAACTACTGTTGGAACTAGAGTTAGTAGATAAGTTGTTTGCTGTGACAAGGATTATTGTGGGTGGATTGCAAGACAAAAGTCATTCAAGAGGATACCACAGGCACTGCACAACCTATGTGGTGTAGCAGGCTGCAGTACACCCTCTTCTCACTTGCTGGTTTCGTGATCCTTAGCTTCTTTGTCGAGCTTTTGATACAGCTATTGTGCTACCTTCTTTTGAGAGCTGGACTTTGCTATGCAGTTGTAAAAGAGAGGTGACCCCGAGATCTCCATGTTATTTGCCCACTGGTATTTCAAGAACTGCAAGCAGGGCTTTGCTTCCTTAAGAATACTTCATGTTGAACAGAGACCTACCCTTCAGAGACTTTTAATCAGTTCCTCATAATGTGACTCTGGAGGAAAGCAGGCAGTGAGTTGCATGATCTCACTGTACGTTTGTCCGTGCTGTTTTTCGTTGTTGGTGGTGTCTTCCTAATATGCATATTCATGATTGCGTGGGAGTCATCAGAGACTAGGGATGCTGTTTCTGAGCTGGGGTAGGTTTGGCGAAGCTCCAGCAGAAAGTGTTACATTCAGCATACCATAAACTCTTTAACTGAATTTGTTAATAGCTAGAAGTTGGATTGCATGCAGTGTGAGTCTTCAGATAATATTTTACTGCACTTAGCCAGAAAACTACTGGCTTGTGCACTCTGGGCTGTCTCTTCCTCCAGATATCTTTCTGACCATAGTTCAGTTTACTTTACAGTTGACTTTGGAGTCCTATCTTGATTGCAGAGCAGGTAGGCAGTTTCACTCCCCCAGGGACAGAGCAATGCCAGGAAAGATGCTGTACACAACAGGGTTTGTAGTTCTCATGGTTCTCACAGCATACATCATTTGAAGCAGCGCAGCAGCCAGCACGAAGAAGCAGCACAAAAAAAGGCTTTGAGCAGCATGCCACTGAATAGAATCACTGTGCAAGATCTCGGAGAGAAATGGCAGGCAAGGCATGCATAATGCGCTGTGGAGGCGGTCACCAATTGCCGAGGAGCGTGGAGTTTGTCCCACCATCGAGTATGTTGTCTGCTTGCATCGGGAAAGGCTCATACAAGTCCCTGAAAATCTCTGGGTGTAGTAGCGTGTACTTATTTGGAAGGAGCAGCTCCTAACTCTGCTACGTCCCTGCTGACTTACTGTGCCGTTAATTGAACTGTGGGACTGATTTGTTGGAAAAATAATTTGGCAGGCAGGTTTATTTTTAACTAGGGTCAGTTCCAGTCATTTAGTGGAAGGGCTGACAGTAGGAATTACTGCTGTAGGCTTCAGCGAAAGGAGGGACTGGAGCTTGGCACTGCAGCCTAAGCGAGTGCATGTGTAACTGTGCCCTTGGGCTCCACGCCCAGGTTTTATGAGGCTGGAGTGAAGCAGGAATAGGGAAGTGGTTCTATTTGTTAAATAATTAAAGCTAGTTATGAGTAACTCAGGTGCAGATCATCTTGCTGACTCATCATTTTTTCATTTCTGTTGAGTCATCCTGCTGGCTTGCGGAGGGATTGTAAGCGGTTTTGGTTCTTGGTTTTGTTTTTGGAAGGGAGCTGCAGATGTGTACCAGCACTTTCAGAACTGAAACTGGAAGGAGTTGCTATTGCTTAACTTAATTTCTGGACAGGATTGTGAAAATAGAGGGAAATTACAACCTGGTGTTGCAGCCAAATTAGGATATTCATCTTTGGTTCTGTAGCTTCTTGCATTTCCAAGCATGTCTTGGAAGTTTATTTGCTTAGTTCTTGTATTAAAGTACCAACAAGCTGCTATAACTGAATGGCATTTCAGTTGACTGAACAGTTTCTTTGTATTTCCTTAAAGTTGCATCACATGGGATGAATCGTGTAAATATGGGTGTGTTTTCTTTTATTCTAAGATGTTGATCAAAATCTAAGAAGTGTTCTTAAGGGGTCTGGTACCTGCAAAAGATTCACTCTTCCTGGATCTCTGATAGCACTTTCTCAGGAGGTTGTGTTCCAGTTGTGCAGATCTAAAGCAATTAAGATAAACAGTTGAGCATTTCATACTGCTTCTTTACTTATAGGAGATATTTAATCAATTATGATTCTTTTTTGCATGTTTTTTTTTCTAGTTTTAACACTGAAGTTTGTCTAGTCTGCTTGAAAAAAAAAATCAAGCAAAAAGAGTTCCTAGTGTTTGCTTTGTGATGCTCATGGAGTTCAATAAATATTACTGCTGACAGTTTTTGGTTTGTTTGGCTTATTCTTCAATTTTTCATTTTTCAACTTGTATTCAGTCTTACTGTGTCCTTTCATGCTACTGTGACTAATTTGAGAATACGTTTCCATTCATCCTGACTGAAAAATAAACAACAAACGTGACAGAGTGCCAGTTCAACTATGCTGACTGTATTGCTGACTTCAGCAGCTCTAAAACAGCAGAGAACTTCAATTCTCATACCTGGATTCTCGGAAGTAGTTGAAGGACATGCTGCTACTTAAGAATGCAAAGAGACCTGTTAAAAATTTCAGCATGGCTGTAGACTTGCTGAGTCTACAGAGTGTTATAAACTGATAAATGTTACGTAAGGGGATAATTATTTTTTATTTTTTGGAGATCAGGAGTTATGTCTGTGAATACTTTCAAAGCCATGGGCTCACATGTTACACTATCATCATATAGTGGTACTTGGGATGACTGAAATGTGGATCATTGAATAAAATCTATTCAGGGCCAGCTCTAGCTATGTAAGATTCATGTTAGTTCAGGTATACAATCTTGCAGTGTAATAGTAGTCCAGTA
This sequence comes from Aythya fuligula, assembly GCF_009819795.1. NCBI lineage: Eukaryota > Metazoa > Chordata > Aves > Anseriformes > Anatidae > Aythya > Aythya fuligula. The sequence continues at coordinate 137,087,129 of NC_045560.1, read as the reverse complement.
TATCACAGCATATCTTTTGTGGGTTATCTACACACAAAGAACTAACAGGGAACTTTCGCATACACAGCAAAATAATTAACATCCTTGGAAGATATTTTAAAGGACACAGTGTTTGTGGTTGAAATGGAAGATCCGTTATATCTTCCTGTGTGGATGTCATCTAACAATTGTTGAATAATGTAGGTAATTTAAAAAGAACCCAAAAGTTCAAGGAGAATTCGTTCTCTGCATCAGATGGCAACAAGCAAGAAAAATGGTGGAAGAAAAAGCGCATAGCATCTGGTTGGCATCCATTCTCAGTCGTTTCTGTAATTGTCTACGGATCAAAGGAACAGGTGATAATAGTTACTGGCACCTTCTGGCATAAAAGTACCCTGACATCTTAGTTGCCCTTTTTCTGGGCTGAGTAGGGCTTTGGGAAGGTTATAGGGGCACATCTGTGTGGGTGTAGTTCTGCAGCTTTGTGTCAGGTTGGAGCACAGGCAGAGTGAGAAATGTTTATCTTCAAAAACGAGCATTTACTTATATTCTGTGTAAAATGAAAGGACCAGTCTCAAAAAGAACAGAAGAACATCTAAAAAGACAGGCTTCAGCAGAGTCCTGCAAACCAGTTAGTCAGACAAACTTCCTAACAATTACTACCTGTATTTCTGCAAGCTACACTATCTCCATTATCTCACTACAGATAGTGAGTAACAAGCTCTGTGATGACTATTTTTTTACCAAGCTTTGTGAAGAATATATTTATTTAGTTGTTTATTTATATTTATTTCTCTATTTTCTGTACACCTTTATCCCTTGTGTTTTTTGTTCGTTCTTGGAGAAGCTCTTGAAGCTCTATTCCTGTCTATAAAATACATCATGTACATGGTGTGATAAACGTTATGAAATGATCATATTTTAAATAGCCTAAATGTATAGAAACAGTCCATGTATATACCTGAAAAAGGTTTTGTTTTCTTGCAGCTAACAGAAGATGAAATTGCAACTATTCTGAAATCGACTCTTAAAGGACTTGAATATTTGCACTTTATGAGAAAAATACATAGAGATATCAAGGCTGGAAACATCCTTCTTAACACTGAAGGGCATGCAAAATTAGCTGACTTTGGTGTAGCTGGCCAGTTAACAGTAAGTACATGTGGAAAGATGATTTAAAAATGCTTTAGTGCTGCTAACCTTTTTTTTTTTTTTATTTATACTTCTGTCTCTTTCTCTGCCTTGAATTTTGTGTCTGAAAATAAACTAGTGGTTGAGTATTTCATGTATTGGAAGGCTATTTTTTATTTTTATTTTTTATTTTTTTACTGTTATAACCCATTGTACTTCAAATGGTTGCTGATTATGCTTTAAAGCTTCGTTAAAGATTTACGATCGTTGTCACCTGTTTAGCTTCTAGAGGCTGGTGGCCTGAATCTGCTTGGTCTTAATTGCTGTCATTACCATTTGAGCTTAGAGTAGCTAATTTTAGCTTTTAAATATATAACTAATATCAAAGGAATTTGTGAAAATAAACATCACTATTTTAATTGCATAAATAATGTAATTACAGGATACAATGGCAAAACGTAATACTGTTATAGGAACTCCATTTTGGATGGCTCCAGAAGTAATACAGGAGATTGGCTATAACTGTGTGGCAGACATCTGGTCCCTTGGTATCACGTCAATAGAAATGGCTGAAGGAAAGCCTCCATATGCTGATATTCATCCAATGAGGGTAAGTGTATGCCCTAGCATTTACTTCTAATTGTATTTTTTTAAAAGTGGAGTCATCAAACAGTGCATTCATGGATGAAATTTATGACAAGGGATTTCTACTTGCTGTGATGCTTCCTATTTGCTGCCGTTTGTTTTTTGACATGTGTTTGTAAGGTGTCTGAGTGTTATCTCCAATGGAGGGAGAACTAAAACAGTAAATGCTTAATTGACTTAAGGCAACATATAGAGCCAGTTTCAGACTACAGCTGCACTTTGTAGAGTTCCATAACAAAAAAGCCATCCTCCTTTGTAAGTTTTGACTTAAAAGTCATCTAGAAGAGTATTTAGGATTGCTGTGTGTGAGCACTACTGGTGTTAGTAACCTTTGGCAGCTCTTTTTTTTTTTTTTTTTTTTTTTTTAACCAGCCCTTACAGTCTGTTGCTGAACCAATTCACTTCTTGCAAAATAAAAATGTAAATAGAATTACTCACTCTATGAGAAGTAGCATTTATAAAGGAATTGCTCTTGAGAAGTTCATAGGGAAAAATGCTTGTCTAGGAATAAGTGCTGCCAGTGGTAGTCATGCTTTTGTTTTCTTTTTTGAAATGAACACTAGAATAACTACACTGAGCATCAATAAATAATCCTTTCTTGGATTGTTTACACATAAAAACCCATTTGGTACTAAAAAGAAACTTTATGTTAAAAGCAGATTATTTTTCACCTTTGTGCTTTGCTGTGAAAATTGTATACACGTTAGATTATCTTACTCAGTTTTCTTTTGCTCATGTGTCGTATATCAGGATCACGATAAAAGTATATCAGCAGTCTTCAGGGAGAAGGTGCTGTTCATATGCGATTACTGTAAGGTAGCACATTTGTAAGTTCAAGTGTATTTAGTGCTATTGGGTTCTTGTTTGTTTGTGCTTTTTGGACCTGAGATGTTTCCTGATTTTTTTCCACTGTGCAGCTCAGCTAAAGCTAGTGAGTGTTTTGTTTCCAAAATGATGTAATGTTTCCAACTGCAAAACTTAGTGTTTTTCTTGCACCACTTTTTTTTTTTTTTTTTCTGGGTAGCTAACTATTTTAAAATTAGTGTCCAAACTGAAAATACTCAGATGAAAGCCAAGAAGACCAGGATAAGCATCTCTGTAGCTTGTTTTCAATATCAATGGGAATTTAATTCAGATGAACTGACATATTGGGGAAAAATATTTGAAGAATTATTGATTACGAATCAGTTGAATTTTATCATGGTGGCTTTCTTGCTTGTACTTTCAGTGAAGCTGTCCTTATTACAGCTGAGTTCATTTGACATAATTGTGTGTAGTTGCACTAGCTGTTGAAAGGTGAGGACTGCATTATCAGTGAGGATTTTATAAGCGTGACAATAGCTGCTTATAAATCAAAGGTCACTGTTTGAGTTTGAAGGCTTGTGAATCTGTTTAATTCGTGTAATCAAATGAATGCTATCAAAGGCCAAAGTAATTTAACACAACAATTCTGGATTACATAGAACATGTGTTCTTGTTAATAAATTACGTTATGGCTTTTAAGGGCTTGTATGCAGTTAGTAGTCTTTTATGTATTTGATACCTAGAGTTTTTCTTAATTTTTATTAGTGAGTTGTTACAGTGGTTAACAAGAAATACACAGATTTAAGTTGCAATAGTTTTCCCAGTGTCATATGATACAGCTTCACAGGACATTTGGACATATGTAGATGCTTTCCTACTTTGTTTTAGTTATGACACAGAATTGATATAGGCAAGCATGAAAGCTTGGGCAAATTTTCATTGCTTTTTCTAGATGTTGTTGGAGTTCTGTGGTATTTATGTAAGGCACAATTTTGTTACTTGGGAATGCATGTTGAAATTACCATGTGCGCTATTTTGCTGTAGGCTGGTTGGCACTGCCACAAAGGTAATGCACTGCCAGTAGGCTATTTCCTTGTCAACTGCATTTACAGCTTAATAGAAATATTACATGACTTCTTTAAACAAGTGTTTTGGCAGAGAGGAAATAGCAGATTCCATGCAAACAAGCATAGCTTCCTCTGCTTAACCACACTCTGGCTACTCTGAGGAGTTGCACTGGTTTCAGCTGGGAAAGAATGAGAAGCAGGGGGTGCAAAATGGAATTTGGTGTGGGGGGAAAAAAAATCCGTTCCTCTCTGTTCAAGTATTAGTGGCTTAGTGTACTTGACTGTGTAAGTGTCATCAGTGATATTTTCACTTGTTTCTGGGGCAAATCAGAGTTCAAAATAACCTGCTGTTGTTGTACTTGGTTTGAAGCTCAAAGGTCAAGACCATTTGCAAGCCTGGTAGTCTAATGCTTTGTTCATGTAAGAATTACAGAATGCCTCGCATATTTCGTGTCAGAGTTCCTTTTTGTGCTTTTGCTGGTGCTGTAATAATGGTTTGCTTTGTTAGCAAGGGAAACTTCTGTGTTTTCTCCGAATTTTCCTCAAAGAAGCGTTTTTCAGATAGGGAAAAAATTCAGACATTGTCAAGGTTACCCTAAACTGTGGTGATACTGTTGCTAGAAATGGCAGTGTCTGCTGTTGAGTCAAAAAAAAAAAAAAAAAAAAAAATCACTGAAACCTAGATAATCTAACAGGGCTAGAAGTCTGATTGCAGTCATCAGTGCAATGACCAGGGTTAATGTGGGTAACGGTGTATGCATCTGCCTTTGGTTCCTGTGCTGGGATGAGCAGTTCTGAATTTATTATAGTGGAGCTAATTAAAGGGGGCTTCTGTGTGGGTCTAGAGCAAGACTCAAGCTCCTACTCTGAACCTGCACTGAGAGGCTTTAACAGCTGTGCTCCTGTGTTTCCTATGGACTGCAGCATATGTGCAGGCTGTTCTGATAAAGTATTCCTCCTACCACTGTCTGAATTTAATTCAAACCATTAACTGCTTTGTGTAGTCTCTCCTCTTCCTGCAATATCTGTCTTTAATGTCTGTTTGTTTCTAAAGGCCTCTTTTTTTTATTTCTTTTGGTAGAAAGACAAAGGTTGGCCCTATTTTTCCACAGTAGATCTGATCATGTTTTTTGGTGCAAGTTGGTAACGTGCTTTTGATAGATCTTTTGTGTTTGCTGATCAAGCTGTGATCTCAAATTTGTTACGTAAATGAGTTGTTTTTGGTGGAAGATTGTTTAAGCTGCAGGGTTTTTATCTGATCACCATCTACGTAGTGCTGACGCTTCTTTTTGTTAAGAAGTAGACTAACTTTGCCATAAAGCTTATCTTACACCTTAAGAATGGCATCTTTTGAGGCCCTTTCTCTAGGACCACCACCCTTACCTTATGTATTTTCAGTATATTAATGCAATGGTCACTTACTGACATGAGGCTGTGATTTTCATGATCAACTTAAGCCCCTCCAAGTGTGGGCTTCAGGTTATAAAGATGTCTGTCCCTAGCTAGGAGCTCCTGCTGACCTTTCTGGTAAGCAAACACTGGCGTTTTTGTGGCCTCACAAGGAGTTGGGCAGAAGAACTGGTCTTCTGGGAAGCTAATCTGACAGAAAACCTGCTGGAGCTGAGCAAGAGGAGCTGTAGGAGCACGTAGATGGACGGGGGAAGTGGTTTGAGTGGAGTTACTACTTCTGGCCACAGCTATGCACTGAGCCTTGTAGGCCGACTGTAAAACTGCAGCCTGTATTTCATAAAATTTGCTCTTCTTTGCAAGGTCAACACTTACTGACAGGATGGAGCGTTTCAGATAAATGCTGGTAGCTCAAAAAAAAAAATTCTTTCATGCTTATCAGGCAGCTGCAATAATTCATGTTGCTGCAGTATGGAAGAAGCTGGTGGTAGATGCGTTTTTCAACACTTCACAGTATTGGCCTTTGTTTCTTTCTGGTGAGGTTTGTTGGAAATGGACCATGTGGGCATCACATGTTCTACAGTGAATTGGAGGAAGCCAATTTGAACTGCTTCCATTTGCTTTAAGTCCAATCATGATATTTATTTTTCCATGGCACTTACCCAGATTATCCATGCCTCCTGCTTAGCCTGTGTCATTTCCATCCTGGACTAATCTGTTTGTAATAACCTTTTATGCCTGATGTATCTTATAACAATCTACCATTTCCCAGTTATTTATTCTCAGCATACTGTGTTAAAAGTGGAGTTTGAAGTGAGAATTATTGCTGTGTAAAGCTGCAAGAACCAAGGAAGGTGTCCTGTTGAGCATCACTGTCTGATTTAGACTGGTTTTTAATCATTGAGTAAATGGTTTCCTCTATACCTTCTTATGCCAGAAGTTGAGGATGGGGGGTGGGGGGAACACTAAAAACCTTTTGGCATTATCAGATGATTTTCTATATAACCAATTCAAATAGGGGGAATGCTTGCCTTTTTTTCCCCTTCTCCAACAGATGAAATTGTCTCATCAGTTTCTATTGTTTTATTTGAGAGGTCACGTTAGCATTACTGCTTTCAATTTAGAGCAGCATTATAAAAGTATATTATACTATTTTCTTATTTTAGTGCTTCTGCTTATCTTTAGAAAAGAGTTTGAGGTAACTTCCAAAAGTCATTCCCTTTTAAAAAACTTTCTGTGAGGCACTTGTTAATTTATAACTGAAGATCTTGACTGCTGTTTCTAGATAGAGCGAGTTAATATTTAAAGAGATTTAAATATGGATTGTTGATTGTATATTACTGTTTATTACTTTACTACCTGTTCAAAATCTTGTGGAAGAAGGCAGTGAGTTGTGGTAGGACTCCCTGAGTGGGATTCCTCAGGGAGGTCATAATTCTGTGGAATTTCTGTTGTGGCTTCTGTGTTATGATAGGGTATTTAACTGTAGGCAAACTGTGTGCTTTCAAGTGCCTGGAAGTACTAAGATTATTTTAAAATAGTTAAATCATAAGACTTGGAAAAAAGCATGAGACCCTAGCACATGCAGTTCTGTCAGTGGTAGGGTTATGAATGCATATAGTTAAAGGAACAACAACAACAAAATGGCTCCCCTTTTCGAACTGGGTCTTCCATTGTGTCTCGTCATTTTCTTAAAACTTGATTCCTCAAGACAGGATTTCAGTGTGTGTTGTCCAACACAATGCCATATTAATTCTAAGTTCCTTAATAAATGGTGATACACCGTATAATGTACATCTATAGTATGTTAGATATGCTAATATGTGGTGACCTAATTCTGTGGTGTGATATGGTTGAAGCAGAAGACTAGAATTTGCAAAGAGCCGTTGAGAGACCTTTAGGTGTCTCTGAGCTTTGTGTGGAGTTTGTTTGCTTTAAACTGACCTTAAAAAGCTTCAGAGGGGCTTTCTTCCTGCCATTTCTGTTGCAAACAGCATTTAGGCAGCCACATGATGAACTGGTTCAGAAACTGACCGAAGAACAAGAATTAGTTCTCACTGATACATAGTGCTAGAATGAGGTTGGAGCCCATCTTACCTGTCCTCTTGGACTTTTCTAGTGGTGCCTATCAATAAAATGAGACTGATTTCTAGACTTTTTAAGGGTAGATGTGTTCTCTGCAAAGCTTCCTTCCTTCCCCACCTCATCCGCTCTTCGAGCGGTACCTCAGCAACAGTATTTAAAGATGAACTTCATGAGGTAAACTTCTAGCAGGCCTTAGGCAAGCATGTGGCTGAAGAAGAGTGTTGTTTCATGAGCTATTTGCCCCTGTGGAGCAAAATAGGACCCCAATTTCAAATAGGTGGACTAACTTTGAGAATAAAATGAGCACAGTTGGTACTGTCTAACAGAAAATAATGTTCCTTATATCTTTTTTTGTCCAATGTCAAAGGAGTTGTTTCCCACGTAATCTCCATGAGAAATGCAATTCTATATAGTAACAGCATATGTAGCAATTTGCTTTTAAGGCAGTAGTAGTGTTCTGTGGTTCAAACCAGTTGTTGCACTTACACTAATACCATCACTGAGCGAGGATTTGTATCTTGATTTCTTTTTTGTTCATAGCTTTCTTCTTTCAAAGTTGAATTCCAAAGAAGTATGACTTTTTTTTTGAATATTTAATGCCTACAGGATTCAGGGAGGAAGCAGATTTTGAAAGGATTTAATTTGCTTACTTGCTCGTCACCAACTCTACCGTGAGCTGAATGTAGAGGAGGAGACTACTGGGAGTGTTCTGATGAGTGAGGAGGTCAACTCAGACAATACATCCTTGGTATAGGCCAGTTTCTTGTGATGAAGAAATATAATTTCTTCCCACTTTTTGGCATATCTAGCATAGAATTTTAATGAAGGTTCCTATATACCAAGCATTGCTTGCACTTTCAAATCAATAGAATTATTTGGCGCAGGATAAATAAGTTTATCACTATTAAAAGTATGCATTCTTTATTTTTTATGATACCAGGTTTGTTGGTTGCATCTGTGCACAAAAAGGAAATGTTAATCTGTCATGTGTAATAAAGTAGCAGAAATGGAGAATATTTGAAATTTGGACTGGAACTGGAGTTTAATTTGAATTAAATGGAAAACATTTATTTCATGCTTCTAAATGAGGATTTAATTAAAATTAAATTGGTTCATCTTTTTAGACTTACCCCTGAATAGGAAATTTGAAACATATTTGAGTTGATGGTTGGTTTTCTCTGACTTTGATTAATCACTTTCAAAGTAAGCGGAGGATCAGTACAGTAATTTCATAATTACACACAAGTGAGTTAACTTGAAACTTTAACTAAAATAACTGTAAGGGAAGTTTGATGTTGGTTAGTTTCATGTAATGCTGTCTATCTTCTGTGTATGATCTGAATTCTTAGAAGTGCTAATCTGAAAAAAGGACCATACCATGATACTACCCATTTATTTGCAAGGTACATTAATAGGGAAATGTTTGACCTGGAAATACTACTTTTCAAAGACACTGGAACAGTAAGTGGGGACTGAATGAAGCCATGAAATAGGTGTAAGGATTCTTGATGACTTCAGTGAATGTTGCATCGAACAGCGCACATCTGAAAGCATTGGTAAAAGTTGTTTGATGGACCTGTTCTTGTGGTTAAAGCCAGGAATACATTCAGCGAACCAACCTAGCATGGCATGGGTTAATGTTATTCTCTACTACTGAGCTGGCCTCTTTCTCCCTGGAGGAATGCTGGAAATAAACAAACAAACAAAAACAAAACCCTCCACCAAAAAGCTCATTCAGAAGTTTTAAATCACTGTAAATCTGCTCATTTGTGATGTTAGGAAAACTGTAAACATAGATCAAAGTGCGAAGCAAAACTATTCTGCAACTTGATGATCTCAAGAAAATTTTATTTGAAATAGACAACCAGTAGTAAATCATCAAGATGCATTGAAACTAGAATCACAAGTTGTATGTTACAAGACTTGTTTATTAATTAACATTACAGCATTCCTGCTTGAATAAGCCTTTCCATCATCTGTACGCATAATTGTATGCTGGGTGGTTTGTTCAGTTCATTTCTACCTTGCACAATGGACTTGGAAAAATATTTGGCAGTGTATTTATGCACAGACTTCAGAGAAGTCCTTTTACTAAAAATTCTACAGTACCCTGCAGGATATTGTAAAGTGTAGCATGGATTTCAAAACTTCAAGTGAATAGCTATAAATATATGCACATATATACACACACACAAATATATACATGTCCTTACATGGACATATATGATACATGCACATGCATCAATTTCTTTTTATTTCCATAATCTTTCAAGTTCTATGATTAACAAAAAACATAAAAGATGATTTTTTTTTTTTTTTTAATTATTCAGAGGTCTGGCAGCTACCTTTATAGAAGAGGGAATTTATGCATTGCTTTTAATTGAAATAGGTCCACTTGAATTTTTGCATGTGACTAGTGTCTTATTAAGCCAAAAAAGAACTTGGTAAATCTTTAAAAGATCATTGGTGGCTTGAATTAACGCTTCTTCGTTCAAGTGAATATGTTCATTTTTTTCTTAAACTTTAAAATGTTTTATTTCTGTGTAGTTGGTAGACTTAGAGTCCTTGTCAAGGAGACTTGACTAGTGTATAGCACAAGTCTTAATACATTATTACACTTTTTAAAAGCAGAAGTGTATTTACTTGGGTTTTGGTTAGAGGGATATTTGATTTTGAATTATGTGGCAGAAAACCGCAATCAGATTAGGAGTAAAATATTAGGCTTCTATTACTACTCACTGTAAGATTTCTTTTTTTGTCGTTCTTTAAATTTATACTGACTGTTTACTTAGTTTAAAAAAAAAATATATATATATATATATATAATTGCTTCAATTGAAAGGAAGGTAAAATTTGGAATTGATAAAGCTTATTAAGACTGTATGTACCCAGTTTCTGTCTTGGTATTATATTGCCTTAAAATGTACACTCAGTCACTTTTAAAGAGGATGATGCATAATAAATGTAAGAAATTTATTTAAAAGGAAAGGTTGCCAATCAGACTAAATTTGTTTCAGTTAAAACTTGATGGTCTAAAGACAACTTATAATCCTTTTCTTGTTATAAAGTATTGTCAAATTTGTAGTAGTATCAGTTAAAAAGTTTATGGAAACTTTGTTTTAAGGTGGTTTAAAATAGAACTAAATCTTTAATTTGTATTTGATGGCACCTGTTTTCATTTTGTTTCCCCGGCAACACCAGTGGTATCAAAAAATTGCCCGTAGACCACCCTGGTTTTAGAGAAGAATGAAACCAGCCTGTCTTTTTCATTTCAGCCTTTTATTTTACTGACTAAATATTTAAACAGAGCTCTAACACGCAGTCAGCGGTCTGTGAACTGACTCCGTTGACCGGGGGATGCAACTTGTGATTTTTTTGTATTAAAATTTTCTGTATCAATTTCAGTTTTTATAGGTTATTTTAAAAATGCCATAAGAGAATGTATAGGAAATACTTTCAATAATATCCCATGGCAGAAAGCAGCATTGTCTACCTGCAAAAGTGGAATGAAAGTTTGCATTTGTTAGCTAGCATGATCTGTTTTCAAAACTATATGGATCCAAGTTCTTATTCCAGATGTGAGTTCTCCATTATTGACGTTCCCCTGGGAAAGAAAGCAAGCCAACACAAGCGTTACCTCCAGATTTCTGCTTTCTTCTGTGTGTCTTTACTGTGTCTGAGAATTCACATTGATTGTGAAGATTGTTTGAGGTGTTTGGAATGCCATATCTATCTTAATGTGTTATGGGCTTTATGCATCGGTCCGTGTTTTAGAAAAGCAAAACTGCATTAACTCTTGGAAGTGGTGCTTATTGCGTGCCTACCTGAAGAGCTCTGCTAACAAAAGCCTCCTGTGCCAAGCATGCTCCTGCACTCCGTGCCGTCCATGCTGATGTGTTCTCGTGGAGCAAATCAGAGCTATCAAGACAACTTCTGATTTAGGGAGAATTATGGAAACACGTGAGAGGCTAGGAAGTGTCAGGTGTGTGGTGTTTTTCATTCTTCCCCAGAAATTTAGAACAGTTTATGAAGTGATCTGATCGAAGAAAAGAATATTTTGGTGGGGATCTATTCTGAAGGTGTTCTACGGAACATGTGTTGGCCCTTGCAGCACTTCCCAGTACCTGGGGAGTGCTGGAACCATGACTGTAGAGTTGGCAATAGAGGTGGAAGCCCAGTATTCTCTGCTGCTGCTTTTTTTCTTCCTTTTTTTCTTTTTGTGCACACTGAGTAGTTGCATTATTGGAGCCTCACATGGTAGCAAATCCAAGACTTATGGGGAGACTAACATGCATGTGTTGAAATACCCTTCCTGTTAAAGCAGATGACTCCTTAAGGAATGTTGTAATGATGAACCCTGGCCTGGGGACAGAGGGCATTGGATGAGTACGTGCAGACACAAGTGAGCATTGCCTGTGTTGTCCTTTCACTTTTGGAGAAAAGTTTGAGCAACTGAGTGAGCACTTTGAATGCTTTAATTTTACGTCAGGAGACGGTAGAATATTAGCGCTATCTTGGTTTTGTTTGCCTTTATTATTCAGAGGAACACAGTTGTGTAAACTTCTGTTTTCATATTCAGAAAGAGTAAACGCTTATTTTTTGGGGTGAAAATGAGTGTGTGCAACTTCCTAATTTAAGAAAAAAGAAACTGAACTTTATTTAATACCGTGCTGCTCAACACTGAGAGGTAATTGAATCCTGTAGAGAAAGCAATGCCAAGTTTCTTAAAACTTCTCTTATTTGTGTGAATTGTTAGGTCACCTTTGACTTCAGTTTGAACAAATGGTGAGACTGGAGCAACTGGATGTGATGTGAGGTTTTTGGTGGGAAAATACGTTGAGTACAAAGTAGCTAGTAGGTTCTTGCTAGACTCGAAATCCTACAGCAAGCTGATGGGTCTAGGGCTGTAGTTGATGATTTCTGGTTTTAAATAACTTGCCTGGAGGGGAAAGAGTATTCTGCAGTATTTATCTGGCAGTAGGATTCTGAAGATGGCTTTGGTGTCATCTGAAACGAGCCTTGCTAAAAATCACCTGGATCAACGTGCCTGTAATGTGGCTAAACTGTGCAAGTGTGACTAATATTGACAAACACATCTCTGCTAGATATGTTTTATCGTGTGTGTGTGTGTGAGACAGCAGTGATGATTGTGGTAGAATTGGCAGGATGGGAGAGGTGGCCAATGGACCTGGACAGGCTTTCCTGATGAATGCAGGAGATTGATACTGCCACGACGTGTCCCCATCTGTTCTAGCTATCCCGAAAGAGCACAGTCACACCCTCAGCTGCAACCTTTGTCATCCGGGATTCTTCAGATAACTTGAATGAAATGAAAGCACGGCTTTGACTTAAGACAATTTTTTCAGAGTTTGAACTGGATAGAGAAAAATTTTGAACACTTACAAATCTTGTCAAAAGAAACCCCAAAAACTTTCTCAGTGCTAACTGAGAAAATAATCAGACTCTAGCCACCTGTGTTGGGTCTTTGCTTCCTTCTTCTTCCAACTTGAAGTGTACAATGTAATTAACCTGGCTAGCTGTTATGGAAAGGAACAGCTCTAAGATGCGTAAGGATTTTTGCACCCGCTGTTTTATAATGTCTTGGGCTTGTCATAGCTGACAAACTTGTGTGTTATCATCGCTGCACTGATGTAAATTTCTGATTTTAATAGCAAACTTTTTTTGAGATTGTGGCCATTTTCTTACAAAATGAATTGCTTTCATTTAATGCAGTTGGAGGAAGGCAGGACTTGGAAGCATGGGAGAAGTCGCCTCCCTTTTCAGGGGTAAGAATCTCTTACATCAGCAAAATTGTATCACTTCAGGTGTGCTGACAGCTGTTTTTAAAGAGAATATAAATTGTGTAATTGAGGTGATACAGGCTGAAAAAACTTTCTGGAGGAAGAAATTTACTCTATGCACATAAAGGTCTGCAGGTGGAGATTTTGTGGAGCAACTGCTCCCACAAAGGCAGGCTGTCGTTCTGTCTTGAAATATTTCTAGATTGAGATGATTTATTTTAGAATGTTGCCAGAGATGCATGAACAACTCATATATAGAGTATGTTTGGTGTACCTAAGCTCTCACTAGTAATGACTCCCAAAAGAATGGAGAAGTTACTTTTTTGTATTTCTGGTAGTCAAAGAATTAGGTGGAAAAATTAAAAAGTTTGGGAAGAAGTGTTCTGATTCCTCTTTTGATTGGCATTGATCATTTTGACCAAAAGCTTTTGGTGTTCTTTGCTCCATCAAAGAAAGGAGTAGGAGATTAAACATAGACCATGAGGATGCAGTCTATCTCACCCTTTATTTCTGAATCATGCATAACGTTTAAATGACCTAACATCTTTCACTGCTCACAAAAGCTGTTCTCTCATCAGGCCCGCTTTTGCACATTTGCACGTTTGATTTATGTAAAAGGGGGTCAAAGCAGACTGTTGCCCTTTGTTGTTGGGTTTGTCCTGTATTGTCTGTGATCCCAAAACATGCTGCAGTTAAAGTGTCCTGTTTGCAACGAAACTGCCTGCTTCTGATTTATGTGCTTCTTGAAAGTGTTTTGTTTTGTTGGTGTATTCTTGGTGCATATCAGTGGCTGGCAGGTGACTCAAATAAGCCTATTTGATCCCATTAGGCTTGCTTTGTATTCAGCAAATATATTATCATAGAAATCAATTTCCTCATATTTGATAAAAGTAATCAGCTATTTGGTGCCCCTGGGGATATGCTTAACATTAGGTTACATACAAATGCACAGGAAAGAAAGTTTTCATGAAAATTGTTCTGCATTTGTTTCCTTTTCTTTATGACCTCGTTCTTTGTAAATATTAAGGTTTCAATATAGCTCCAGAGCAGTGGTAAAATTACACTTCTAAATAATGGTGTTAGAACTGTGGTGTTAACTTAAGATTGATTATTGTTGTTTGTCATTATTATTTTTAAAAGAATTGTTAGGACTTCATTTCTGATCTTACATCTTTGACAAACCTTACATAGATTTTTGTTATAACATATTTTGGCTTTTTTGGGGCTACTTTCACTCGTTGGCTTTTTTTTTTTTTTTTTTTTTTTGTAGACTAGTTCTTGAGCTTTGGTATTTTCTTTTTATTATGGATTAAGTCAGTCAGGTATAATGTTCATTTTCACAAGCCATTAATGACTGTGCTTATACTTCAGGTGCTACTGTATGTACTGGGTGAGTTTGTTTTCCACCACTGCTGCTTGATAGTCCGGTTAGTGTTACCTTGCTTACTTACCTGTATGCACACAATAAAAACATGGTTGGCTCACTTTTCTCATTTTTCTTTCAAATCTTAAGGGAACTTGTTTTCTATGAAGTTAATACTTGCTGTTAACGGAAGAAAAACATTTTACAGGGAATGCCATAATTACGTTTGTAACATAAATAACTCATAACTATCAGAAGAGTTGCGATGACTGTAGACTGGTAACTCTGGCAATTGTGTAGCAACCTTTTTTTTTTTTTTTTTTTTTTTTTTTTTTTTTTTTTTTTTCCCTGTTCCTTTTATAACATTACTTTGATCAAAAGGTGCGTGCTACAAAAAACTTATTTTGTAGACTTGGCACTCCAGGATTTTGGTGACTGATGAATGCTCTCCCTTCTTTCATTTCCTTTTACAATTATGCTTTTATAAATAGCCTTGCAGAGCAACTTTAGAGGTGCTATCACAAAACTAACTGTGTAACTGTTATTCTTTCTGAATATTTAACTCCAGACTAATTGGTTAATAAATAGATTCCACTTGCAAAGAAACAAGGTGTTAACTTGTACTAGGTGTTACCTGTGAGTAATAATGCTGTAGATTTTTTTTGTTTCCATCAGAGATAACTCTGGTGTAAACTGTATTAATACAGTTTTGTCCTGAAATGACAGTGGTGCATCTCAGTGTTAAATACATATGTATTTTTCTTGTGGCTTTCATTATATCCTTCTATTTTATCTATGGGTAGGAGGACTCTGCATATTTGCGGATGCTTCTAAGAATCAAAATAGTTAGTTACATTTCCCTTCCATGCCCCAAGATTGCTTCTGCCAAAGAAGAATAACAAATGGTTCTGTTTTCTACTCTCCCAATTCTGAATTATTTTACGTCTTCTTGCTGCTAATTAGGTCTTCTGGACTTCGACAGCTAGCTAGGTGGTAGGATTATTCTGGAGCATTTAAAAGTATTAACAGAATATTACAGGAATTTGCTTGTTCTTTATTTTTTTGTGATCCTGCTATTCTCTCCCCCCCTTTCCCATGCCTAACAGTAAATTACAGGAGTCCTTGTGTATTTAATTATGTGTTTGTGTGCTTATTTGTAGAGATGCAGGGAATTTTCTGTTAGTTTGTAAGAATTCTGCTAGGCTTTTGACACTAAAATATTGGCTTTTGGTTGCTGTTCAGAATTCAGAATTTATTCAGAAATGAAGATCATCATCTGCAAGAGAAATTTGTTCTACTAAGTAATATGTTATGGTTCTTATGCCTTTGCATTTCAATTGGTGATGGTTTAAATTATGACACCCAGTCCTTGGCCTGAGGGCTTGTGATTCTGTAACTTTTTTTCAGATGCATCAACTAAGCATTGCCTAATTTGTTATGAAAGTGAAAGAAAAGTTGTTCAATAATTCTGACTAAGTTGTGCTGCTAACATCTGTTTCCGATAAAATTTTGGTAATACGATAAGAATTTGAAAGAATTGTGTGATTACTGGGTTCAAATAACCATTCAAATGATAGTCAACCAAAGATGGCTTTTCCTTCCTTTAGAGAGTCATTTATATGTATGAGGTGTTATTAAGTCCAAATGGCAGAGAAACCTAATGCTGAGTGGCATGTGAAGGCAATGTGTGGTGTTTTGAGATGCTGTTCTTCATGGAAACTGACAGGTTTCTAAGATAAGTTTGTTTGTAATTGCTTCTTGAATTCATCGTTAAGTGTATTTATAATTTAATTAAGGACACTGGATGAATACCCATTGTGAAAAACGAAGGTGACTTGCTGTTATAGAAAATTCAAAAATGTATGCTTGACTTGTGACTTTTAATCACTGTATTTAATCCATAGAACAGTGTTTCTCAAAAGAAGGTTGTATTTTGATGGGCATAGCAAGTCCTTCAAAACAGCCTGCTTTGAAGGGTAATGGCTGAGTTGAAGCTTGGCTGGTCCTGCACCATAATTTAAGGCCAGACTCTGATACTTGGTCTGTGTTAGTCGGGCAAGATCGGCACAGAACTTCTGGCTGTTTCAATGATTTCCACGTGGATTTTCCACGCATTCACCTCCTCTCTTTTCCCTGGTTCTCTGGATATGCAAAGGGAGGCAATAGAGAAGAGGTGAAGTCAGAGGATGGGGCTATCGCAACCAACGTGTCTTTCCTGTAGGATTGCTGCTCTGTTTCATAGTTTCTTTATCAATGTCTGTGAAAACAACGTGTGCATGTCTGTATTTGAATGTCATTCATTGTTTGAATGACTCTTGAACCACAGAAAAAGTTTTGGTCTTTATGTATATATGAAGCTTGCATATTACAGGGAGAACACATTCTACACCTGCCTCTAATTATACTTTTTTTTTTTTTTTTTCCATGAAATAATCATACATTGTGTTAGGATCTTCAGTGAATATGAGAATCCAGCCCTGGTGATATCCTTCACTGCAGGAACCTCTACTACCAAATTTTTCAGTTTTATGTGCTTCAGCTGTATTTTATTGTTACTGCATGCCAGCTTCCTAAAGAAAAAAAAAAAAAAAGCAAGCAGTTGCTGTAAGGTTAGGGTGTGCGTGTAAGTATATCAGGTGATGTAGTTCTTACACTGTAAGACCTCACCCTTTCTTAACTGCTGTACCTTGTGTGTATGTTCTTCTGAGTATCTTCAACTCAGATTCAGGCAGCTTCGATAGACAAATGTGTGTAAGTCTTATTTGGAAGCAAGCCAGTGAATTTCAAAAACTAGCTCTAGGAGATATCTGGATGGTCAGGGGCCTCAGGGTTTTCAGAGAAGGATGAGTGTTGTGTACTTGATCATTTCTTTCCCATGGTTACAAGCTACTTTGAAACAAGGGGAATCCTGTCTCCTTTCAGTGAAGGAGAAGAAAACAATGAATTTTTTGTGAAATTTGTGTGTATAGATACATATGTATATACACACTAAATATAAGCATATATTACATATGTGTATCTACTCATGTACACGTGTTATATGCATACATAAATATTATTTTTTTGGTGACACACTACAGTAACTATACCAGATGCCCCATAATGGGCATTTTCAGGTGGACAAGAATTGCAGTTTTTATTAAAAAAAAAAAAAAAAAAAAAAATTCTTTTAAATTTCTGTGCTTACTAATGCTAATTTGTTCAATAATGTGCATGCTGTCTTGTTACTGACCAAGACTGTGAACTGTCTGTATAGCTGTTACCAAATGTTTGTGCCTAACACCTACAATTAACTTAAACCTCCATCTAAACTGAGGCTCTGTCTGTTTTATTACTAAGAATGGAGTGTCTCAGGAATGCTAAACTAGTATGTAAAGGATACTCATTGTTTACATGGTCTTTCTAGTTACGCATTCCCAACATTTATTGGATGCCAACTATTTCCTTTGGAGCACAATTCACCGGAGTTCCTGGTAAATCATTACGTATTAATCTGGCTACACAAATTCACAGTTCTTAACTTTTGTTTTCCAGTTGTTGGATATTGTTATATCAAAAATATAATTACAGGCATTGAACCTCTGTATGGATTTAGTCCTGGTCGGCTACATAGTTTGCATGTATGTAAAATCAAGATTTTTAGATGAATCTCTGAGTTTCAACTCATGCTACTGCATTATTTGCCTTGCTTTTCTCTTCATGGAGTTTTCTCTTCATTCAAGTGCTTTTGTCAGCCTAACTCAGTAAGATATTTCAGCCTAGCAATCTGTAACAGGCATGCTCTTTCTAGCTTCCTGCATGTAGAGGAAGGCTGTAGTAATCTCGTATCTCCCTTTTACTTTCGTATGTCAGTTGGGTTAGGATTGTCTTCAGAATTCGCTCCTGCTTGAAATAAAGGCTTTTATAAGTGAGATCTTCACTGTCTTTGATCCAAGGTAGTGCTCTTTATTCTTCTCGGATAGCTTATTTAATCATCCTTACAGCATTCCTAGCTGAGTTTTTGTGTTCCAGTTAACTGAGAAAGGCTTCTTTCTTTCTTCAGTGGTTGTATCCATTTTTAGACAACGAAGCTAATTCACCAAAACCATTTGGTTTGTTGGTGCCTTAGTTGTGCAGTGGCTTGGGCAATGGCACCAGAAAGGCATGTTGGGGTATGCTATGCTGGTTCTGAGTCATTGTTTTAGAACATTGCCCTGTGTAGCTCCATGTAAGGAGCTAAGAGAAAATGCAAGAGGAATCGTCAAGATATCGGTCACGCTCTGTGCTTTCTGGTCTTGCTGCCTGTTCTGGAGAAACTCTTGCTTTATTACTTGTGCTTGGTGCTTTTTGGCTGACTGCCATATCTTCAGGTAGAGCACCCAGACTTTCTCTCCCTGAAGTTTGAGCCAGTAGTCCTCATCAGCTTTCCGTCCTCTGATCCTGTTGCTCTCCTTACTCTGCCTTGAAATGGGTTTGTAAAATTGCAGTTTACATCCTGATGTTAGGCTACACACGTAGGATTCCAGAAGGAAGATACGAGTCTGTATATGGCTCAAAAAACAGGGATAGAGGAAAGACTGTTCCAGAAATTTTTAAGGGCCAAGAAAGATGTAGATATTGTAGGTACAGTCATGGCACTCCTAATGCAAAGTTGTGTGATGACTTCTGGTTTATATCAGTGTATTGTTTTGGTATGGATGAGTGCACTGGATGTCTGGAATCCACATGTACACTGTGCTATTCCTGTCCTTGCAAAAGGATGCCACTATCTTCCATCTCCCATCAACAACACCAGAAACTGTCAACATCAGAGCTCGGCTGTGGCCTGAGGACATCGCTCTTGTTGGTCAGATGTACATATGATCTCTTTTATGAGAGGAATGTTGCCAAAAGAAAGACGCAAGAAGTCAAAGGAGGTTCAAGTCACTATGGAAGTGTGGGGCCACTATGCTTACTTTCTATCTTTTCATCTCAGATTTATACAGTAACGTAATATTTCTCAGGATCAGCTTCTGACAGTTTTCAGACAGTAGATCTGAGGCAATGCTTCAAGACTGACCCTTTGAGACTAGGGACTTGCCATAGTATGGTTTTTTTTTGTTTGTTTTTGTTTTTTTTCCACTGGAGAAAAGCAAAGAAAGCAACAATTTTCCCTATTCTGTGTCAGGCCTTCTTTTTAGATTTTTATCTCTTCTCCCTTTATTGGTTCCCCTGAGGTAGTGTTTTAATTCAGTCGTCATGCTGTGTTTGAGTGCTAGGAGTCCTGGTCAGCTAAGAAGTGTGCTGGAACATACCCGAGATATTCCCTTACCTCCCCAGTCTGCTTGGATTCTGTCAGTGCAGGTAGGTGGTCTTGGCCTTATGTTCTGGATCCGTTTGCTGAAGTTCATAGATCAGTGTATCCTTCTGAAATGTGATTCAGATTCACAGGGGTAGCATATGCATGGTTCTGCTTCAGATACTCCTGAGGAGCCTGTACCCGTTGTCTTCTTGATGCTGAAAGTACAAGATTTTTCTGTATTCTTCATGAATATATCCCCAATTCCCCAGTTCTAGAGTGCTGAAATAAGGAAAGTTGTTTCTTATTTAACCTTTGTGATGTGGCAGGTGAAAAATTTCAGTTTTGCAAGTGGAGAGGGTATCTTGTGTCTTGTCCCCAATCACAATTAGAGTTAAGAGTACAGTAAACTTCTTTTTCTTGTACTGAGAGATTCTGCTCTGCAGTAGCATCAAAGGCTGATGTTGAAGGCACCAGGGCAGGAACAGCCACGTGCTCCAGTACAGGGTAGGACCTGCGCAGCTGGAAAGCAGCTTGGCAGGAAAGGGCCTGGGGATCCTTGTGGACACCAAGTTGAACATGAGCCACTGACACCTTTGTTGGTGATGTGAACAATGAGATTGAACACATGCTCAGCGAGTCTGCTAATGACACCAAGCTGTGTGGTGTGGTCAACATGCTGGAGGGAATGGCTGCCATCCAGAGGGACCTGGGCAGGCCTGAGAGGTGGGCCTGTGTGAGCCTTATGAGGCTCAACAAGGCCAAGTGCAAGGTCCTGTATTGGGACCCAGGGCAATCCCAAGCACAAATACAGGTTGGGAGGAGAATAGGTTGAGAGCAGCCCTGAGGAGAAGGACCAGGGGGTGGTGGTAGACAAGAAGCTTGACATGAGCCAGCAACGTGTGCTTGCAGCCCAGAAAGCCAACCATACCCTGGGCTGCACCAAAAGCAGCATGGCCAGCAGGGCGAGGCAGGTGATTGTTCCCCTCTGCTCTGCTCTCGTGAGACCCCACCTGGAGCCCTTTGTTCAGCCCCGGGGCCCTCAGCACAAAGAGGACATAAATTTGAGTTCATGGAGTGAGCCCAGAGGAGGGCTATGGGGATGCTCACAGGGCTGGAGCCCCTCTCCTACACAGGCTGAGGGAGCTGGGGGTGTTCAGCCTGGAGAAGAGAAGTCCCTGGGCAGACCTTACAGCGGCCTGCCAGTGCCTAAAGGGGGCTACAGGAAAGCTGGGGAGGGACTCTGTGTCAAGGGCTGTAGTGGCAGGGAAAGAGGGAATGGCTTTAAACTAAAAGAGGGGAGATGTAGATTAAATATTAGGAGGAAATTCTTCACTGTGAGGGTGGTGAGGCCCTGGCACAGGCTGCCCAGAGAAGCTGTGGATGCCCCATCCCTGGAGGTGCTCAAGGCCAAGCTGGATGGGGCTTTGGGCAGCCTGGGCTGGTGGGAGGTGTCCCTGCCCATGGCAGGGGGCTGGAACTGGGTGGGCTTTAAGGTCCCTTCCAACCCAAACCATTCCGTGATCTTTCATATGAGGAGAGGCTGAGAGAGCTGGGACTGCTCAGCTTGGAGAAGAGGCTCAGTGGGGATCTCATCACTGTTTATAAATACCTGAAGGGAGAGTGCAGTGAGGATGGAGCCAGGCTCTTCTTAGTGCCAGGACAAGAGGCGGTGGGCAAAACTGGAAATTAGAAGGCTCTCTCTGAACATAAGGACTCAATTTTTATTTTTTTAAACTGTGTAAGTGACAGAGCATTGGTACAACAGGTTGTTAAGAGGTCGTGGAGTCTTCCTCCTTGGAGACTTTCAGAAGGCAGCTGGACGTAGTCCTGGGCACCTTCCTTTGGGTGGGACCAGACAGCTTCCAGAGATTCCTGCCAGCCACAGCCACTCCGTGATTCTGTGGTGTCTCTCAGAAATTCTTTTGAGTTTGTAGCCATTTGCTTCCATCTACACCTTCTAATATAATCCTCCTTTTTGTTGACCTTTGATCTGCAAAAAGGAATGCAACATTTCAGTTAATTTTCTTACTCTTGCTGCCGTCTTTCATTAGGATTAAGCTGTTTTCTTACATTGGGAAGTTAACCAGCTGATGTTTTTCCAGAACATCCCACAGCTAACATTGTAGATGTCAGGCGTGCTTTATTTTTCTATTTGCCTGTCAAGTTCTTTTGCTTCTATTGTCTCTGCTCTAGGGAGCTCTTTAAATACTGTTTTCTGAAGCTGAGGACCATCGTGTTGGATAGATGCATTTCTGTGAAGCTGTTTGAGTGGAATGAATGAATACATACAATTAGAGAGAAAGAGAGAGGTGAGATCTTCAGCATTTTCAAAGCATGTCTTTCTCAGATCTGCAAAACCTTTGCTTGATAGATCCGTGAATTTGTTGCAAAACATGATGCTATTCAGAGGCTGCTCAAGTGAGGTAACTCTTGACAAGGTGCTCTTTGAGCTGCTTTTCATGTGAACTGTGTAGCTGACTGGAAGTTGATCGTTATTTCTGGAAGAGCCGGGAGTATGAATATCAACATATCTGTTCAAGGATGAAGGAAGGCATTTATATGTAACTGTATACAGCTGCCATGTCTTGAAGAACCTCTGCAGTTGAGATTTCTTCCCTAGCCTTTCTGCCTTGAGGCCTTTTTGTAGAAACCTGGGACAAGCTGCTAGGAATTAAGGGTATGATATGGCCCATTTATATGATACCAGTGTTTCTAGTCACTGGTTGAGCCATTGCTGTATTGTTTGCATACTTGAGTGATTACAACAGCCGCATCACTGAACTGAAATTTTTCCAGTAACAAGTTGTAAATTTTTGCTCCCTAAGCTTCTTTGTGAAGGAATGTTATTTCTGTCTCTACCTACAGTTATGGAGCTTTGCTTTTGATTTTTTTTCTCCTTAGTATCTCCTTATGGAAGCTATGATAAGCGTCTTTGAATGGAACAAAATGCAACAGGCTAAATGAGACCCTTAGAAAAGTTAAGAAAATGAGATTAATAAGTAGAGTGCTTGGAGGCAGTACAACACTGAGCATGGACCAGAACCAAAACCTATAAAACTTTGTCCCTGTTGAAATGAAACATTCTAGGTTAAGTAATTCGGGAATCTTAATAGATGCCTGCATTTTATTTTTTTTATGTTCTGCCTTCATATTTGTTTAAAACTTGGTTTAAGCAAAGAAACTTGGAGGTCAATTCCTACTACTACGAACCTTTTATCTCAGTATCTGTATCTTTCTAGGTTCAAAATTTTACATTTTAAATTTTGGATTTTTTTTCTTGATGAAATTTTTACAAATTTTTCTTAATTCACTTTTTTTTTTTAATACTTTAGAGTGACATCATGTGCATGCAACTAAGGAGTTCATCTGCTTGAACTCTGTTATTTCCCTTAGGATGTAGGGTACTGTGAAGATAATGACCAGGTTTGGAGATCAGTAATGCCATCTAATTAGTGTGTATTGTGTTATGGTCTGTTTTCTGTATTTGGTGAAGTTTGTTAAAAAGTAAGTGGGTCACGTTGGGAAAAAGTAAAGATGGATAGAAACACCTTGAGATGTTGCAAATAATAACAAAACTCACATCATTCAATGCAGAGTAGAATAAGCTACTAACTGGGCTACTATTCTAAAATACTTACTACTTTTAACAGTTGATACTACTATTTTAGAAGTGTAAAACTTTTGAAAAAAGCATGTCAAATCCAGAAATGGGTAGAAACAATATCAATGATAGATTTACAGTCAGTTACAGTAGGTCTAGCTTGCTGTTTTATTTAGTAGTGCACGTTTTAGTTATTTTATAGCTAGTGGTTTTGTCAGAATAATCTCTGCCTTTGATCATGAATAAGACATTAACAAAGACATATTGTTTATTTGCTTTTTGGAGATAAGTTTGAGGATTTTCCTACCCCTCTGGAACTAGTTTCTCTGCATTATCAGTAAAGGTTATTGTATGGCTAATTACATGTCAGTTCAGGTTGATTTAAGAATACAAATGTTATTGCAGAAATAGAAGAGGCTTAGACAATTATTATTTTTAGTGTTCACCAAATCTCCAGGGCTATGTTTTTCTTTTTTACTGCGGTATGTTCAAATGAGCAGGCTTGAGAAGGTTAGTTAGCCACTTGGGATATTAAAAACGAAGTGGAAACTACATTGTTTGTAGTTTTTATAATAATAAAAACACATTAAAAAAAAAAAATATGTAGAGAAAGAGGAAACAGCAAACTTCTGGTGAGTCTGTTCCTGTCTATCACCTACTGGGATGGCAGGAAGAGATAGCTTTTAAATGAGTACATCCAAATGTGAGAAATCCAGAAGGCGTGCAGGAAAAATAAGTAGTTTTTAGCTTCAGTTCTATGTTTTGATGTTAGTCAAAATGTAATTCAAGCAATTGTATTCTGTAGCCACTGTATGACCTACCCAGCGGCAATCAGAGCCCCCCCCCCCCCCTTTTTTTTTAAGCTAATTGGCCAATGTTTAGTTTACTAAATGTCATCTGGACTCAGTAAAAAGCAAGTGACCTGCATTGAATTAGTGTAATTGTAATACAAACAGAACATCTCATAGTTTTGGTCTTATACAGGAAAAGAGAAAGTTGGAAAGATTTTTCCAGTTTGATAAATAAAACTGAAAATATGGGGAGCCAACTTTTGGCTCACAGTTCACTTTACCTGTTAGTGTCTTACCTCTTAGAAATAAAAAATGGCATTTGGATTTTGTGTGTGTTTTCTCTTTGGAACTTTGGCCCCTCTGGGAGAATCTTCCTTAGGTTGTATTGCCTGTGAGTTATTAAATCACGACCAATCATTACCAATTCAGATTTCATTAGAGGCATTGCCATTTCAGAAAGATAACTTTTTTGATTACTGTCTAGGATTTGGTGTTTTATTTTACCTCTGTTGGGACTGATTTGGTAGTATCAATTTTGATTGCTGTTACATGGTTCATTCTTGCTGCAGTGCTTGCATCCAAAATAACCAAGTGCCATCGAGTATCAGTTCCAATGGTATATTTGAATTTTTAACTTTGCCTTTGCTCTTTTAGTTGTATTATTCAGTTTGGCTTTAAAAGGTGATATTTTAAAATGCAAGATTAGTGTCATTGTGTAAGTAATATTGTATTATGGTTCTACTTCTCTTTTCATTTGGTGATTCAAATGTCCAGACTGTACTTCATTAGTCCTCCTACAGCTTGTATCTGCATCATGGCCTACAGAGTAGGAGGGGAAAAAAAGCTAGATTTGCACTAGCAACTGCATTCCCTTACAGGAAGGGATGTAGATAACATTTACAGTAATGTAAAAATAAAATTAAGGGGCTACAGTGGAAAGGGTATTTCTGAGAAACTAGCTAAGGGTTCCAATGCTCTCCCCAGTAGGTAAGGGGAATGATGTTGTTCTCTGTACATACCTGGTATCTGGAAAGACCACTTAACTTCTGAGTCTTGTGTTCCCCTAATACTGTGTGTTAGTGGGGCACAGGCAGGAGACAGTGCTTTCCACCTTTGCTTGAAGGAAGATGGAAGCTTTTGAGACAGTGTTCAGTTACTAGTGGTCT
The DNA here is from genome assembly GCF_009819795.1 of Aythya fuligula. Classification (NCBI taxonomy): domain Eukaryota; kingdom Metazoa; phylum Chordata; class Aves; order Anseriformes; family Anatidae; genus Aythya; species Aythya fuligula. The sequence continues at coordinate 137,062,029 of NC_045560.1, read as the reverse complement.
AGTCATAGACTTAGAAAATCTTCTGTAATCAATTACACACCTTGATTATTTCAGTGGATTGTGGGTGTTCAATATCTGGAATCTTGTAGTTAAATTTTTGTTCGTAGTTGGAACACCGCAAAGGAATGAGTCATTTCACCTTGAGATAAAGCAAAAATCTATCCCAAACTCCTGTTGGTTGCCATTCGTGAATCAAGTAGGAAACAGCGAATGTTGTTTCAAGAATTGCTCCTTAGTGTTTTATGTTTCTTTTGGTGGGTGTGGTCGTTCTGTTTGCCTACGTGGGTTGCCCTAACGTGATGATTTTCCTTTGCTGTTAACAACATCACCTTTGGAGATCCCCGTGAGCAGTCAGCCACTGTAGCTTTTACAGTCACGGTGTGGAGATCATTTTTCTAGCAAGGTTCTGTACTGGTTGTGACGTGGCTAGTTTCAGTGACTGCTTTCTTCTGTGTTATGTGTAACTTCTTAAGTATTGACTCTTAGATCTAAGATCTAGGTCCTAACGTAATCCACAAAAAATCAGAAGCCAAGGAGCTGTTCCAGGGAGAGAAAACAATATGAAGGACAACATGGAGCGTTGGGAAGACTTCGTTCTTTCATTTCATCGTTGTGTAATGTGCCATTCTGCTGAATTTGTAAGTTAGATGTGGGGAAAATACCATGCCTCTTCAGGCTTTGTTGGGTGAACGTTTAGGGAATGTGTACGGATGGTTTGTGCGACTGGGAGAATGGGAAGGTGATGGTGGCAAAGATTTTTCCAATCATGCACAAATTTTCATTGTGCCATTCTGAAGCTGTTTTGTGTGTGATTTTTGGTAGAATAGAGTTAATTTCAGTTCGTTTGAGACTTTCCTACTTTCTAATCTGAATATTCTTTGCTGAAACTTAAACTCATTAGCTCTTTGTTCTGTTCCTTATAGACTTGAAGAATATTGTTTTTCACCCTTTAAAGTGGCATTTAACATGTTGGAGACATTATCATGTTTCACACTATAGTCACCTCCTCTTTAGTCTAAGCAATCCTAATTCGTTCAAGCTTTACTTGCAGATTGTGGTTTTTTAAATATCCATGCATTCTAGTGGCTCTCTTTTGGACCACGTTCAGTTGGTGAGCATCTCTCCAGAAGTGTGATGCCTAAAACTGAACACAATACTACTGCTGGAGGTCTAACGTGTCTTAAACAAAGAACAACTACTGCATATTTCTTGAATGTCTTCTGTTGTTACTACTGTGTGTGGTTATGGCAGAAGTTTCACGTTTACTGGCCAGGCAATTTAGTGCAGCTTTTTCTCACAAATATAAGTTACTCACTTTTTGACTCCTCTATTAGTAAATAAAACTGCAAATGCAGTTTTTCCACTTCATGTCTTAGTGAATGTTAATGTATTTCTGGATGTAATCACTGCCTCATTTTCTGGGAAACTATGGAAAAGACTGTGGGAAGAAAAGAAAAGATTCTGTTATTAAAGTAAACTATATTGTTGTGGTTTTCTTGGATGGAAAGTAAGTTTCTTAGGCTGGATAACAGAATTGATGTAATGCCTTTAAGGCAATGCATTATAGGCAATAACGCTATGTCTGTGAACTTCAAAATACTACTGAATCAGCAGTAGAAGGAAACTATAGTGAAAGAACAACAAATTAATTGAAAGAATATTCCCTGGATTGAGTCTCTTGTACTTTGAGAACAATTCCCATGTTTTGCGACTGATAAGAAACAAGTTGTTCAGGTTCATTGCCGAACAAAACTACTTGGTAATGTTCCGTGCTCATGTTCTAGACCTCTCAAATTCCGTGCAAATTGGAATTTAAGTGATAGCAAGATGTTTCCATCAAGAGAGGAACAACAACCACCACAACCAACTGACCAAACCCCTCTTCCCACCCTTGAAAAGACCTCTAAAAGCACGTACATCCTCCCTCCTGCTGCTGCTAGTTAAGTGTATCTTTCTTGGTCAGTGTTGATGCAGTGTACTCAGAATGATGATAATGAATTAGTTTGTGGCTCATTTTGAGTTTTCCTTTTGGTGAGTGGAATTGTTGGACATGCTATTGAATCTTCTCATAGATGGTGCCTGAATGCTTCAGCTTCTTTCAAGTGATTGAAACTCCTGAGGGCTTTTGCATGACTTACTTTTTTTTTGTCGTGTTTTGTGGTAGTGTTCAGCTTATTATTATTATTATTATTATTTTAAATCACGGTGAGTTTTTTGTCCCTGCACACTGCAAAAATGTGTGGATTTGTAATTACTGGTGCTATAATCTTTCAGTAAAATGTGTCAATAAAAAAAATCAATAAAATGTTAAGTAGTTATGTGGTTTTGTACTTACTTTTGAATTATTCACGAGTTAGTTATATTTTTCTGAAAAATCCTTTACATGGTGTTTTTTATATATATTCTAAACCTCTAGCTGCCTGGGGTAGTTTAAGCAAAAAAATCTTGAGTAGCCTGGAATGATTTTGTTTTCAGTGAATGCCTCTATTTTAAAAGTTGTGTAATTTGGTTTATTTAAAAACAAACAAAAATCCACAACCAAGTGTTAGTATGTAGTCAGAAACCTTCATTAGATTATGGATATTTTGATGCTTTATTTTTCATTTGTACAAGCTTTGAAAAGACTTTTATTGCACTGCTTTACAGACTTGCTATCTCACCTTGCTGGGATGAACATTGAGGGTTAGATTGCTTTCTTCTGTTGCAACTTTACTGCCTTCAGTGAGTTTGTAGCATTGCAGATGAAATGGAGACTTAATGTTATTTCTCTAAAAAAAAGAAAGGGAACGGGAGGATGAAATTCATGTGAAGGGCAGATTTCAAGAATATTTTGTACTGAAGAGTTGGGTTCAGGAAATTGAACCCTGCTGAATTGGATGGAAAAAATCTTTATGCCATTTTAAAATAAGATGGAAAGTTGGGACAGGATAATGGCTGAAAAACCTGCAGGCAAAAGTCATGAAAACTTCCCCAGATCATGAGGAAATATTTAACTGCATTGCCTGGAGAAAAGACCTGGATAGGTCTGCTGGACTTGAACGGAGAGTAAGAATAATAATCAAGCAACAAAATAAGGCCACTGGAGATTAACGCAAGTTGTTTCTCGGCAGCCTGGTTAAGTACTTCATTGAGTTGCTTCCAGATCTCTTTGGATGGTAAAAGTGATAATTTAAGAGAGATCAAAAATTAAAAACAAAAACAACAAAAAAGAATGACAAAAAAAAAATGGATAAATTAGTGACTTAACTGACAGTTGCACAGTAAGCAGGAGGGATATTTCTGGGGAAGGATTGGTGGTGATAAATGTTTTTATTACTCAGCATAAAAAGGGATTTGAATAATGGGCACACATGTAGGTGGCACAGTCCTTTATGTGAATTAGCAGTGGGAACTTCCTCTTGTTACTGCTAATTGGATAACAGCCAGTGCAATAATTGCTGCCTTTCAAGCACCCTGATGCAGGTTTGTCTCAGGATATGCTAAAATTAAATTCCATGACATGTCATAACTTCAAAAAAAATAAAATAAAAAATCGCTTGTATGAGTGAGCTTGTTTACAAACAAAAGAATTTACCCCTGGTCTGGATTAACCTGTGGTTTTTACAGTGGTGACTGTCGAGTTGTCACCAAAGAAATTATCTGTAGTATTCTTTCCAAACTGAAAGCAAATTTTTTTAAGTGTCACCTTCAAGTAGAAAGAATTTATTTTAGATGTAGAGTCTTTTGCAGCAGCTGTTGTGGGATGATGTTATCAAGGTGAAGGCTGATTCTCTGCAGTGGGTTTACAATTGCACCTGCTATTGCAAAATGTTTGAGATCGGTATCTTTACATTCTTGACCTATTGTAACGCTGTCAAAATGTTATGAACTTACTAGCAATAATAAATATACAGGTCAATGTGTGTCTTATCTTTCAGTAACCCATCTTTGTTGTTAATCATTTGATTATTCTTTCCATTATCTGTCTTCTCGCTGTGTTTATTACTTTATTGCTTTACATCTGAAATGCATCATACTTTGCTTTGAACAGCAAAGGTCATCTTTGCAGAGAAGCCATTCCAGTGAACGGCTATTAAACCACTGGTAACAGCTGTGGTGTGTTCATTTTTTCTTTTTCCCCTCAGTTTTCATTTTTTTGTTTGCATTAATAATGCTACTGGTGTTAATATGTGAGGTGTCTGTCATGTTTTCATAAAATAAATGGAATATCGTTTTCACTGTGTGCTGTTGAATGTTCTGTACGGTGGCTAATATAAATGTTAAGTGTTCCATATGTTAGATTTCCCACCATTTAGTATTAAAAAATCTGTATTATTGTTTGTCCAGAAGGTCTCTGGACTAAATCTCCACCTACACCTCACCTCCTTGAGGACTGTGTTCATAATTCTGCTTCACTGGGAGCTTGGAGAGGCAGGCGGGTATGCCAGCACCCCGTTACGCGTTTCTTCTTCAGTTTGATGAATTGCCACTGCTAACTCTGTGAAGAAAGGGACTTTTTGAATGAATAGTGATAGAAATCTTCAAGTTCTTGCTTAATGTTGGAATTGCAATCTTGCTGGAAGTATTTTTTTTTTTTTTTTTTTTTTTTTAAACATTTGGCACTGTCCCTTTTTCAAGCTTTGTGAAAGGGGAGAACTTTCCTTTCCGTTACAATGGTCCAGCTTTCAGAAGAATTTAAGTGCTGTTTATTTCAGATGGGATTTCAAAACATTTTTCTTTCGGTACTTCATTATTAATGTTGACTGAAAGATAGCTTACTGTATTTTTTGTTTGGTAGGTGGACCAATTCACGTATCAGTACTCTGAAATATCACACATTAGTAACAGTTCTCCCATTTCATTTTTAGTGCTTTTTCCTTGCTTTATTAATTTTCAGCCAGTTCAGCAGAGCAAGTGAGACCTCAAAATATACTATTAAGAAAATGTGAGATGTAGGAGGACTCCACCAGCAAGATCCCAGCAGAATGTGGCCTGTTAGCTCCTGTCTGTCTGCTTCAGGCTGCAGGCCCACAGTGAGCACAGGCGAGAGTTTGACGACCTGAGAAAAATCATGAAAACGGCAAGCAACAAAATCCAGAATAAGTTGATATTTCACAGCAAGGATCTGCAAATAAAGATGATGTGACATCCTAGAAGGTGTTCTCTACCCTGCTAGAAGTTGGGAATGGTGCGGAGGTGCTAGGCCGCGTGTGGAGTTGAGCTCAGGGTGGGCACAACCGTGTCTGTAGAAGAGGGACATGGAGTCACAACATAGAGTGGCACAGCCTGAGCTAGCAGAGGAAACTAGAGCTGAACCTTCAGGATTTACTTCTACTTGGACCTTCAGGGGCTACCTCGACTTGAGGAGCCTATGAAGGGTATTCCCAGGAGGTCTCAGTGATCTGCTTCAAGGATTGTCACTGGGACAGGCTGGCAGGTGGCAAGCGCTCTGTTTAGCTCTGTGGAGACATGAGTGTCTCGAAGTACCAGAAGCGTTGCTACTACAGTCGTGTAGCTGTTATTAATTTGTGGCTAATAGCTGCTTGAGGCTCAATGAGCTGGTATTCAGATGTATAATAGCTTAATTTTTGCAAGTTCTGCTGTGTTTCTAGGAAAAAAAAAAACAAAACCTCAACAAACTGTTGGCGTCTTCAGGCTGTGGTCTTTGTTCTTTTTTGCTGTCCAGCAAAGACAATGGCTAAACAATTCAGAAACAAGCAGGGGACCTGGGTGAAGGTCTCTCTCTCAAGTTATTGATGTCCTGCATAGTGGGGCCATCTACGTGTCAGTTTTCTGAGTGGAGGTGAACATACAGACTTGCATGCTAATTTGCAAAATTAATTTTTTACATATGTGTACCACCATGCCAAACCAATGATGATCAAGACCAAGTCTGATTTTAATAGGGAACCCTTTTTTTTTTTTTTTTTTTTTTTTTACTGATATGTTCAACTCTAATGAGAAAAAAAATATATATATTTATAAATGGAGAACAGCTTCTTTGATAGCCTAAAACAAGGGTGTGTTTTGGCAAAGATATTGAAAAAGTAGTTATCCATTGGGTGGATGGATCAGTCTGGAGTGTATTCAGAAGATGCTTTTTATGACACAGTTTTGGATAAGTGTTAGTGATAAGTGAATTTAATTTTCTTAATTTGATAGCTTTAGCATTTCTCTGCCCTTTAATTCAGGGCAAATTGGTCAGCTTTTCTTGCACAAAACTGAAGCGAATACTTTATTGCAGTGTAATTCTTCAAGCAATGTCTGTTAGAAGTAAGTGAGGCAGTGAAAATGTAGAAAATGACATTACATGAGCCAGTGGATGCACAAGTTTGATTTGAGTAGTTTATCTCAGTCTCTAGTTAACACTTCTCTGTTGCCACTGAGGTCAATAAATAGCAGCACTCAGGAGGGTGTGTGTGTAATTGGATGAGTGAGAATTGGTATGTGGCTGAGGATAAAAGGTAAAAGTTGCAATGGGGTACTAAACTACTGGGGTACTTTACACAAAGATAAGCTTTTCAAACACTTGGAATCAATCACACATTCAGATCCCAGTTAAGGATTTTATCAAAATTTGGGGATACTGAAAACCTGTTTGGATCATCTATCAGGGAACAAGACCTATTTGTAATCCTGGGCAAAAGAGGATGAGTATGCTAGGTCTCCACCAACTGCGTTTGTGGGCTGAAGGAGGGCAGTAATTAGGATGCTTCTAATAAATACATTAAACTTGCACTGAAACAGAACAGGAACCAACTTCCTTGTTGTTAAACACACAATGGGTTGTTCAGTAAACTTGTTTTTCACTGTTGCCAAGTTTTTGCCAAAACAAATAGAGAAGCTATTTGAGCAAAGCAAAACCCACACAGGATCTGCAAATACCTCTTCCTTCTTGTCCATGCTGTTGGTTCATTTACAGGCAGTTGTTGAGGTGTACAATTGAATAATTAGTCAGGTTTTGGTAGCCTTTGTGAAGCCTGTTCAAGAGGAGAAGCAAGTTCTAGGATGTAAATCAGAAAAGAAGATATTTTTTTTCCCAGCTGATTGTGTTTCTAAAACCAACAAAATGTTGCATCATTCAATATCTGATCACCTCCTCAGCCTTCAATGGTGTTCTGTAATCTGAAATGTACTACTGTGTTTAAATGTATGTTGGAGTCTGTGTTGTGCGTGAGACTGATAACCTTGTATAAGTGTGGTGCCAAAATCTATGGATTCACAAACCACCAATGGATGTCTTGTATCCTATCCTTACCCTATTTATTAAAAAGTAAATGAATAAATAATAATAAAAAATCATTGCAAATACTAGCTATACTATGTCACACCATGAAAATAATGAAATCGCTGCAATCTAAAAAAGTTTGCTTATCCTTCAGTAACATAAATGAAACAGAACAAATAACAAGCAGCAAGAAATAAAAAGCCTTTATTACAAGTCATTTAAATATGTGATAGAGAAAAGTTATTCTAGGAGCTTTTTTATTAAAAATAAATATATATATATATATATATATATATATATATATATATATATATACTTCTACCACGATTGGTAGATCAATTACTGTTGATTACTTAATGTGTTTTTGGGCTGTGCGAAATACAGATGGGTTACCCTGACTGACTGACAGGAGGAACGAGCTGCAAGGGTTTTCTGATTGGGGATTTCCAAGTGCAGTGTGTGAGGATCTCATTTTTCTTTTGGCATTTCCTAATTCATCTCATTACATTTTCACGCCAATAAAAATTGTCCATAAGAGAACCTTAATGAATGAAATGTTTGCAGCCTGGCTTTATTTTAAAACTCTGGGCCCTTTAATAATGATAATAAAAAAAAGAAAATTATATGCTGACTCGCTCATTTCTGCTCTCACTAGGGACTTGGCCCTCTGTCCAACATTCAGCTTAACTGCAGCAGCAGCTGGTTAGTGGGCAGATAAGTGCTTCCAGAGTAAGTTGGGCAATAGCTCTGGTAGAAACTGGGTTACGTTGCCTAGTGCCCAGAGCTGGCCACTGAAAGCTGACCTAGATAATGACTCTTTTCTTCAGCACAGCACTTCCAATGTCCCTCCGGCCCTATTATCTTGTCAAATATTATATTGTTGTATATATTGTGTTCATCTGGTTTCACCGAGGGGCGTAGAATTCGTCTCAGAGGCCCATGGTAAAGACGATGCAGAATGGAGTTGTGCTCGAGGCTTAGGAGTGGCAAGGGCAGTTCAGGACAGATAGAGCACGTGGTCTCTGTTAGACAGGCAAAGATGAACACAGGTAAAGCTATCAGGGTCCCTAAGGCCTGAGATTTGACATCCCACAGCTTAGAGATTTATTTAAAGGATGAGTAAAGGGTTAAAACTGAAGATTGAGACTTTTTCAATCCCACTGCCTTGATGATATTTGATGCATTACTTGAGTAAGGCTTGCCAGCCTGTCTTAGATACACAGGGAAATGTGGAAGGCGATATTGAATGTAGGAGAGAATTAACCCTGTTTGTTTCTTAGTATGTCAGAGCCCTGTCTGTGGAACAATTTCCCTTGATGTGTCCTGCAGTGGGTGATGTGGTGCTGCCAGAAGTGGATGGAAGCATGCATTAAGTGCTAACTGGTGCTGTAGCAGTGACATCTATTTATTTATTTATTTTTAGAGCATTAAGTACTTAACTAATAATAGCTGTAGGAAACTTTTAGAGAAAATCATAAGTTGAATGGAAGCAAGAAATTGCTACAGGTAGCATGTTAGGAGAGCAAAGGAAGCAGAGAAACGTAGGATAAGATGAAAGAAGAATGTAAGAAAGAAGTGAAATATCTTTTATTTTAAAATAGGATGGAGTTCTGTTAGGATTAAAAAAAAAAAAAAAAAAAAAAAAAGAAGATATATTTGACAAGAAGTTAAAGCAAAAAGTAAGGAATGAATTCCTGTAAGATAAGAATTTTGGTTTTATTCCAGGAGGTCTGGGACTAGCTTTATAATCCTCTGGTGATTCCTTTGCAAGTTTCTTGGAAAGAAGCAGAAATAAATATAAGCTAAATTGTAGATGGTTTTGAAGGAGAAAGGAAGCTTAATTTTTATGCACAGAAACATGTAAACCAATATTAGGAAGTAAAGAGGCAAGGTGGGATCGAATATGATGTCCAGCATTTCGGGCTGGTTAAGAAAGGGGAGCAATGAGAGAAGTTTGCACTAGCAAGTGCATGACCTAATTAACAAGTTGGACTACGCATTCGGAAGAACTAGTTTCTATGCTTTTTTTGTATTACAAAATTTTAATGTAATCCATTTTTTTAAGATAACACAGCTTATATCACATATGAAGATTTTTAGAAGTCTGCAGTTTAAGCATTAAATAAGTCTACATGTTTCTGCATTAGGCACTTAGAGCAAATGTACAAAACATAAGTGTTGTTTTAGGACACCAGCTTTGAGTATCTCCCTTTATAACTTGTATTGCTTGCCATAAAAGAATGATTCATTTTTTCTGACTTGTCATTGTCCTTTGTAAGGTATTAAGAAATCAGTTATTTGTTACAGTTCTTTGCTGCTGTGCAGTAGATCAAAATACTTTTCTGGAAAACTTTCTGCACAGTTGAGCTCAATACAACTCCAGAGCTACTCTTCTTACATGCTGAGGAAGGTCAATGTTTGTTGTCAAATAGGAGGTGTACATTTGATGCCCCACAAACAGAAGTCACCAGTTTTGTCATAGCTGTGTGCTTTCAATAGCTACTGAATAGCTAGCAGAGCTAGCTGTTAGGAGTAGCTATAGATAAGATTAAAATCATTGGTTCAGAGTTCAGGGAAATAATTACTTTCAAGGACAGGAGCAGCTGAATTTGTTCTACGCTGCTTTACCAGGAGCACTTCATTTGTGCTGGCACTCCTCGTATCATGGATAAGTAATTATGGCCAATGACAAGGTAAAGGAGTGCTACTTCTGGGTTCATTCACTGACTTGGCAAGGCTGTCCACTGATAATAGGAAGCTATTGGAGCATGCATCTTAATTTATTACACAAAATGCCTGAATTTGGTCCTGTAATGTTTGTATTGGGCAGTGTTAGATAGTGAAATAAGTTCTGTACGTTTAAGTATTTGAATTAAAATAAAGTGTTCGATACTGAAATAATTTATCATTAAGATACAATAAATAATTGTATCATTCTGTATGGGTCCTGCCTTCCTTCAGCACATGCAAGAATTTTAGAATAAGGATTTTGAAAAAAGTTAAACTCTTTCAAGACCAGTCAAGCTTCTCAAGAAGCAATGGGTACATCATTGGGAAGTTTTCCTCCTCCTTCTCCCCATGTTTCAAATGGTTTGAATCTTCTGCTGCCTCTGCTATGTTAATGGTGTGCATATTTCATTTTTTTGCACTTTTCACTTTTCCACTGAGTACGTAATTCTGTCTGTGCTTGTAGAGAGAAACAGATGAAGGACTGCAGGCTTACAGAACTTCCACTTCCTTTCACTTTTGAAAAAGTGACGAAACTGTGCCTGCTGTTAGGAGGAGGAGAAAATGTTTGTTTCTGTCAGCAGACCTGGTTTTCAAGAGGTGTCTTGCTGTCATGTGTAAATCTTCAGAAGTGATGCTGTATGCGTTTGGTATTACAGATGGACGTTCAGAATTTCCAGTTATCTTACAGTGGTCTCTCATAAAAACAAATGGTACAATTACCTTTTTATATATTTTTATATATATATATATATATATATTTATATAAATATATACACACACACATATATTTATAATAAATCATTTTTTTCTAATTGAAGAATTTGGGTATGGTTCTCAACAGCATGTATTTTTATTTATAGTTAAAATGCTGCCTTTTCAAATTCAAATAAAATATAATTGCTAATAGGCAAGCTGCTTGATTATTTTTCTCATCATTTAGGCCTTAACTCTTACAGCACTTGTTTCAAAATCATATTAGGAAAAGCAAGTTTTAAAACTACAACTGACTAATCATGAATGCAGGAGTGAATAGTAGTCCTGCCAACCCTCCTGAGCAATTCTCATATAAAAAGAAATGTAGCTAAGAGTTGAGAAGGTGAACTTGTCTTTTCATGGTAATTTTCTTGTGTCTGTTTCAATGAGCAGTGCCGTTATTTCCACTAAGAAATTTCAAAAGAACAGAATCATCTCTCGAGACTGATAAACAGAAATAGATAAAATGGAGAGTGATGTGCTTAGTGGGATACAGATTAAATGGAAAAATCTAATGGGAAGTAGCTACATTAGTAGCAGATGGATTTGCTTCCTGAATCTCAATCTGAGTGGAAATCCTAGCCTACTTAAAATTTGTCTTCCAGATTCTTAACCTGATAAGGAAGGTGGATAAAGCAATTTATTCCCTTGGCTTCGGTGCTGTGCTGATGTGTTTTGTTTAACTTGCTATTGTTTGCTTTTTATCTAGGCTATTTTTATGATTCCTACAAATCCTCCTCCAACCTTTCGGAAGCCAGAGCTCTGGTCTGATGAATTCACAGATTTTGTGAAGAAATGCTTAGTGAAAAATCCTGAACAAAGAGCTACAGCAACACAGCTGCTACAGGTCAGTATTTAAGTTTCTGAGGAAATGCAAGTTTTACAGTGTTTTTCCCCCCTGGTCTTAAATCAGAACTGAAATTTTCTAAAAGCAAGCCTTTTAGCTATTGTGCCTTATTTCTTTTCTGTTTCTTAGCCTTTCCTTTCAGCTCCTTCATCAGTTTATTTTTCCTTTGTTGCTTCTAAACAATGAATTGCTTATTATGCCGTTTAGGGCTGGTTCTTGCTATCAAAATTGTATTCTTGTTTGGTGGGTAAAGGCCTTCAGTAGATCTCAGGGTTTAGGCACGTGTTAAGTAAAGGAACTGAGCCCAGGTGACCCCTCGGTGTGGACCACCCATGGAGTATACTCAATCTGCCCTTTTGGTCATGTCAAATTAAACAAGACAGGTTGTTCTGTGCCCTAGAAGGGTCTGATGCAGATGGACAGTATAAGGGATTTGTTCTTGGGCTGAGTTACCCCAGCTTTTAAATTGGAGCCACAGTAGGCAGTGCGGACCTATGCGCCAGGTCACTTGTGGAGCTGCTTAGTGCTTGGAAATTTAACAGTTGTTTTGTTTTGTTTGTTTTGTTTTGGCACTAAAGTATAAATAAAACAGAAAAGTTTCTAAGGACTACAGAAATGAAACAGGATGGATTGATCTATCAAGAAGGATTTAGTATTGTGAAATAGACATAATTTTGGTGCACGTGGGACAGAGAAAAAAATGAAGAAAGTTTCCTCCTTTGGCCCCTTATTTGTGTTATCCCCTGCCTTCAAGTGCTGCCACAGTCAGCCTTCAAATAACTAAGGGAAAGCATGTCTGTCTGGATGTTGTAAAACAAAGGTAATTATTCGGGAAGAAAAAAAATCCATCACTAACAAAAAAAAAAAACAAAAACAACGAGGTATGTCCATTTCTAGAAAAACTATAGTAGGTTCCTTGATGATTGAAATGGAATCTAAAATTTCCTGTAAATAAGCTTTTTTTGCTAATAAGGCAAGTGAAAAATGTTGCTCCTTTTACTTGCCCGACTACTAATTCATTAAGCTTCTTCCTTAACACTTTTCACTGCTATTGGTAAATATTATTTTTAATTTTCATTACCATTCTATGTAAGAATCTGATTTTCTGAAACTTCTGCTTTTAAGACAATTGTGATAAATTTATTCTGTCTTTAAGTTGGAAGTTGCTCTTTTTAAATTTAGATCAGTCAACTCCGCTATGAGGATAACAAAAAGTTTTTAAGCTAGTTTCCATAAGTCAAAGTATGAAGTATTTTATATTTATAAATAAATATATGTATATTTATATAGTATGAAGTATTTTATATTTCATACCCTGAGAACACCATGTAGAGTGGAAGGACAGCAAAAACTGGAACTTTATGATTTTTAGTATGATGACTGAACCAGTATTTGAGACCTTGAAGATTAGAAATTCACATGGTTAACTGATGGCTGTCAGCTGGATAAAAGAGACTTGCATTAGTGCTCACGAGTAATAAAAAAGCATCAGTGATACTCTTTCCAAATACTTACTGGCCGGTGAACCAAGTACTGCATTCATCACGGGTAGGTGTTGCTTCTTCCCCAGCTGGAACGTGGAGTGTGCGTGATGGAGCTGGAGGTGCTGTGGGCGTGTTTAAGGGACACGAGCAGGAACAAAAGTACTGCTTGTGGGGCAAGGTCACAGAGGAAAAAGGAGGGTAACTGGATTACTATATCAAAGGAGAAGATAGGTAAATAGGTACAGGATGACTGGATTCGTCAGTTATGTTCTTCATGGAACAATATTTTAATGTTTAATAGTACATTTCTGAAGCTCTGAGAGCTCCTTTTTGCCTTGATCGTGTTTTCATACGATGATACAAAACCAGGATTTTACTAACAGCAGGTGTTTACTAGAGAGTAAAATGACTGTAAATGGTATTGTCCACAGGTTGTCTTAAAGGAGGAACTGATGCTTTAAATGGCCTTGAATTAGAATTAATCTTCCTGCTAAAAGTAATGGATTTTGTTTTGCTTGTTCCACGTTTCAGCATCCTAGATGAAGAAATGTTTTATGACATATTAAAGTACAGGTTTGTTGAAGTAAGCAACAGCCACAGTTGCTCTGCTTACAGCCTCTAATTTATGCTGTCAGCTTGTTAAGATTAATTAAATGCTGTAACTGAATATCTGAAAAAGTTTGTTTTTCTATGTCAGACAATCACCACTCTATTTATTTACTACTTAATGCACATTTCCTTTGGACAATTATGTCCTTAACTATAAAGCAGTTGTTTTATGATTGCATTTCCCAAGGCTTGCTGATTTTTTCCTCTTTTTTTTTTTTTTTTTTTTTTTTTTTTAATATAAGGTAAGTAAAAGTAAAATCTTAGTTAGGAAGCAGCTGAAAGTTATCACAAGTTGTGTTAGTGCAGATTTTAATTACTGTGTGATGTGAAGTTTATCACACATTTATCACTGAAGTCTGTGGTGTTGAATAATACATGTAGTTAAATCTGAACCCTATCTATTGTAATGATGTTATATAATTTTCTTTTTTTTTTTTTTTTGTCTAGCACACGTTTATAAAGAATGCAAAGCCTGTTTCAATTTTAAGGGACCTGATCACTGAAGCTATGGAGATAAAGGCAAAACGACATGAGGAGCAACAGAGGGAACTAGAAGAGGAAGAAGAAAATTCGGTCAGTGATTTTTTTTCCTTCCCCTAGAACTATCCATGTTTGATAGACAAATTACTGTTCTTTTTTGCCTGCTTCTTGTCCTTATATGTTTAAATACTTTTCTTTACTGTTTCTACCAGTTCTTTAGCCTGTGAGGTCTGAGTGTTCTACTCTTATTCATAATGAATAATGCTTCTGTGAGTAATGCTGTATGAGCCACCTTTCAGCACTATTTCATGTGGTGCCCTACTAAGTTTTAGGAGGTGGGAAAAGAAACCATGTCAACTTCAGCTGTTCAGACTAACATTAAAAAAATAAATACTGTTGGGCTCCCATATTCACACATGGGCTTTTCAGAAAATGCTATAGTTTTCAGAAGTTCAGACTACTTAGCTTTTTTGTAACATCTAATACACAAAATAGTTATCTATGAAGCACAGTAAATAGCTATTACGATACAGTTTAAATCAAGTTGTGCATATAAAGTGAAAATGGCAAAAACATTTAATTCCTCAGATGCTGTTGTTAGCATAGGTTTGAGGTGAGAAGCAGATCATGTGATAAATAGGTTGTATTTGTAATTATATGGCAGTGTTGGCAATAAGTCAGTGTTCCTAGCATTATTTCTCTCCCTACATGATTTATTTTAGGGCAGTCTTGTGCAATGCAGCGCTATGTGCTTCAAAGAAGCCTATTGCCACACGCACAATGAGAGCCAAGGTCATTGAGGAATAACACAGAGGAAAGATGGAGACTGGAATGTCAGTAGAAATCTTACAGCTTTGAGTAAACAAAAGAGAGCAGGGCAGCGATGCACTCTGCCCTATCCCAAATCACACAGAATCTTTCTATATTAAGGGGTGTTAGGTGGTGATCTATATGTGGGAATACTTTTAAAACAAATACCATGCAGTATTTTGTATCCTGATTTACAGTATGAGCTTTGGTTTGCTGGATGTCTGGTTGTTCTAAGGGTATATTCTAAGAAAATATATATAGCTTGTCTTTTTTAAAGTTGGTTTACCCTGGATAGTGTTTGCTTAGCAATAAATCAACCAGGGAAGGTTGGGGATTATTTTTCTACGTTAGGAAATGCTACTTGTGAGATGTGTGACTTGACATGCAGTGTTGATGTTCATTGCTTAATATACAGAATAGTTGACATCTGAAGAGACTGATTATTACAGATGTGAAAAGTTAATGTCATTACTAGCATGCTTTCCTCAGTACTATTGCCTTATGAATTGTAGACCTCAAACATTTGGGCATTGTTGATGCTTTATTGATTAACCCCAAAATTTAGTATAAGGAAACCTCAAATATAGGGGTTGAGCAGGAGTCTTGCCTCTGTTACGTTGCACTAGATAGGAATTTTCCCATGTCCTTCTGTGGTTTGGGAGGCACAGACAGAGGAGATGCAGATGAGTCAGCATGGGAAGCTCTGGTGTTAGCTTTCTTTGCTCCATTGTTTTCAGGATCATGCCATAGAGGAGTTGTAAAGGACAATAATGACAGTCTCACAGAGGGCTGGAGTCAATCCTGCCAGTAGTAGCAGGGGACCTGAGGAAAAGATAAAGGCGTTCACCTTTACTTTGTTAGCTCAGTTGTTAAGTGAGTCATGGAAGAGACCAATTTGAGGTGGAGTTGACTTCTGAGGAGAGAATGAAATAACAGAACGGGAGAAGGCCACAAAGAAGTCTTAATGAGCCTCATCAACTCAGAAAAGGAAGGCAGTCGAAAAATTAGAACCGAAGTATGACTTTATGATAATGAAACACAGAAGTGGAGAAGTACAGCAGTAGACTAAGCTACACAAATAGTCTGAAGTCAAATTCATTGTGGGCTAAGGTAAATGAGGCTACCTTATATTTATTACAGACCTTTGTATGCTTTTGAAGCTATTGTAATTCATAAGATGTGTTTGCATTACCAGGGTAGTGTGGTTGTGAGCTTTACTGTGTAATTTTCCAGCAAAAGCCAACATTGCTTGTGGTAGATAAATGGATTTATTTTTTTTTTTGAGTTAGTCTGTGTCATTTTTGTAACCTTTAGTGGGGAAGGAACAGATCTCCTTTGAGATTGGGGGAAAGTTTCAGATGTAGAAGACCACATGAAAATGTAAGAAGAAGATATCATAGTGAAGTGGAGTGAACAAAGGACGTAGTAGCTGGTGCTGCTGGCAGAGTGGGAAATGACACTTGTCAATGTGAAAATCCCCCCCTCCCATGTTGATGGATAAATAAATTTAATTATTTCTGGGTGGTAACTGTTCTGGAGAGGTTCTGTGCCTTTTTCCTTTTTAGCTCCATCAGATTTATCAAAGGAAACCTAAAAGCTACCATAAGCTATTTACTACAGCAGAAATACCATGTAATAAATGAAAGGGTGTCCAGGTATTTTTTCTGTAAGATTTATATTGAATAGTTCTTCAAAAGTTTGCATTTACCAAAAGATTAGTTAAAAGAGTTTTTAATCCTGTTTTGTTAAATATTGTGGTTTATGTTCTTCTGTGCTGTAGAGAGATGCATTCCTTATGTCTTCATATGGTTTTGTGGTTCTAAAAATCTGTGATAAGGATTGTAAAGCTGTGATTAGTACCTAATTTTATTTTTGTTAGTATTGTTAATATGATATTTGTTAGTAGGCATGATCTTTGCTATCAGTAAACATATGTCTACATTCATTTTGTAATGTTTGGTAAGCCTTGGGTGAAAAAAGTTTGGAAATACTTAATTTCATAGAAATAGAATTTTGTAAATACTTAATTCCATAGAAAAAGTGAAGTTATAGGTGAGTAAAATGAAGATTACTGATGGTGAGGTAAGGAGGAGGGATTTCTTTATTGACAAGTACAGTTTGTTGAAAGTCCATGTTAGGCAGTGACCTGCAAATAGTTTTCATACTGTCACAATGCATGACTCATCTTGTTAAAAAGTGGTTTTAATAATCACTCAGTTGTGACACTGACTTCCCAAATCTTGCCACTGAGTTTTAGTGCAATATGTCGTTGTAAGAAATTCCAGATGGATTTGAGAGATGACGCCAACATCTTCAGTTGCACTTGTTAAAGATTCTGAACAGCTGAAAGCACAAAAATAAGAGATTGTGCTGAACAGTGGGACAAGCTATTACATTTTGATTTAACTGGAGTTTTCTGTACAGTGTTTCCTGAATGTGTGTTATTCATGTGTTCACAATGCAACATGATGCATGTTGGAAGACTGGAGCACCATGTAGGTGTGAGACCCTAATCAAGTGAAATTCTGGACAGTGCAGATTTTAGTTTTTAAAGCTTACTAGGC
The DNA here is from genome assembly GCF_009819795.1 of Aythya fuligula. Taxonomy (NCBI): domain Eukaryota; kingdom Metazoa; phylum Chordata; class Aves; order Anseriformes; family Anatidae; genus Aythya; species Aythya fuligula. Next base: position 137,044,545 of record NC_045560.1, on the reverse strand, counting down.
AGATATCAATGAATGAGGCCGCAGGTGGTTTTAGGAAACTACAATCCTGAAAAATACAGGTAGACTTGGGTGCTCTTTACATGATCAAGCAGCTCAAATGACAGTATAGGTTTTGGTTAGCCAATGTGCCCTGATGGCTGGAGTTCTGCAAAGAGCTGTGGCAGTCCCCGTGTATTCTTTGTGTAGTGATGGGAAGTTACAAGTCCATTTCTTCATCTTTTAGTATCTACACATGTTCTCAGATTGTACGTGGAATCGGAATCACTGTTCAGTTGGAAGGTAGCAGCCACCCAGCGCATAAATTCTGCAAAACAATACCTTAAAAGTGGATTTGTCCCAGTAATAGGGCTGTGAAGGCCTAACCTGGAGGTGCTAAGGCAGACTCAGGCCTGAGAAACGTGCGTGTAGTAACACCTAGCAGCAAGGGCAAGTATTGGTGTTAATGGTAAGCAGACAGTCTATGGGTGTTAAAGGTCTCTCATGGGCAGTGACTTGAGTCCATACACTGTTGAAAAAGAATGGTTTGAGTTAACCTATCTGGGGCTTGAATTTATTGCTCTTAAACCCCAAGAATTTCCTATGCGAAGCTCGAGCAGTCGTGCTAATTGCTCACTGGTACAGGTGTTGGGACCCCTCAGGAAGGAAGGTGTAAAATACTTGCAGTGTGATGTTCTTTTAGGGAGGAAACAGGATTTAGCCCTAGCAACTGTATTTGCATACGTGCATGGATATTTAATTCCCTCTTAGTTACATATGTATTGTAATGGACACCCAAGTTATAAGGGACATAGATAATGAAAAGTGGAATGAGAAGGAATGGGTGATTTTGAAGAATTTCCCTGTGGGTGTTCAAGGAGAGGTTGGATGTGGTGCTTGGGGACATGGTTTAGTGGGTGACATTTGGTGGTAGGGGGATGGTTGGACCAGGTGATCTTGGAGATCTCTTCCAACCTTTACGATTTATGGTTTCACAATGAAGTACTTAATTTTCAGGATCAATTCAGTTTGTTATCCTTCAAACGAGGAAGAGTCACATCACTAAAACCACTTTCTACTTCTTGGCTTTACCACTTGCTGTGAATGCTTTGTAGTACAGGAAGTTGTCAATCATAATGAGAATAGTTTTTGCTCTTCAAAACTTTGTAATATACGGCTGTACATAAACGGCTGTGTGTAAATACAGTCTTTATGTCTATATCCTCCCAGAGATATATAATATCATTAAAAATAGCATGCTCTGAATGGACTTCATGCCTGTTACAAGAGCTGCTTGAGTGATGAGAATGCTTTCTGACAAACTGACATGTTTTGATAGGTGCTGAGATAATTGTACAGATTTTTTTAATTAAGCAAAAATTGCAAGTGGTGTATTCTACAGAAGGTTAATCCCAATATCAAAGTTTAAATGTTAGTTTAGGCATTGCTAAACATGACCAAGCTCTTCTCTTGTGCGTTTTTTGAAGTGTGATGCGAGTTTGGTTCTGAGGTTGGGCAGCTGTGATGTGGGAATGCAAACCCACTTGTTGCCTGGCAGCCCACAGGAAACATGTCTAAATATTTATTTCTGTGGATCTTTAAAGGAATGAGCTATTAAGCAGCTCTTCCTGTATGTTTTCTTTTGCATTTTAATGTCTCTATTATGTGAGGAATTTTTAATTATTTTAGGGTACTCAAATAATTACTGCTCCAGTAAGCCATTTTTGCTTTTTTCTTAGGCGACTATCAGCTGGCAACTACCAGTGACTTAGACAACTCCCAGTTATCAGTTATTCCTATGTTAAGGCTTATTCATTCAAAAGTTCTGATTAATCATATATTAGTTATGAAACATCTTCTGCCTTTTGAGACCTTAGGAAATAATTGTTGTTCTTATTCCTTTATATGTTTATATCCTTTTTATATGTTTATAGTCTTCAAATCATTGTTTGAAAGACTACTGAGTCATTTAAGTTATTCTGTATTTTAAATCTGATACACCAGATTGTATTTTTAGCGGTTTTTATATTTACTTTAATGCGTCTTTGTGCGTATGTGCTTGTGTGTATGATGTGCTACATCTGTTTATCTATCTATAGATGATACGTGTAGCTTTGCAGGACAAATATAGTGTTAAAACTTTGTTCTCATAGCATTTTTCGTCTTAAGTCAAAGGACATGTGTTATATATAGCAATTGATCTTGACTACAGTCCTCTAAATGTCCTGAAATTAAGTAAGAAATACCTAGCGGTTATTTTGTCCCTTGAAATACACCTATCTGAGGGGCACCAACAGCTTTTCAGGAGCATATTGCTCAAGTCCTCAGCAATTTAGAACCAAAAGGATGACTAAAAATTATGGTAGGTGTAAGCAACAAGTCATTGTTTAGGTTTATCGGTTAAAAGTATGTAGAAAATAAGTTTAAATCTTGTTTTCATGACTAAATTTAGTCTGAATGTATAGGTCTCTTGGAATTTGCTGGGATTTGAGCGTGTGCTGCAAGTCAAGTCTTTGTGTTTTTTGCTGATGTGTTTAAACTTCAGTGTGTGCTCAGCATTAAGCATGTACTCAGGTTGTAGTTGGGCTTTATAGGTGTTAGGAACTTTTAAAAATCCTTGTTCATGCCCAAACTGTAGTATGTGTTTATGTAGCTACTATAGTGCTTTTACAAAAAGATAACTGTGACTACAGCCACGTTTTTCAAGGGTGATGATGAGGTGTTAATAGTAAATGAAATTATTTTACAGGATACTAAATTTTGCCAGCATGTAAATCTTCCTTTAATGCATTGCAGTCTAGTCGCTGTCTTTGGTGCCATCTAGTGTTTTTTTATTCACACAAACCACTGTTAAAGAGATTTCAAAGGCAAGACGCTATATTTCCTTGTCTTTTTTTTTTTTTTTTTTTTTTTTTTTTTAACATGTCTCCGACCCCTTTCTTTTCCTATGAATCTTAAAAACAGCAGGAAACAATCCACAAATCTTCATCACTTCTCACTTGATTATATTCTAATGTAGGTTCGCGTGTGATATGTAAGCTCATTTTTCATGAGAATACTTTTCTTGTGTGTTGATGCTATCTTCTATGTAAGAAGCATATTTTTAGAGTCTTGCATGTTGCTACTGAATTGTTCTTCAATTTGCTCTCCTGGTAATTGAGTCTCCACGATTATGTTTTTGTGCTTTAAGGGTTTGCTTTGTTAATCTTCTAACTTACTATGGTAGATAAGGAGATCCAAAGAATTAGTCCCATAAGGTTGCAGGATATTGGCAATCTTTTACTTATTCTTTCTTTAGGATATAACGTTATTTGGAGTTTCTGTGGCTGATTGTAATCTTGTTAGCATCTCACGAGATGTTAGCTGTCTTGCTTGTGCACACTTCCAGTTGCTGTATACTGGCAAATTAGAAATAAAAGTTTGATGCTTGTCACTTGTACACAAGAGAATGGCAAACAGTTTAAAACCATAGCTAGCTGTTTCTATTACTTGATTTTTGGATCTGTTTTTGTAAACAGTATGAGAACATGACACTTCAGCTTTTAAGACCTTATATTCTTTCCTCATTAAAATTGATATTATGTTTGTTTTTTATTTAATCAGGGAGTTTACCTGTTTTAATAACAGATCAGAAGTTCTACATCAATATTTATGAACTCTCAAGTATGAATCGTAATTTGTTCAAGGAATCACTTTCATCTGTCATATAAACATTCACTTACCTAATTTTATATTAAAAAAAAATATCCTGTTACTTTTTCAGGTCCACTCTGCTCTTCTGCAGTATTAGCTAAATCTCACATTTGTGAGAAATACTGGGATGACAAATCTGGAAGCAACTGGGCTTACTCCACAAAATTGATTACTTTTTTGTAGGCACAGGCCCTGAAAAAAAACCTTGATATTGCTCTCTTTCGGTATTTCATTCCCGATCTAGAGAAAACGCTGCTGATCAAAATTGTGGTGTGCTTCCGTTTTTGGGGCAACTACTCTGTTAGTACTGAGGTTGGCTTCTGTGGTCCCCAGTCTTTTAGATACTGGATGATAACTGTTCTCTGCTGAGAGATAATAATAAGACAAACACTTTTGTCACTCTTGGATTGGAAAATAAAATGCTGTTCTTTGAAAAAAATCAGATACTTGATTTGACTCAAGAACTATAAACTCAGTATTTTTAATGAAGCGGAAGGTATGAAAATGGTTCACTTATGAATCCGTTTCATATTTGATCATATTGCTGGCCATCACTTTTTTCCCCCACTTGTAAAATAAGAATTGAAACTTCAGGAAAATGGTTTTTCATTTCTGCTTTCAACTTTAGTAAGTTTAGTATGCGGATGTTAATACTAGTCGAGCCAACCTGTAAATCAGATGCTACTGTGTTTTAAACTCAGGGATTTGCCTGTATGTTAGAGATGCTTCATTTGTAGCCTTCAGTAGGAGAAGCAGCCTGATGTCACGACTAAGTTAGGCACTGTAGTGCTGTACTGAAAAACACTCATAAACACTTACCTTTGGCACTTTTAAAATGCCACAGAAAAAAAAAAAAGAGAGAATATTGGATGAAAGGACTTCATTTTCCAAAGGAAGTACTTCTTAGGAAAGGTAAAAGATAACTTACAGAAACCAGCGGGGTCAGCAAGAACGTTCAGGAAAAATAAAAGTAGTAAAGAAAATGAAAGTTGCCACCAGGAGGAGCACTACTAAAATATCCTTATTTATTTAAGGGCACAGTCCTCTAGTGCTGTATCTGTAAACTGTCTCTATCTTTGGGAATATCATACTTTTTTAAGGTAGGGTGCTAAAAAGAGTGTTTTAGAATGCAGCTTAAAAAATGCAAATGAATTAATATTTTTAGAAATTATAATCTGGAAAAGGATGATTCTTCTGACATTTGAAATTTTATTCACAGATTTAGATCTGTATCCCGGTTTCAGTATGTTATGCAGTCAGCTAGACTCTCTGAATTGAAATTAGATCTATTTTTGTGTCTCAGGGTTGAGACGTAGCAGGGTTCTTTTCAGGAGCTGGTCTGTTGGTATTGCTACTAACTGCAGCTCTCTGGATTTGCTCTGACCAACGATTGGCGAAACAAGCACTCGTGTAACATAGCTGGCTCTTCAAATTACATCTGTACTGCAGGCAAATCCCTGCTATGTTAGAGAATACCAGGAAAGGAAAGGAACTAGTTCAGTAAGAAACAGCAAGTTCCAGAACTGAAGGGTTTGGGGACTAGGGATCTTTTTTCTTTGTGCAGGTCGCTTCATAGTTAAAACATCAAATATATAAAGCAATAGAAAGATGTAAGCAAAAGGGAAAATTAGTGAAACAATTTTCACTACTAAAAATTCACAGAATTATTTACAATCACAGAATTTTAGTAGAATCATTCACAGAATTAGAAGAAACAAGACAAGTCTTGTTTCAACATTACATATTGCAATGAGTTATTTGTAACTGGTAAATAATAAAGTGTTAGATGATATTTTTTCAAGATGAGCTGTGTAGTTAGAATAATTTGCTAATCAGGGATAGAGTTTGTTTAGAATGCAAATTAAGTTTTGCCATAGCAGAGGGAATTCATGCACATACAGATCTTTTTTCTGCCTTGTCTAGGAAGGTTATAAAATCAATGAAAGTAGCATTTATACAGAAAATTAAAAAAAAAAAAAAAAAGCATACAATGTCTTCATGAAGAGGGCTATTATTTCTTGCACTATTAATTATGGAAACACTTACTAAGTTGTTTTTACTACTGTCGTTGTTGAGTAATAAAATTTACTTGTAGAAAATGTATATAGCCCACCACGTTATTTCTGAAATCCTGTACTGTCATGCATATCCTCAAAATCAAACTTCAGAAGTTTGATTTTACTGGAATTTCCCAGTAGTGTTTTCAAATATTAGTATTCCATATAGATTTTATAATTCATTAACTGTATTGTCATTATTTCTCTGTTTTATGTTCCTGGCACATTACTGTCATTGATTGAAAATACTATTTTATCTCTTCATAATGTTAGCTCTTCCCTCACTCCTACCCTTGGTTATTAAGTATGGGCTTCTTAGACATTTTTCTACACTGTATAAATGGTTTTGCTTGCTCTTTTGAAAGTGTTATTTAAAAGAAAAATAATACTTGAAGTAAGCCAAGCTACCAAAACTTTCAGAAGGTTGTTTAATACTTGTTTGAACTGTCATCTGGGTGCTGTGTGATACAAAATGCAGGGCATGGTATTTATTTAGGGGTGATCAGCACAAATCCTTGGTGATGGTCTGCTACAAAACAACCAAATCACGTTCTAAGACATGTGGTACTGATCTTGGATCCCAAAGAAGTATAAGGGGTCTTGAAAACCAGTGAGACGTTCAAAGCTGGGTGCTGATGGAAAGTGGGTTTGTGGGACACACTTCTGGTAAATCCATCCTGCCATACGGCTGGCAGAAAGAAGAAAGTTTTTAATTCTTCCTTTATGTATTTTTTTTTTATTTTATGTTTTGTGAAATATTTTTAAGTCTGAAAGTCTAGTAGTACAACTAGGTCATGTGAAGATACAAAAACCAACGAATAAGCATCCAGATTGCTGCTTAACTTTGTTTTGAAATGCTCTGCTGAATTTTGCCAAACTTTTCTTGCTAGGATGAAGATGAGCTGGACTCGCACACCATGGTGAAAACGAGTTCAGAGAGTGCTGGTACCATGAGGGCTACAAGCACGATGAGTGAAGGTGCTCAGACGATGATTGAACACAACAGTACCATGTTAGAGTCGGACTTGGGGACCATGGTAATAAATAGTGATGATGATGAAGAGGAAGATGGGACCATGAAAAGTATGTTGTTCTTTTACTTCCCTTTTCTATTAATACTTAATCCTATTAATAATAAATGTTTCCAGCATGAGAATGTTGTGTCATCAGTGTCCTTTATGTGTCAAATTCTGTGGTTAAAAACTGGAAAGAGGGGTATTTGGCACTGCTATAGTAGGAGATTCAAAGCAGAAACCTAGTTTTGGTGCTTTGCAAGCCTCTCTGGAGGACTCTGAAATTAGCCTTTCATGAATTCTCCTTTCTATTACTTGCCTCTTGCTTTTTGCCTCCTGTCCCACATACATTTGCACCAGTTCCTTGGAGCTAAAGTGAAATGGTGTGATTGTGTGGGAAGCTGCTGCTTCGGTGTCAGTGTTCATGGGAACTCATCATGACTCTCTATGGGTGCAGCAATCACTGCAGATCTTGCTGCAAAGTTTTTTTGTATTTCGTGATTAGCTAGCAGATTTTTCTCTTGGAAGAGAGCATTATTATTTGAATGTTAGTTGAAATTTATTTCAGTAATGCTTGATTTAAAGGAATGATCAAAAAATTACAAAATCTAAATAAAATCTAAATTGACTTCAGCAGCATAACTGATTATATAACAACGAGGAAAAAAGTTTCAAGGTATAAAATTATAAATTACACTGAGATATGCATAATGTGTATTTGTTAAACAGCAAATTTACATGTTTACTTTTTGATGTGTTCATTGTTTGGCTGAAGATTGCTGCAGAATTAGGCCCACTGAATTAAACAGAATTATTTCTTTGAATGGGCAGCATCAATAGGTGAGTCTAACTCTAGATGCCTGATTCCATGAGGCACAATGTAAGGTGTAATTCCAGGCTATTATTTAAATATGTTTGCTGAATGCAACTATCAGGTTGCATTTCTGTTTGCATGTGTACACCTGCTGAAATTTGACTGGAAAGATGGGTTCCAAGTGCAAATCAGGTCTGTTTTCTTTTTGGTTCAGTCTATAGCAAATGGGCAGGAAAGGGTGATTTGTTGATTGATATTTTTCCTTTTTTTTTAGTGTTCTTCGCAATAAACATACCTCTTGATTAGTGATTAGTTTAAGTAGGATGATTCACATCATGAAAGCACTCTGTACATGCTTTAATTTGTTTTCATGCTGAAACAGTGTTTGCCTATTAAACTGAGAGGATAATGGAAGGTTAGAATAAGTGATCTTAAACTAACACATTTCAACAAGTTAAGGAAAAGATTAGTGATGCAAAAAGCCCTGAAAATATACTACAAGCAAATTTAGAGTAAAGGATAATAAAATAATTCTTGTGGTGGAAGTTATACCAAACTGATCAAAAAAGTTTCCTTACATATGCACTGAAATCTCTTATGTTTGTTTCTTATGTTGCTGAAGACACTGTTTGTTTTTTTTTGTTTGTTTGTTTTTTAAAAATACTGTCACTTTCAGTTTGAATTGATTCTAGTAGCGATCTGTAATAAGGAATTACCTTTCTATACCTTGGTGTTTTGTCAGTGTAGTTGTTAAAGCTGTTCTTCCCTCTTATCGGACAGAAGAATGCAGTCCCTGGGACGGCAGGCTTCCTCCCCCCATAGCTGACTGTCTTGACACCTGTAACCCCAGCAAAGGAAAGCCAGCACCCTGGAAGCAGCCTGATAACAGTGATGGTTTCATTTGACTGGCAGGGGACAGGTTTGTGTTCCTGCATTTGTGCAGTGAACTTTACTGTGTTTTGCATTAGGTGCTCACTGCTTAAAAGTTAGAACTAATTCAAGAATGGGGCCTCCACATCTCTCAGCTGAAAATGTAAGTTTTATATATATGTTTACTTCAAATATATGTTTACTTCAGCTGTTCTTCCTTTGGTTTTGTGATTCATGAGTTAGGGGTTAAGCAGGAGCACTAGCAGGTGTCCTAAATAAATGTCGCCGGGAATGGATGTACAAATCGTTGGTCTCCTTCAGAGGCAGATGCAGATTTGTGCTCCTTTCTGCTTGAAAAAGACAAGATTTTAGAGACAGGTTGCTGTTTCCAACCTGTATAGGCAAGATGGGCACTTCGTGCATGTTTGCATGACTTGATAGTAATAAATCAGATAGCTTAACCAGGTAGCTTAAAAGTGCTCTCTGATGCTTCTGAACAACACTTGCAAGCAGCATGGAGAAACAAGCTTAGTTAACTAGGGAAGAGGGCTTTTATTTCCTTCCTAGAGACACAAAATATTTATGACAAACATTTTTGTAATGCTCTTGTTTAGTTTCACATTTGTTTCCCTCTGCCTTTTGTTTCCCTGCTCAAGGACAAAATAAGAAACAATAATAAGTTTTTATTTATAAGTGCCCATACTTAGAGGCCTCTGGGAGCCATGACAGAAAATAATTAAAACCATCTATATATTTTTTTTTCACAAATAGTGAATTGTGCCCAAATAAAACTGGGATTTGGAACAAAGAGGGCTGTCATCCCAACCCTACAAACCATACACAGCCCAGCAATAAACCACATTTGTGCTTTCTTGCTTAGTATGCCTGTACATGCTCTGAGCAGAGATTCTGCGGTATGTAACAGGAGGGAAGAAAATGCAGAGCACACATAGGTGGGAGGACAGAGTTCAATCAGTGTCCTCTGTACGAGGAGGTGGGGGCTTGGGTAGCTCTGAAATACGTACTTCTTAGGAAGGTCCCACAGCTGGACTTTCAACTCTAAAGATAAAGAATTTTTTTTCCTAACAACCTATGTCCTAGGTCCTGTAACAGCCTTGGCATGGACCAGGCACATGTGCAACCTATAGACTTCAGCAAGAAGCCTACACTTAGTTAGCCTTCAGCTAACACTTCCGAGTGTTAGCTTGCTGGACACACATGTTTATGGGATGGGGCAAAAGAGTTGATGATCAATGTTAAGAAGAGGCGAAAGAAGGGCAGAATAAATAGCTAGCTTTGCTTGAGTGAAGTAAACATTTTGGAGTGTAGTTTTTGATTTCATTGTATTTTTTCCTTTGAGGATGAGATTTATTTTTCAGACCCTTAACTTGATACCAGTATTCTTAGGGCATTCAATTTTCTTGCTCTGAATACAACCCTTTAAATAAGATCTACTTAGATACCTTTTCTAATCAAACAAATATTACTGATCTTGGTGTCCATTAGTTTTTGTACATTCTGTGATATTTTCCCCTCTTGTTGATCATAAAAATAAATGGAATACTCTTATCAGTGCTTTGTATCTGGAGAAAAAAGAAGTGCTGTAATGAAAGTGATACCTCAGAATTTGAAAGCCATTTGCCTTTTTCCTGTTTATGGACAAGTTCCTTATGGTCCTCTTCATTACATGCTGTCACTGAATTCATACATACCGTAAACGAGTCTCAGAGATTGTTCTTTTCAATCAAGGTTTCTTTGGAAGTCATTTCTGAATTGGGGAGGTTTACTGTTTATGCATTTCTTTCATAATTTATAAGAATGAATGAATGCTCCATTTATGGTGCTGGTTTGTAATGCATGCTATGTTCTGTAATGCAAAATTTTATCACTTTGAGAAAATCCAGTCATCCAGTGTCAGTATATACCCCTTGTGCATTACTATTGTAATAGAATAGAATAGCTGTGCTAATAGAAGTAAGTAAGGTGTGACTTTTTTCCTGTAGCACTGTTAATTATTCCATGTTGGTTTCCTAAATGTTCACATAAATGGCTTTTAAAATTACCCAGCAACCTAATTCAGACAATACTTCTCTAATGATCTCTTCAGCACTTAGCTTCCAATCTCTTGAGACTACATTGCTTCTGTAAAAGAGACTCAGACACAGAGTTCTTTGGATTTTACATCTCTCTTGTAATTTAAAACAATTCTTTAAAATTGTCTTCCCTTTTTGGCAATTAGGATGTCTTAGCTTGAATAGTGTAATTACGAATTTATAGGAACTCAGCAAGGAAACTTAATTATGGTCTGGTTTCAGCAGTGCTTTAGCCTGGGCATTGGTATTTCATTGATGTAGTTTTGTTTAAGCATGCTTACTGTGCTCATGTTAGGACAGTTTGCTCGATGCCACGTGCAGGTGTACTAATGTTTTTCCCCTGATTGTACAGAAAGGACGCACGGTAGGTGTTCCCAAGCCTTTTCCAAGACTTGAGACCTTGCCTGTGACTGGTGATCAAGTCGTACATTTATGTCACAAGTAGGAGTATGTTTTACAAATGGGATTTATTTTTTTTTTGAAAGAAAAATAGTGTTGGCAGTTCTGGTTCAAGAGCTGTTGCAAAATACTGGCTTAACGTGGATTTCTTTGTTTTGCAGAAATAAAGCGTGCCTCAGCTGGAACAGAGTAATGAGTTTATGACAGTAGTGTCATTGAATTTTCATATTATATTTTTGGAAAAATATAAAAAAAAATTGTTAAACTAGTTTTACAAGTCTCATTTTCAGGAAGCAAAGAAATACTTTGTGCAGGAAACTTTTTCTGTAAAAAGCCTCTAAAGTTGAGTTCACAGACTCCTCAAAATTTGAAAGTTTCCTCTGGTTGAAAAATATCAGAATTTTCCACTTAAATGCAAGTTGCAATTATTTCTGATAAATAGGTATGTTATGAAACAAAAATCTTGTATAATAGAGTTTTCAATAGTATAATAAAGTTCTATACTTTCATTTTTGCCTCTTGCATATCTGCCCCAAACACTGAATGAGGCCTGGGTTTGAATAAAGATGTGGGTGTGTAAGTCATACTGATACAACAACTGCAAAATCAATAATCAGTAGCTACTTTATTAGGCAGATATCTGTAGTCAAACATTTCCTAGATACGTTTCTAAGTCCTCTGGTAGGTTTCCGCCTGCTCTGGTGTAAGTAAATGGCGGTCAAGTTTCTGCTGATACTTCCTCGTGATTCAGAAACTCTGCGGACTGACCCTGAAGCCTCTGAGGTGGTTGCCTAATGGGCATTCATAAAACGTGCCTGATACGTACTGGCAGAACTGGCCTGCTCATGAAATGCAGACGCAACCTGTTTAGAATATGGCTGAACCATACAACGGCTCGAGTTGGAAGGGACCTTAAAGCCCACCCAGTTCCAGCCCCCTGCCATGGGCAGGGATACCTCCCACCAGCCCAGGTTGCCCAAAGCCCCATCCAGCCTGGCCTTGAGCACCTCCAGGGATGGGGCATCCACAGCTTCTCTGGGCAGCCTGTGCCAGGGCCTCACCACCCGTCTCCCTAACCTGTAATCAAAATCTTTCTTCTTTTAGTTTAAAACCATTTATCTTTATTATGTCATTGACTGAGCAAAAAGTTCCTCCCCATCTTTTTTATAAGCCTCCTTTAAGTATTGAAAACCAGCAATAAGGTCACCCCCGTAAGCCTTTTCTTCTCCAGGCTGAACAGCCCCAGCTCTGTCAGACTTTCTTCACAGGAGAGGTGCTGCAGCCCTCTGAACAACTTTCTGGCCTTCCTCTGGACCCTGCTCTAACAGCCCCACATCCTTCTTGTGCTGGGGGCCCCAGACCTGGACGCAGCACTCCAGGTGAGGCCTCACAAGGGCAGAGCAGAGGGGGACAATCCCTTCCCTTGACCTGCTGCCTACTCCTCTTTGATGCAGCCAGGATACAGTTGGCCTTTGGGGGCTGCAAGCACACACAGCTGGCTTGTGCCATGCTTTTTGTCCACCATAATCTCCAAGTCCTTCTCTGCAGGGCAGCTCTCAATGTGTTCTTCAAATCTGTCCTAATGTCTAGGGATTGCCCCAACCTAGGTGCAGCGCCGTGCATGTGGCCTTGTTGAACCTCAAGAGGTTCACATGTGCCCACTTTGTCTCATGCTCATAGTGACAAAACAATTTATTCAGAGGAAATAAAGATACTGACAGGAGCTTCGCAGAAGCACTGCAGCTAGGAGAGCCCAATCTCCTGACTTCACAAATGGGGCAGCACCTGAAAATGTAAGTCAGCTGAGCGGCAGAGGGGGATCCCCAGGATGGGGAAGGATGGAGGAAGATTGTGGCTTTTGGCAAAAGGAGGAAAGCTTTGCTCTGTAGCTTTACAGCTGCAGAAGAGGTCCAGTGCCCTGGTGGTAATGGAGTGAGGGAATGCCTTACCTGGGGAAACCTTCGAGCCTTCCATTAGCAAAATGTAGACGAACTCCCCTTTGTGTTGAGATAAAACCCCCAGAATGCCAGAATGAGGATGTGGTTGATGTGTTTGAGGGCAGGGTTGCTATCCAGACAGACCTAGACAGGCTGGAAGAATGGACTGACACGAACCCAAGGAAGGAACCTGAGGAAGTTCACCAAGGACAAGGGCGAAGTCCTGCACCCGAGAAGAAAGAACCCCAGTAATGCTACGGCCTGGGGAACTTGGCTGAAAAGGTCGTGGGGGTCTTTGTGGGCATGAGCCAGCAGTGCACTGGAGGAGTACAGGTGGCCAGGAGCACCTGGGCTGTATGAGAGCAGGGCCGGCATATCAAGCAAAGTGGTTGTCCTTTGCTCAGCACTTGTGAGACCACATCTAGAGTAGTGTCCAGTTTTGACTCCCTGAAACTGGAAAAATACCAGTTGAAGGAGTTCAGGGTAGGATTACCTAAATAGCTGGGGCTGGAGAACGTCGGCTTCAGGGGACCTAAAAGCAGCCTTTCAGTATCTGTGAGAAGGTTGTGAAGCTGGGCTGTTTGCTGGTGCATGGCAGGACAAGTCAGAAAATTATAAATTGAAACAAAAGAGGTTCTAGCTTGATATCAAGATAAATTATTTCCTCATGAGGGTAGCTCAGTGTTTGAACAGGCTGACCAGAGGAACTCTTCAATGTCCAGTTGTGCAGAGGTATAGTGATAATATTGTCGTTCCTTCCAACCCGATTTATTTTTTTATTGTTGCCCTAAAACCTCTTAACTACATTTTATAGATAATATAAGCATGTACTTTAATACTTTGTGTTTTTTAATAGTTCAGGCTCTACCTATACATTCTGTACAAATCTCTTCTTTGCACAGATTTTCCTCATAGAAAGGAATAATAGAAGTTTATTGAACGACTTCTAAAAGGATTTTAAATCAATTTAACACTAATATTTTACTGTTGGAAATGCATCACTACGAAGGCATTTTTCTTTATCATAGAATCACAGAATGGTTTGGATTGGAAGGGGCCTTGAAGATCATCATTTATAGATAACGTAAATTGAATTTGATCAAAATATACGTTAGAATGGAACGTGTATTCTTTCTTATTTTGAAATGTCTATTTAGAATTAATTTTCCCTGTTACAGTTCTTTTAATTACGGTATTTTATGAAAAAAAGGTAACAGAGCTGGTGTTGTGTTACATAAGTCATTGCCACATTTGTTTTATCCAACATATGTTTTGGGGGAAATCTTGTTATACTGTCTTTGGGGACAGCCAAATTCATTGTGTTCCTATCAGTGGTATCACAGAGGTAGAAGACATTTTTCCAGCGTCCGTGGTAGTCGCTGCATTCCATGACTTGCAAGCAGTTTCACAGTATACAGCCTATGTTGCTTTACTGTGGCATAAGGAATCTGAGTCTTCTGTAAAGTCAACACAAAAGAGCCTTTGGTGGGTCTTTAAACAAGTAGCTGCCAACCTGTCCTATTTTCCATGAAATGCTAACTAAACATGTTCAGGTTGGGTTAGCTGCACATCAAAAGGAATCACTCCTTGCTTTGAATTACTTGTAACAATAAAATAAAACCTTAATCTTAAAATAAATTTCTATTTTTTTCCTCCCACTGGAAAAAAAAAACAAACTTTGAAACACCTCATTTTTCAGGAGTAATATTTCGGGTTTTGCATGGGAGTTTTTGTATTTGCAGTGGATGAAAGCAGCTTTTGTTCCATTAAGTAGGTTAACTAATTGAGTACTAAAGTAGAATCAGAAGCAAGTCCTAAATTCTTTTTTGTCAAGTAAAACAAGTCCTGAAAGTGTAAATTAAATATGCTTTGTTCATTTCAGGGAAATTTAATTTTCTAATCCTGCTGACCCACTTTCCTTAGTATGCATTTGATAACAAGGAAATTGGAGGTTTTTTTGTTGTTGTTATTGTTGTTGTTGTTTTACATATGTAGGCATTCTTCTGTTGCATAGGTAGGGAATATAGTTATAACTAGCTCTAAAACGTAATGCTTGGAAATATTTAGTATTTTCTGTTACATGAGAGGAGGGAGACTGTCCTGTAATGGGCAATACGGTGGTAGTTCACCGTTTCTTATAGAGACATTGCTAATCCTGTTTATATGTATGTCTCAAGGATGAAACTTGAGTGCAGCAGTCTGAGCAGGAGAAAAAAATTGGATGTGAAAGGTCATCAGCGTGGTGTCCTATCTCTTTCATATGAATAGTTTTATGGGTTTTGTGCAGTCATCAGCAAGAAATAAAAAATAATAATAATGAAAAAGATTATTTTATTATTAAAACAATGCATTGTGTTCTGTTTTTACCCTCCTCTTCCCCTGCATACTACTACCTTCTCTTGGATAAGTTTTCTGAACTTATGCTTTGTTGAAGTGTAAGTTCTTCTATTTTCACTCTTCAGTGCTTATTTCTGTGTTGTGTGGCATCGCTGCTGCTTCCTTTTCATCCCTTCTGCTGCTCCATACTCAAGTGATCAAGAAATGCCTGGGATATCTGCTGTGTGGTCTGCTACATTCAACCTGGAGTTTAGTTCCCTGAATATTTCTGTATGGTCAACAGTTGTCATTAAATAAATGATAGACCAGTGAGATAATTAAGATCTGGGATTAGAAAATAATATGACTACAATGGAAGGAAAAACTGTTTAAAAAAATGAGCGAAGAAAGTCTGTATGAAAACATGGCAGAATGAATGGGGGAATCGTCCTGAAGCAGAAGAGAAGTAAAGGGACTCCTGTACAGTAAAACTTAGATTAATGATAAAGGCAGAAAAACACATTCAAAAACCCAGGAGAAATTGTACTCATACAGAATGATATAGAAAAAAGAAGAAGGAAAAGAATAAATAAATCAACATGCTATAAAAGAGGGTAGTGCAGAAATAAGGTTTAATTAAAAAAAAAAAAAAAGATATGTATTAATCAGGCAGAAAAAATAGAACAAATAAAAAAAAGCTCAGGACAGAGAATAGGGTCATCATAGGAATAGATGGTGAAATAAGAGGTGAAAGGAATAATAATAATAATAATAAAACAACTAATGAATTAATAAAAGCAAACATAAGGCCAGATGTGGAGATAGCAAGGTCTAGTGATCATGAAACAGGCTCAAAAAGATATTTCCAGTGTCTTTTCACTTTTTAAAATAAGTGGTTTCTATAAAAGAAATCCTAATTCTTTTATTATATTTATAATTGAAAATTTTTGTAAATATTTATAATTGCAGTCCTACCTGCAATTTTTTTTCAGCTGGTTATTTATATTTCCCATCCTGTTTCATATTTTACTTGGAGAAATGTATTTCATTTCTCTGTGGGATGTGTTACACTGTAAGCGAATGTGTGTTTCATGAAGCATAATGCTATGCAGAATATAGGCTCTGAGGAGACAGCTATGGAGAACTATTAAAACATTTTATTTATTGTTCTGTTTAGTAAATAACTCATTGTGAAATAAAAGCAAATTTCAGTCATTCAGGGTTGTAGATATTTTCTTAAAATTTAGTTCCATGAAAAGGATATTAGAATGGGAGTTTGCACTGATCTTGATCTGATTCGTAAAGCTCTTGCAGCTGCATAAATGATGACAAAAATCCCCCAGGATTTCCACTCCATGGAGATGGGCGCTTTGTAGCCATCTGTAGAGTGTGATCCCATAATACGCTGAGAATCCTGAACTGGCAGTGAATTTGATGGAGTAGCATTTAGACATGCCTTGCATGTTTAGTGTTTTTTTTTCCCCTCAAGTTCTAAATAACTTTTTAAGTCATACCTTGCGTGAAACTACTGGAACTTTGTTGCTTTCCTCCATGTGTATGAGGACCAGGCCTTAAAGTTAAGGGCATTCAGCACCCAAAGGGATGCTTAGCACCTTGTGTTATTCAGTTTCTATAACAACAAATAGATATCGCATGAAGTAACTTCTAATATTATTCGTGTGCAACTCTGAAATGTGTTGAACATTTCTCCACATTGTGTCTTGCTACAAAATTATCATTCTTCGGCTATGAGCTTTTATGCAAAAGATCCTCAGGGGACAAATGGAGGCATGCACCACGTACAGATGACTGTATTAGTTTCTGCAAACTTGTAGAAAATTAAAAAATTGAGCTTATTTTACAGTGCAGTAAATCTTACATCTTTAATTTTTTTCTTTTCTTTTTTTTTTTTTTTTTCTTTCAACTAAGGAAATGCTACTTCACCGCAAGTTCAAAGACCTTCTTTCATGGACTACTTTGATAAACAAGATTCCAAGAATAAAAGCCCTGAAAATTGTAATCAGAACATGCACGAACCTTATCACATATCCAAAAATGTTTTCCCTGATAACTGGAAAGTCCCTCAAGATGGAGACTTTGATTTTGTAAGTACATTTTTATACGTTCACATGTGCTGTTTGTTTTATATTTGCCAAAATAGTTAATTCCATTCTAAAATTGTGTTAATTACAAGCAAAATAAGTAATCTTTCAAGAATAGTACCCAATTACCTAATCTTAATGTCTCATACTGGCTGTGAAATAAGTTCATTTGCTTTATGCAGGACCTTTTTAATAAGGGGTGCCATGTGACATTATAAATATACTTCTTTCTAACTACAGGTTTTTTGAAAAAGTATTTTTGGTTCTTTATAACTTATGTTCCAAGAACTTTCACATTTGACCCAGGTCCATTAAAGAAAAATTGCTGCAGGTGTGTAATATTGTCATGTTTAGTGAGTATCCCAGTGAGATGATAAACGTTTTAAACGGGATGGAGACATCTAATCAATATCCTTGGAGATGGTTAAGATCACTTAACAACCTGGCTTGTGCAAAACAGTGATATTATTCCAAGAGCATGTATCTCTCTATGTAGAATTATTATATCTAACACCAGTCTATCTGTTTAGAATGTTTTTTTCCCCTCCAGAATATGTGTAGTTTGTTTCTTTTTGCCTACATTGCAAGTTATAGCAGGGGCATAAAAAAAAAATTTCTAAGCTTTAATATGTGTATATTAATTTTAGGATGCTCTCAAAGTGGCATAAGTATCTCTTGTTAAGAAACTTGCAGATAATTACACCTGGTTTTTACTCTTGCCATTTTTTTAACATTATTGAATGAAAGAATTTAGTTTATCTGCTGTAGCTTAAACATGTTCCTCACTGCAGTGCAGTAGCTAAATATGATCACATGGCACCTTTTTGAAAGTACACTTGGGATTTGGAGAAAAACATTGTGTTTAATTTTAGGTGACAGCTGTAGGTGTGGGATTTTTTTTTTCCAGTTTTCACTTACTGCATTTCTACATAAAGCTGACTCTTAAATTTTAAGCTGCTGGAGTAAAGCCAGTTTAACAGCACAGTACAAGCTGTTGCTGACAGAGTTTTGATTAAGCTGGATTTTAGTTTGGGTATTTTTTTTAGGCCTTTTTTTTTGACCATTAGATGTAATAGTCATCCTGATAATTGACTAACAAAATAATTACTTGCATTATTCATTGGAAAATAACTGGCTGTTCGTTAAGTGGGTTTATTATAGTAGCAATAAAATTGCCCTTAAAATGATTGAAAATTCATTCTATCTTTTCCATCACTTGCTAAGAAATGCAAGCAAAAATGTTTCTTTTTTTGTAAATGCTAAAGATCCCGATTCTGTAAGTGCTTATTCATGAATACTTTGCACATGAATAATCCTGTGGAGCTTGTTGATACTGCTTGTACATGTGAGTTTTCCTCCTGAAGTAAGAGTTTGTCCTAGAACCAAAGCTGGGGGAGGTCTGATCTTCAGAAGCAACAATGCTGTTGTGTGGTAGGCGAACCTTGCTGATCGTGTTAGTGTGACTGGCATGTGCAAGGCTTTAGAAGCTACACGATCTACAGTTTGTCCTCGAGTTCCTAAAAAGGCAGGCAATGCTGTAAGATTTGTTGCTACAAATGATTCTGATCAAAGAACAATTAGGATTTTTAAAAATGAATAGCTATTCACGTGGGCAATGTACGTTACTTAGTTTTGGGGGAGATTTGGTTTTAAGCACAACAAAAGCCAAATATTTTGATGGGTAAACCAGCCTAAGAAAGAGTTTAGGAAAAACTTATCAATAATGGATGCACTGTTCAGAGTAGCCCACTAAAGGAATACATTTCTCAGAAGCATCTGGTAGCAGCTGATGTGACGCAGGATACTGGTTTTAACAGCCTGCTGGTTTGAACCATAGGCAATTATTATTTATTTATACATTTTAGAAGGACTTCCCTTTATCTTCTAGACAGTGAGTGGCAATATTGGTAAGTGGCCTGCGAGAGAGTTTCTGAAAGGCCAAGTCAGTGGGCAGCATGCATAATATATTGTCTACTTCTTATAAGATCATCATGAATGTTTTAAGTTGCTGACATGAAGTCTTTAAACAATTCTTGAAAGGGATAAATAATGAAAACTTTTTGTACTAAATCATTCTGTTCTATTTTGGTTGGAGCTGGCTTTAATGGGATCTAGAAAGGGATCCTGACATTAAATGCTGACAGTCATCATTTTATTTAAAGGGATTAACACAATGGAATGAAGGTATAAATGAATAAAATCTAACTTACTGGTAGTATA
Organism: Aythya fuligula; assembly: GCF_009819795.1. Taxonomy (NCBI): domain Eukaryota; kingdom Metazoa; phylum Chordata; class Aves; order Anseriformes; family Anatidae; genus Aythya; species Aythya fuligula. Next base: position 137,025,055 of record NC_045560.1, on the reverse strand, counting down.
CTCTCATTGTACTCTATCTTTCTGTATAGAAGGGGGTTGTCTGTAAGTTGGAGGTAACCAAACTTGTTTGCTGAATGTACTGTTATCCACTGAAAGCTTTCTTAACCATATACCCTTGTAAGCCACACATCACGTGCCAGAGCTGGCAGCCAGCAAACACTTTACTTGAGAGCCTGGAGTGAGACAGTGCCATGCTGAGAAGAGGTATTTGAGTGTATCACATAGAAAGACTTTGAAGCTTATTAGTGGATAGGTCTCTTACAGCATAAAATGGAGAAGAAAAATAATACAGAGAGACTCGTAGTTGGGAGAAGGTAACAGGGTGAAGAAATGATCCTTATCATTCCTTGCAAATAATCAGTTTGCTTCTTTCTGTGTATAAACCTGCAGAACTGGGAGACAATTCTTCTGGGCAAACAGTAGGTTTGCTCTAGGTCTCAGTGATACTTTATCCTATTAGAATTACTAGTATATTCTACTGTTTTATTAAAACAATAAACGGTTATTTAATTTTGCTAAAACAGACATACAATGCAGAAATGGCAGTTAGCCTTACGCACTTGCTAATGTTTTTAGATAATGTAAATAAATGATACAGGAAATTCTTCTTGTAAAGTAGATAAATGAATGTATAAAATGATGCAAAATGAATTTAGCACTGAGTCTGGTTTGAAAGTTTTTGTGTGCGTGGTTTTCTGTTCTGACGTAAATGTTTTAAGAACTACTTGCCAATGAAAACAGGAGACTTTTCCAAGAAAATAAGATGCTCTGGTCACCAATCTGAGCTTTAAAAAAAAATAAAGCTAGCAGCATTTTTTTCTTCTGAAAGTACGTATTTACACTTTGTTTTTCACTGTTTCAAGTCCATCTGCTTTGAAAATCAAAAGCTGCTCTTGCTATTTTTTAACTGATACGCCATATGGAAGTTCGAGATCCCTCTCTCTCCTGTTGACTGTTGGTCCTGATGGCCCTCGGTTTCTTGATCAGTCCGTGCTAGTTACTGAAGTCATTTTCCGTGAATTGATAAGAAAAAGTTGCCACTGCAGACCTTCAAGTTTTGTTTCAAGTACTGAATCAGGTACATTATAAAATAACTTCTTACTATGCTTAATTCTGAAACTGTACGGTCACCTGGAATATTAGGTTCTTCCAAATACACCTCGTCGTGTATGCTTCGGGACATGGATGTTGTTTTCCATGAACAACAGGTGGGGTTTGGTGTTGGTGTTGTTTACTACATTTCTTCTTGCTTTAAAAAAGAAAAAAGAAAAAAAAAAAAAAAGCATTCTTCAGTGTTGTCTTTTCTGTGACCAGGAATTTGTATAGGGTTGTAGGGTTGGATTTTTGAATCATGGCATTCAGTTATTGTATGGTCTACATTTGGTGTCTCAGGGTAAATTCTGAAAACCTCAAAATATGGCTCTTTGATGACAGCGAATCTCAGGTCCATGCATTTCTGTTGAAATACTTGTACGTATCACTTCAGCATTTAGAAAAGGGGAGTGCTCAAGGTATAAATCAAGCTATAAATCTTACAAAAAGAGACTAGTGCTTGTTGAAACATCAGGCTTTATTAAAATTTGAATATATACTTCATGCTCAAACATCACTGGGTTTTAGTTTTCAGTGATTACTTCTGACTATAGGCATTCATTTTATTTACATGCTCCCTTATTTTTGAGGCATGCAGCAAATGACAAAAATAAAGCAGTATTTTAAACCCTAATCTGTTCAGTTTTATTTGGGGTTAAGTGATGTTTTATTCACAGCAAACCTTGATGTCAACAATATACTACTCCTTGTGAGGAGAAGTGGCATAATGTCTCTGAAGAAGTACTAATGATATTCACGGAAATGTTAATGATGTGTGATATAAGCAGCTTTTCATAATGAGGCTTAATTATTTAACGGGCCTACTTCTAGTCGTTTTGCCTCACAGCTCACAAGACAGTTGTTTGGAACAGCATACCAACCTAGACTGAATGATGTGGTGCTTGTTCTGACTGCCTAAGCGACCAGTCCTTTTAGGAACAGATGTTTTTATTATAGGTGTTGGGCATTTGAATAACCCTATTGCTATTATGATGGTAGTTTTCCATCAGATATGTTGATGCTGGAGAGAAGGGTGTATTAAATGAGCAGTATAACTAAGGTGTCTTGGAAGCAGCTTGCTCAGATTTATCCTTTTGCTTTTCTCAGTTCAAGATGTTGTGGTGTTTTGTATATAGCTATTGTCATTTTTTTAATGTGCCTTATATGAAAGTTTTCACCAAAAAATACAGTGAACTTTTAATAAGCAAAAAAATGTTTGCAACTTCCATCATTTGGGGAAAAACAGTTAAAATTTAGCTTGCAAGAATAATCTTCTATATTTATGTTTTGTAAATTGACATGCTTTTTACATTTTTACTGTATCATAACATCTAACCTGTCATGAAGATATGAAATTGCTGTGTAAAACCTCCTGATGTGTGTTAGTGTGGGACAGAATGTTAGCAAAGGATTTACACGCATTACAATGAAGTGATATCTAATTGATGGTAACCTGTGTGTGGACACTACTTAGAATGAGGTGCAAAACTTAATTTGCACCAATTCAATGTATAATTTCATTTGGATTGAGAAAAATACTTACTTTTTATTTTTAAAATGTTGATGATAAAATGTTAAAAGGCAAATCTATTTACTATAGCAATGCTAGGGTAATGATTTCTGTCGTTAGTAGAATTATTTCCAAACAGGAATGGTATCCAGATTGTTAAATATTAAACAGTGAACATGTAGATCATGTTTTCCAGTAACTACAGTATCATGTTTAAGTAGATGCATTTTGGGTGACTTAAAGATTCTGGAACGGCAACAAAAATTTGAAAAGCCATCTGTTACCCTAGGCAGAATATTTCCCTGAGTCTTAACCAGATGAAATTCTTCAGAGTATAATCATTGTGAAATAATAATATTGCAAATACTGAGTATTTTAGTTATCATTTACAAATGTACAATGTGACAAATTATTCACTAAAAATTCAATACTGTAAAATACTTGAAAGCTGTACAAAATATAATGAAAACTTTATTAATGAAGCCAGGCAGATCTAGCCTAGCCTGATCTTCATTGGAAATGCTCCTTTATCCAAAATCTTGGCTGTATTTAGTCTGATTTTATTTAAGCAGCAGATGAGTTTGTTGATACAGTCTTCTTTCTAATTAGTGTGAGTGAATGTAATTCATTTAATTTCAACCATTTCAGAACCTTCTCGAAGTCATATGAAAAATTTAAATGAAGTATTAACATAGATTCATTCTGCTTTATTTTTACTTAGTTGTATATCATGAAGCATTTCCAGATGCTGACAGGAAGAACATCAGAAAATAGAGATATCTGTGTCGTGTTTTCTTAACTGAGGAAATAAGAAACTTAGGTTTCTGGGTTCATGTGGTGTGTATGCAGATGAGATAAGTAGAAGACTACTTACAGTGTCATATTGTTAACAAAATAATTATGAATTGGTGTCAGCAATTAGTCTGTGTGCAGAATTCCATTCACTTCTGGTCAGAGACACCTCAAAGATGAGACTGTGAAATGAGTATAATGAATATAAAGCGCTTTATCGAGATCATTGTGTGAGGACAGTGTGAACTTCAGCAGTGGAGATTTTCTGCTTCTCGTGTGTTGAGTGGTGATTTGAAATAATAAAAGGTGTGGGGGTAATTGAGTGGGAGTGCTGTTGGTGCTAGGAGTTCAGTGTGGACAGCTTGCAAGCCGCGGCCGTGGTTTATTCGGCTGTGCGGGCGGGCAGTGGGGGAGGTTGTGCTGGCCTGACATATAAACTAAAAATGTATTGTTTTTTTTCCCCCCTTAGGCAAAGAGAACAGACCGACCTATTAAACTTTTAATTTTTGTTTTTTAATTCTGCAAGTCAAATACCGACTGATTTAGTTAAATCCTGTTTATATATTCTAACAACAGACAGGGAATTATTATTAGAAGGAAGTGGAGGAGAATACTACATGAGCAAAGTGTTTCTCTGAGTGATATTGAATACACGATCTTTTCTCTTTGAAAATGCTCCTAATTATTCTAGATGTAAATAATGGAAAATCAAGCCTAATAATTTGGTCTTACACATGAATGAATTATTTAGGCTGTAAACAGAACCCATCCTTTCTGTTTGTCTTAACTTCTAGCATTATTTTAAAGTTGCTACTTTGATCACTAAATCATTCATGCCAAAGTGCTGGCACTGTACTTCTGCAGTTTTAGGAGGTGAATGTGAATTTTGTATCCTAAAAGTGAACAGAAGACACCTCTCTGGAACAAAAAGCTTGTTGGCATTCTTCCATGTGAATAACAGGATTATGTATTTTTACTTCTCATTCACACATCTTCTGAGGATGAGACAGGAACTCGAAGGCTTAAATTGCAGCAGTGTATTTTGAAGCTAAGCAGCGAGAAGAACGTCTGATGGAATAACAAACTGCTACAGTAGGTTGCCTCAGAGGGTTGCAGGAGTTGTCGCTATTGCCTGTTAAAGACCTGGTCAGATAAACATGTCAGGAATAGTTTTGGTGGAGTTAATCATGCTTGGAGCAGACGACTGTTGCAGATGACCTTCTCCTGTAAATGTCTCCAGCAGTCTTAAATCCTATGAGGATTTAAGCTACTGCTGGTGGCTGAACTTTATAATCATAAAAAAAATTGAGAACACATAGGTCACTACAAGCTCAAGCTTTCAAAAATAGTCGCATACCTAATCTGTTTATTAGGAGTCTCAGTATTTTGGAGGATCTAGACCTTGGGTAACCTTGACAATTTTTGCAATTAGCAGTCAACTAGTGTTTCCAAACATGAGTCTGCCTCTGGAAAATTTCAGCCAAGATTCAGCGAGTAAAACTGAACAGGGTTTAAAACTTAAAACTTAACCTGAAAGCTTAAAGCATTCCTGCTATCTTCATCTTTTTATCATGTCAAATAGGTTCAGTGTGCAATGTATTTTTTTTTAATTATAAAATAGCTTCTAGTTGACAACACACTACAAAATTTATTTTTCAACCAATTTTCAAATTCTTCATTTAGAGTTAAGAATGAAACTGCTTTACTCCAGAGTCTAAATTTAAAAACCTAAAAAGGTCTAACTTCCTTTTTTTCTCCCCCTCATTAGCTCAAATAGAGTCTGAAGTGTAGTTATAGTATATATATTTAGTTATACAGTATGCCTGTACTTTATGCATGGTTTGAAGAGAACAAATGAAAGGAATGAGTGAATCCGATGAGCTGGGGCAGCAGTGCTGGTTAAAGGAGCGCTTGTTTCCATAATAACCAACTGCTTGTGCCTCTCCGAGACCCTTGGGATGGCCTGGTAATGGGCACAGCCTAGAAAGAGCTTTGCAATACCTGGGGAAAAACAGTTATGGTTGGATAAGTTTTAGAAAATGCTTTTTTGTACATCGAAACAATTCGGTTTCTGATCTCTGTAGTTCTGTTTTCTCTCTCACAAAAAAAAAGAAAAGGGGTGGTGGTGGTGGTATTTAATCCAAATACTTTCCATGTTGCATAAATGACTATTAATGAGAGCACAGCGTACTGCACCGTTGTGGGTAATGTCTGATCCCCAGAGCGAGTGCTGACACCGAGGGATGCACGTGTCGCTTTGTGGGATTCAGCTGAGTTCCTTAAAACCATCTCTATAAAAGCATCATGCACACTTACCACCAAGAAACAAAATCTGTTCTCCTACTCTTTGGTATGATGATTAATGATAATGAAAAGGGGTAAAAATAAAACTTGCCTCAGGAGAGTGGGCGACTGGAATTTTGCAAGACTGTTTTAAGTTAATTTTTTGTACCTCCTTAGTTTTGAAGAGGGTTTCCTCATTATGTGGTTTGGTAAAGAGCATGGGGTATTTTTTTTCTTTTCTTCAGTTAAGCATTTTTGTTTTGTTTGTTTGTTTATTTTACTGGACTCAAATAGGAGCATGAGAACTTGTCAGATAGCATCCTAGCAATTTAAGAGTAAAATGTTGGATTAGTTCAGTATCTGTGGCCAACTCTCAATAATCAAGAAGCTTGTATTAGATTTCTGTGCCTTGTGTTTTGATAGGCAGCCAATAAGTACCATGTGTAGACTACATATTAAGCATAGATGATAACAATATTTCATAAACAAAATACTAGAAATTAAATGTCTGATATTTAATACTATTGAGCTTTATGAAGAACTGAAAAAATTCTATGTGGTTTTTGTTTGCAAGTAACGTGGAATTTGAAGGAAGACTTTTTGCATTAAGACATCCAAATAGAGGACTCTTAATACTTGGAGTTCTTTGTTATTTGGAATTAACGTCAATAGATATCTGATTAGACTGGACTTCGCACACACGTGCCAAAAACAGGGATTGCCCAGAATATTTTGTTTTACATGTAAGTTTTAATTCTTTTCTTATGATTTGCATAATTCAGAGGAGAAAAAAGGTAATTCCTATGAAGCTTGAAAACAAAATCTTTCTGCGAGACTGTTCTTATATTCCATAAAATGATTCCTATAAAAATTCTGATTTGCTTGTATTTTATTCATGTGTGAAATGTATAAATTAAAGTCATCTAAATGTCATTCTTTTACCCTTGAACTCTGCCTAGAGATACCTCATAGCCCATATTTACTTTTGTTTGTTTTGAGTTGTACCATTGCTATGTGTTAGTCAATTTAATTTTGGTTAAAGAAAAAAGAAAGTGAGGGTTTTTATAGAGATGTGTAAAGCCAGAAGGTGATTGTTTGGACAGTTGATCTTTTTTTTTCCTATTCATTGTTGTCAATTGTATCTGGATAAAAAGTGTACTTCGTGGACAACACCGGTCCCTAGTAAGGTGAAAAACATGATATAAAGTCACCCAAGTAGAGGGTAAAAAAATACAGAATGAAATTGGAAAGTTCTTGTACTTATTTTCTAGTGTTGTATGAGTAACAATTCAAAAATAAAACCAGGCACGCCCAGTATGGGAAGCTGTAGCTATTGACAAACCCTCTCTTGAAGGGTTAATCTCATACTTGCTAAAGTCAGTGACAAAGTTCCTATTGACAGCCATGTTAACTTAGATGTCCAGAGTGTTTGAGAGAAATCACTTTAATTTGTTTGCCTAAATGTGAAACTGCATTTGGATCTACGGTTGGAAATTACACAGCTTGTAAGGTTTCTCTTAGTGTTACTTAGTTTAGAGTACGTGTGCCTGGTTCCTAGGAAGTAAATACCTGAAGAACTAGCACTTAAGTAGCATCTACTTCAAGATCTTTGTATTACTGATGCTTATATTTGTGTTGAGAGTAGGACTTATACAGACATAAGAATGTTAGTAAGAAAACTTAGTTTCTTAATGTAAGTAAGAGGACAAAATAGTCCAAAATAGCATGAGGACAAAATAGTGCTCTAGGGAAGCTCTGAAGTTAGAGTAACATGGTTTATAGCTGTTTCAAAAAGCTTTTTGATGCTGAGAACTCTAACAATGTTTCCTGACAGCTTTCAGTGTGCCATAGTGAGAACTAAAAGAAGTTAGTTTTAACTATTTTGAAGAATTTAACTCATTTTATTTACATTAGAGCAGACCAGGGTCATGGGCTACGGCTCTGGTAACTGTGAAGCAAGAATTTTGCAAACTGAAGCCTTGAGTGCATGATGTTATCATCAGCATGTTGTAGTGCTTATAGATGTGAATTAGTTTGAACTTTTTATAAACATGTTTGATTTTTTTTTCCCTCATGGTGTCACTACAGGCCAATATATTTAGATGTTTTTTTATATTTGGATGTTCTTCTTTCAAGAAAGAATGGAAAAAAAATGTTCTTTGAAGATGCTTTCAGACCAGACTTCCCCATCACCCCAGAAAGTTCTCTTGGATCCAAAACTTTCTGTTAGTCCCAAAATTACTTTCTCATTTCTTTTGTTGTATCCTCGTTGAAGATTGTGCTTTTTGGCATAAGGAATTACTTTAACAAGTGTATGAATGGAAGCGGAGGCTATCTTAATGGGAGTTCCTTAGGCATCAGTCCCACTGGAACCTGTAGGGGGGGAGGTACTTAATTTTCTGAAGGCGGTTCGTGTGTTTCTAAAGCAAACATTCTTTTTCTGCAGTATGAAAAAGGAAAATTTATGAAAGGTAACAACCAAAATAAGCACTAATAAAGGAAAGAAAATTTATGTGTACTCTGTGAACAGGATTGGATTTATGTTGAACTTATTCCCATTAAAATTCTGAGGGACAAAGTGAAATGATGTCAAAAGTCTGTGTACTTAGGACTCTCTTCTTAGAGTAGGTTTGGACTCATTCTGAAGAGCTTTTTTTTCCTTTCTTTTTTACTCAAAGTACTATAAGTTTGGTGTATATAAAGTGCAAAGCTTAATGTTAAGAACGGAGCATAGGACAATGTCCACATAGCTGCAGTGTTGGTTGTCATTACTTTCACAGAAAGGCTGTTTATTTTTAGTTCAAATTTATTGTGCTTCATGATTGTCATCCATACGTGTGAACATGCATCTCTACAAGACAGATAAGAACTAAAGATAAGAATTAGTATCCAGATACCATGCCTGGTCATAGACCAGTGGTAGCTCCGTGGTGCTTGTGATGTGCGTGTATAAGATGGAATGGGCTTTTTAGTTTGCTTTTGCAAACTATAGAATTTTTGTGGCTATTTCTATCTTCCTGAAGAGTTTCCTTTAACTCACAGAATACTACTCTGAGTCAAGATAGAGTCTGATGTAAGTAAGCCTTATATTCAGGCAAATTCAATTAAAGGCATTAAATTTAAAAAATGAAGTTAATGCTGGTCCTTTGGGATTTTGTCTGTAATTAATTATTCACTGAGATGTGAACACCTGTGCGCACTCCACCAGCAGTGTTACTTGAGAGAAACAGAGGAGAAAGTGGTAGGAATGTGTTCGTCACCTCACAGCTTGAGATATCTCTCCCTGTGTAATCTTGTGCTCTACTTTTGCTCATCCTTTTGCTCTACTGTTTTATGTGTTGTCTCTTGAGCCAGTTAACTTTCCTTTTTATGGGTTTCAAGCAGGCCTGGTTTGCTGTGATTGGTTTTCCCTACGTCAAAGCACAGCAGGTTTGAGTGGTACTGCGGTCCAGAGCCCTTTGAAGGAATGAGGGTACGGCCAAATATTGCTCCTTTCACTTGGTGGTTTACAGGATTCAAATCGTACAGCACCCTTTTGTTAAGGAACAGCAAAGCAAACAAACAAAACAACAAAAAATAAGTTTGCAGGGAAAAGGAAACGGAAAGAGGGGTTGCTTCTGAAGAGGAATTGTGAAGGATGTGGGGAAGGAGTGGTGGGTGTGCCAGGCCTGGCGTTACTGAGCGCCTCCGCGGCCTTCTCCTCATGGCTGGTGACACTACAGCAGCCGCCCACTGATCACCTCCGAGGTGGGCTAATTCGAAACTCCAGGGGAAAACACACTGGGAACAGCATAGTTTGAAACTACCTGACCTGTTTTCCATGTTTTAAAGAGCTGTTGCCACGGCAACAGCAGCTCGCAGAGGACGAGCGCTGCCGCGTTTGAGGTTGGCAGTCATGGGCGTGTGGAGGGGGTGTTTCGCTTCCAACACCGAGGTGTGGTCCCTGCCCACAGCTTTTACACATACTACTGCTACCCCAGACCTAGCACAGATACAGGAGAAAATGTTACCTAAATCCTAATGGAGCAGTTTGCTAATCTAGCTTGATTTCAACTCATTCTTCCTTTGTTCATCTCCCTCTTACCGCCTGCTTCCCGAAATAGCTCACCACCAAAGAACAGTAGTTACCATATCCTGTGGTCCTCAAGCTGTCCCTGTCACCAAACACCAGGATCATTGTTCTGCAATTCCATGTCCCGTGTTATGGAAGTCAGCAAATGTAAGCTGTGTTTGACCATGGGTTAGGGAGAAATTAATTCCAGAGCTGAGATGCCTTCATTGAAAAATAGCCTGACAGTTTTAATCAGTGAATTGCTATCTGAAATGCCTCTGCTGCTGGCAGTTGCCATTGTAACATATGGGGGAGAGAAGATTTTGCAGATGGCCAATTCAAAAAACTATTTTACAGCTTTAAATTGAAAATCAGTGCAGTGAACTTCACCTGACATCTGGAGGGTACTGAGCGTATTGTGAAAACAGTCACTGAGTAAGTGGACAACAAGACAGTATGCTAACAGAAATGTTTGTTCAGTAGAAGTGTAATCCAATTTTCAATTTATGGCTTTTTTTTTTTTTTATTATGGAGTGAGAAAAGCAACTGTAGCATGATCCATGTCTGAAAGGAAAAGGCATTCTTGCCAAGCACAAATTTTAAGAAGAGACCTAGTCGTAACTACAATTTGGATAACCAGGAGTGGTTGGGAGTCCAACAAAACATCTTAACTGCAGTAATCCTAGAGCCTCTGTTTTACTGACGGGGAGCTAGGAAAAGAAAGAATACTAGCTGCTTTTTTTCAAATCTTTCAAATTTCAGGCTTGCCCGTGTAGAGCCATGGATTGAAAACCTGCATCCACCTCTAGCAAGCAGCTTATAAGCATAAATAGTAGAGTGCTGTTTTTCCCAGTTAGCAAAAAGCAAACAGCACAGACAAACAATGTCACAATTGTGAATGATTGTCAACTGAAGTAATGTCATTAAATGAAGAAAGTGTTAAAAAACAAACAACTGTGTTTAGACACTGATCCAGATCAGTGTCTTCAGATGCTGAGTATATTGACTGGTAGAGGGAGGAAATCAAAAAGAGGAATAAAGTACTGTGAGCCTGGGTGGAAGGGACAGGGAAGAGAAGGAAATAAGGAAGATCATGCTTAGTTTTTCCAATCCCTGCTCATGGGATTGGATTAATCTGAGCTGGTCCCACAGAGGTTTTTCTCTGAACGAGCAGCTTTGAGCCTTAGTCATTGTGGCAGAGTCAGCCCAACCCAGCCTTCAGTGCAATAGTGCATATGTAACAGTTGCCACTTGAGTGTATTAAAATGCGTGTTGTGAGATGAGATAGGAGCTGATTAGGTAAGACTTGAGAGTGCAGGTGTCAGTTATTTCTGCTTCCATGAGAAATGGAACTAGCCTCAGAATGCTTATACATTTTTTTAACCTGCTATCAGTAAGTTCTTGTGAAACGTGCTAGAAGAAAATTGTCAATTATAAATAGTTTATATCCCAGAAGAAGCTGAATAGAATTTTGCACAATGAAGCAGTTGTTCATTCATAAACCCCAGGCATTTTCAGTTTACCCAGTACATAATGTTTGCTAAAGGAAACAGAGGAAGCATTGCAAATACTTAGATTAGATAACTTTCTGATGTGTTATGTATTATCTCAAATCATTCATAATTTCATATTTAATACTGAAGTTAAGAGTTTTGTTGGCATGTCTAGACTTCTTAATGTTCTCTTCTGACCATAAAACTTATCAAAAGGTGTTGAGGGCTAATTGGAAAGGAAGATACATAGTTGTTTTATTTATATCTGAATTCTGAAATTGTCTGAGGGTAGAGACTCCACAACTTCTGGGCAATCCAGTTCAGTATATGAACACTCTCACACTACACTGATTGTGACTTGTACAACATTTTTCATAATGTTTGCCTTCGTAAAAGAAAAGAAAAACTACACTTTTTCCTTTCACCATATATATTTGAAAATCTACTACTTACCTTTCAGCAGCTTTATAAATTAAATTTTTATTTCCACAATTTTAGATGAAGTTGTCATCCATGCAGGCTGAGTCTGGTAAGGTTTTTCTTTAAGCAGAGACTTAAGAGAATTTTTTGCTTCACTGAAGCAATGCTACATCTATTCAGGATCACTCCTTTATGTCTTAGTAGGATGTACCAAGTGATTCAAAATTTTCTTAATAATCAGGGAGAAAGGTTTTGTGTGTGGTAGGGCAATAGTAATGCAAATCCAGTCACTTCGTTTGAACAGCAAGTTCAAAGTTGGTAGGCCCAGAGCTGTGCAACGTGTTAAGGTGTGTGGTACATGAGTCATCACTGCTGTGCATGCCAAAAAGACCTCTTATGCTGAAATGGAAAATGATGAGATCAGTGATAAACTTGAGTTTTCTTTGATGCATATTTAAATAACATGCATATATACATACATACATGTATATGCAGAAAAAATCCAATACAAACTTAGGCCACTGGTGACCTAAGCCTGCTATAAAGACTACAAGCTGAGACTAACTATGAATTGAAGTATGAAAGCTCTTTGACACAAATAGAGATATCTCAGTTAAAACAATGGAGAAAACTATCCAAAAACCTGAATGAACTAGTTTAGACCCTCTGCTGCTTATAGCTTGTTGCTCCTCTCTGTGTTATTCTTCTTGCTTCTTGGAATGTGTATCTAATGTGTTACAGGTGAGTGCAGACCAGCTATATCCTGACTGACATTGTGCTGCTCAGAGGCCAAGTGTACTGGTTTGGTCATGATACGGCACTAGCTGGTCATATTGCTTCCAGTTATCTCAGTGTACTGGAGTGTGTGAAGGTATGCAAATAGACATACCTTTTCCTCTTGTGGGCGTCTGTGTAAGCATTTCTAGTTGTCACCATATTCCATTTATTGTGAGTTATTTGTTGGCCTTCAAAGATTTTGCATCTGTGAGTGTTGCACACATTCCAGAAAGAATGATGCTCCTACCTATTTGAATTTTGTGTCTAGTCAGATAATTCTCACAAAGCATTTAATCTGAGCTATGTCTAATGCAGAGAATGATTCTCAAAAACACTAGAAAGGATCGTGAACATAACAGATATTCAAAATACTTCAGGAACTTTGAAGTATTCACCATCTTCAGTTCCACCGATAATACACTATGTAGTCATCTAGCAGTACATACGTGACTTGAAGTAGTTTTATTTAATATATAATTAACTTTGTTTAATAAAGTTGTTTCAGTCATGCAGATGTTCACCTGTGTATGTAAGCCAACGGGCATGTATTCCTGTGTTGTGTATGTGTATCGGTACACACCTCTTATCTTTTGGAGAGGGATCACACATTTTACAAAAATTTCACGTCGTACCTAAAAGTACACTATTGCCTTTGACACGACTCCGAATAAACGGTGGTGTGTAAAGGGTCTGGCCCTACGGAGGTTTGGAAAACATGCCTTGGAGGAATGTTTTTGAGGCATGAAGTTTTCCAGTAACTTAGGTTGAGTGGAGTGAAATGCCTGCCATGGAAGTACTTGAGACTGATTAAAAATGTCAGATTTCATTCTTTTTATATTTAGTACTTGCCTTTTGTCTTGAAGGGCTTTTTTTCCCCACTGCATTTTTGTTGCTTCATACAGAAATGCCATAAAAGGGAGTTTACCCAAAGTCATGAGTCAGAGCTGTATACATATGCAAGCTTTGCTGGTTGCCCGTTAAACCACATTGCTTGAAATGTTTTGGTTCTGATTAGGTGTGGCTGTGATATTGCAAAGTGCCCATGTTGTTTGATCCCTAAACTAATGCCAACTGCTTTTGTAAAAGTCAATGTTTTTATGTGGTTTTAGTTTGAACAAACGCTCAATTATGAAAGAACTCCTAGACCTGCAAAAGAGCTACAGATCACTTTCTTCTGTAGCTTTGTATAACATACTAACATTGCAATAAGTAGTTTAAGAGAAGTGTACAAATTCAGGTATGAAATGATACTGATAAGAACGATAATTTTCTGTAAATATTCTTTTTGTATCAAAAAGTAATGGTGAGGGTGTTAGAACTGATGCTAACTGTATGTTGAAGATTATACTGAACTATCTGTTTTGGTTACTGACTTAGAGACATTTTTTTATAATTAGGAAAAAGAAAACCCACACGTTTGCAACCATCCTGAACAGGCATAACAAAGAATCCTATCAAAGAAGTCATCTGCTTTAATCAGGGTGTTGCCACATGATGGACTTTGTGATTTGACTTCTGAAGGTTCTCGGGAGAGGCTGGCCCGCATTCTTTCCTTAGTCTCCCCTCCTAATAATGCACCCATAGGCATGTTCACAGGTGGTGGTGGGAATTTTGAACACTTACTCTGGAGGTTTCCATGGTCCTTTGGCACACCCCCGGAGAGGGGATTGGGCTGTATGACACTGGGCTCTCATTTCTAAGCTATTCCAATTTTTTTTAATTGCTCTTTGAAGTATGTTTCATTTGGTCTTCCTTTTCTGTGTTTGAACGTATTTTTCTTTTTTCTATTTTTTTTTTCTGGTCCTTTTCAGAGTCATTCTATTATTTTGTTCCTTACTTGGATTTCATTTAAGTTCTTTTGTTCCAATGTTTTTGGCCAACAATTGCTTAAGCCATTTGTTCTGAACGCAATAGTTATTCTTGGTTTTAGTTTGATGAGGAGAAAACATACTCGAGAAATTTCTATTTATAAAGAAGTTAAGTCTCCAGTTGTGAGAAGTATCAAGAATTGCTTCAGATATATCACTCTGAAAGACGTTGTATTTGTTTGGACTTCTGGATCAGGTTTGCTTCAGTTCTTGTTTACTGAACTTTCTCCATAAAAAAGGTTTGATGTCACGATACTAAATTTCATCCTTATTCCATTTTGAGCAAATTTCCACCTTGTGAAATACAGCAGAGCTCTTTGCTTCCCGGTGCAGGGTGTCTGCGGCGAGGTTTCGGTAGCAGGGGGAAGAGGTGAGGTGCTGCCCTGTGGCACCACAACAGCCCTGCTGCAGGATGGAGCTGAGCCCATCAGCCAGGTTGGTGGTACCTCTGAGAGAGCACGTTTAAGAAAGGGAAAAACCACCAGTTGGGCCAAGGAGGTGGAAACAGAAAGAGTGAGAGACAACAGAGGGAAGACCAAAGCCAAAGGGGGCAGAGGAGGAAGCGCCCCGTGGCAGAGCAGAAGGCCGCGCTGCTGCAGCGTGTGGAGGACCCACACTGGAGCAGATAGATACTTGTGAAAAAAATGCTGTCTGTGGAGAGCCTGTGCTGGAGCAGAGGAAGAATGTGAGGAGGAAAGACTGGCAGCAAGGAACTGTTACACGTGGACCGTAACGGCTGGCCCTGCATCTCCCCAGCTCTGCCCTGGGTGTGGTGGTGGCAGGTGGACGCCTGTGGAGAAAGTGGAGTGAAGCTGAGCTTGAGGAAGGGGGAAAGAAAGGGTTGCTTTAATGCTTGTCTTTTTGTTTCTCACTACCCAATCCTATTTTAATTGGCAATAAATTAAATTTCCCCACATCAAGTATGTTTAGCCTGTGATGGTAATCAGTAAGTGATCTCCCAGACTTTACCGTGAGCCACAAGCTTTCTCCCCCTTTTTCTCCCCCTGCGCTGCTGAGGAGGGGGAGTGAGAGAGCAGCTGGGTTAGCCAAAGTTAACCCATCCCACCCACTAACATTCATTTCAGCCGTCTTCCTTGGCTAGAAGTTCATCTCCATCTCTGACATAAGCATATGGGAGCAGTTTTGTGGCCCGTAACAGCTCTTCTTTATCTTTTTGTGACACAGTACTTCTGTCGTGCGGCCACAGCTCAGTAACTAGCATCACTGCAGATGCTTGCTTGGTTGGAAGGAGCGCCAGGTCTGGTTCCCCCTCAGTGATCTGAAGCACAAATACCATCTGTCCTACAGTTAAGATCACTTCAGTGGGTTTCTACGTAACTGCTCACACTTGCCAGACACAGAGAATCAGTCTAGTAATTTCTAGTAAAATCAGCCTCTGTAACTTCTTTTTACAGAACTGTCCTCAGATTGCCCCGTATCATGTGTACAGAAGTACTGCTTCCAAATTCCTCCTCATTAAAGTCAGCAGCTTTCTCTGAAACTTCTAAGAAGGTCTTGTCTTCTGTATAAGGACTTCAGGGTGGCCTGAATGAATTTCTTGGCTTGTCTCTGGAGTGACTAGCTGTCCTCAGAATTGTGATCAAGTCAGAGCTGGCTCAGAGCTGGTGGTGTTTTGCAACATCTAGCTGATTGCAAGTAGCTGTACTAGGGAACAACATTTGAAGTCTTAGAGCTGGTGAACTTCATCAGGCAGACACGTGCTTTGTACAGATACAGCCCCTGTGGCAGTAGAGTATTAGGAGCAATCTAAGCTTCTGTACCTCAAGAATCCCAAGAGCACACCAGGATGATAGTTTGTATAAACACACAAGGAAGCGTCAGATCTTGGTGCTCTACAAAAAAGAAGATATTTGGAATTAATCCATCTAGTGTCAGACTCATATATTGACTTGTTTCTTGACATCCCTATTAATATTGGGCAATGGAGACTGGAGACCTGTGAGGGAGTAATCTTTAGGATGATGTTCAAGCCATTTCTGTAGGACCTGCGATATGTTTCAGTAGGCCTGTCCAGCTTTGTTTTCTTCTACTGTGTTTTGAGGATGAGGTCTCCCTCACTGACTCCAGATCAGTTTTGGAAACCAAAAGTAGCAGCTGGTCTTTAGGCACTCTTTAGAATGCTCTTACCTCTTAGAAATCTTTTCATGACATTCTTCAGTAAAATTTCTCAATAGCTTAAAAGGAGTTTTCTGGCTGATTTAATGAACCATTTTTATTTTATTGAGACTTTAGTGTTATCTTTACATCCCCTTGCGGATCATCTCTATGACCTTGTGGCTACACGTTCACTTCTTCGCTATTCTGATTCTTCTAGTACTACAAAATACTTTTCAAATACTGTTAAAATTTGTGTGGGATTGTAGATATGAAGATGTGAGGATGCGCATGCACCGGTTGGTACCTCGTGTGTGCAAGCTCCTCAGCAGAGCCTTGAGTTCCTTTGCAGATGAATACTGGGATCATGCATAAGGGCAATACATTTCAAAGGCTTTCTAGTTACTACTCAATAACCTCAGTAACATTTTTTAAGCTGGTGCTGTATTGTCGTATTTACAAAGAAGCAAAAAGCCATTTGGGAATTAAATAGGGAGCATGCTTCAAGGGAGTATGGTTCAAAACCCACTAGTTCAATTAGACAAGTGGAATTACGGGATACCAAAACGTAACAAAATTGATAAAAACATCTTAAAAATGTAAAACAATCACCACAAAAAAAAAAAAAAAGTAAACAAACAAACAAAAACAATCAAAAAACTCTTACTGAGCAAGAAAAATAGTAGAAATTGGAAAGAAACAGGAAAAGGAAACAAAACAGGTTTTAAAAAGGGAACTTAATATGGGGAGCATTTAGAGGGGGACACAACTAGAGGATGATTTAGTATATAAGCAAGGATGCAGTTAGATATGTTTATGAGAGGGAAAAGGGTAAATAACTTAAAGATGAGATAATGTCAGGGTGGACTATGCTTATTTAATTTTCTCCTTGAAGGATCCTATGTCTAAATGTGTAGTTTCTTACCTAACAACTACTCATTTGAGTTTTGGGATTGTTAACTTCACACATTTCCAAAAAAAACTAAAATAATGAAACTGCCATCAGGCTACAAGTCTTCTGCTAAGACTGGAAAATGTTTAATGCTTGTTCTTTTTCACTGCCAGGTTTATGTTTTTGATTTCCTATCTGGGCATTTAGAAGAACTGGGATTTTTTTCAGGCGGAAGGCATTCTGGGACAAAGATGAAGGGAAAAGCTTTAGGAGCAACCAAAATCAGAAGAAAGCTTGAACTGTGGTTATTGTCCATGACAATACAATCTAATTATAACCATATTAGAGAAGCAGAGTTGTGGAGGTAAACAGCTAGTGCAGTCTATTGAGTTACACTTTTGTATGTTAATATGACTATAGAAGACATTCAAATTGTTTTATTTCAGCACTTACTGCTATTCCAGTTCAAGCTGTAATTCTTTGGATATCAATATAGTATGGAAAATATTAAAAGTAATAAAATATAAAGCAGAAAGTAGCTTTTTTAATTGGGAGGAAAGTGTTGTGTTTTTTTTTGAGCTGCTGCCTTGTTTCTGTTGTAATAGACATAAAACCCCCATCATCTGATAACCACACCATAGCAAGGCACTTAATGATAGCTGTCACTGAGAATTTTATTCAGTTTCTGTTAAAATTGTTGGTGTGGACAGGTACCATTTAGAGTATTTGCAGACCCCAACTCTTTTACTTTCTGAAATTTGTGTTGCCCTGTATTTTTTAAATGGTTTGTATCTTATAATTCAGAATTTAAAATGCTAATTTATAAAAAGCTAAACTAGTGAATGCAATCACTGATCTGAGTCAAAAATTATTTTATATGTTATAAGACTGATGATAGTATCTGCTACCCTTGTTTTAGATGCTTTTTCTAATTTTTTGAATTGCATCCAGTTTCTTTTATACAAACGCTTACCTTGTTCTGTTTTCTCCTTCCACCTTTCCAGTTGCTATAAATGATGAGTTACAATACTGTGATAACAGTTACTGAAAGGCTAAATCAAAGAATTTGTGATGAATTAATCATACGTGTGACATATCACAGGTTACACAGGAGGTTTTTGTATGAAGTGGGAAAATGTATAAACTTAATTTTGATTTAGTTAGATTTTGTCACCGGTAATTTGTAGTTAGCAAAAGCTTTCTTATCTCTGCAACATATTTGTCAGTCACTGTGTTTGCCCCTCTGAGAATTTGTACTGACCCCCTTTGACCCTCTCACTCCTTTTCTTTGCAAATACCAGCTTTTACCTCAGATTTAGTATGCTATTGACTGACTTGTGTTACTTAAGCTGTAGTTTCCAATTTGTGCTTATACTACCAGTTCTTTAGTCTCAGGAGTCTATCTCCTACATGTTTTCTGCAGAGTATCTAGTAGTTTGACAGGTGCTATAAACAAGAAAAATTAAAGCAATTACGTGAGAAAATCTGGATGGTCTCAATAGTAGTTTGCATCTGCCACTAACTTGTGGGTAGACAGGATTACCTTGAAGACACCTTGTATTTGAGGAAAATTTGCTTTTGCTCTTAGTTCTTTGGGCAGGCAGAATTTCTCTGAAGGTATGTTGTACCTAAATGCACCGCTTCTTGAGCATCGCCACTTCTGATCTTAGTTTTTTGTGTTTGTCATAAATAATCTGGATAATTCTGAGTCCCTTAAGTTTTTGGGGAAGAATTCTACAAGTCATTTTTCTCCTTGGAATCAAAAGCAGATAGGTCTAAAATATTGTAAGTATAAGGTATTCTTGAAAAGGGTATAAAGTAAGGGTGACTTCTGTAGACTGTTATGTGTTTTTCTTGGCCTTTCAAAATTTTGAAATTCAGATAAACTTGAGTTTCACTTTATGTTTAAATGAACACCTAAATGGAAGAAAGCATTGAATTACAAAACCACACGAATCCACTGATAATATCTGTTAAAGTAACTGGAATGATGTTTTATTCTTCCAGTGGTTTCTGAACTTATACTTGAGATGTGTGGACCTGGTAATTCAAGTATGAGTGCAAGCAGAAGTCATCCTAAAGTAGATTAGCGACTAAATAATGATTCCAACATTTTCTTTTCCTCCGTGTTACTGAATTATTTTTTTATTTAGTGAGGTAGTTCTTCTTCCAAACCACCATTAATCCAAAAACCGAGAGATTAAAATTACTCACTAAATGATCTTTTCTGTATCCCTGCTAAAGTAGGTTGACCCAACACTGTGCTACTGAATGCAGAGTAGTTTAACAAGTCTGAATTGAAGTTACTTTCATCGCTTTCCCTGTGAGACTGCATCACAGTTTTATAGATCAGGCCACTAAGGGATTTTTTTTTTTTTCAGTTAAAAATTTTAGGATGTTATGCCTATCTGTAGCTCTTAGAACAATTTTTAGCAATTCTTGTTCCTCTAAGGAGTAAGAACTTTCTCAATTTGTATGGGTTATTAAATTTTCCCTTCCCTTCTCAGGGAGAACATTGCACAAATAAAATGATATATGTGCGAGTGTATAAATACCCACCCCAGGAATTAAGATGAAGATTTGGAGTTCGTTTCTACTTTGAAGGGCTCTGGAGCACAACCAAGCTGTCGGTAGCTGCCAAGAATCCGATCAGTTCCCCCATGTGTCAGTTCTGTACTTGCATCTTGAGCATCCACAGGTGGGAATAGCTTGTTCTTCAGGAATAGGGGCATCTGTCAGCGGGGCACTGGTTTGAAGTTGTGACAGTCTGTCTTTGGTTCTGGAACAGCAGCACAGGAAAAAATACACTAAGTGCCTTGCAACCCCTTGGCAGCAGCAAGGCTGTGCAAGCGGAGGAAGGGGGGAGTTAGTCTGTATGCCATCTTCCTAAAGGAGCTGCTTGCTATTAAACTAACTGTAGAAAGACTCAGAGAAAAGATTTTTGAACTCAAAATCTTTCCTTCCGGGCACTGAGACAAAACGCTGTCAAATGAAAAATAAATAAATAAGATACACTGTTGTTTCCTGCGTGAGCTGTTTTCGGATATCATGTAAATAAATTATTGGTTTCACAGAAGGAAGAGGCTAGCAAGTGGTAGACAGCAAGGAATTTGTCCTCAGGGATGCTGCCAGGGTTATTAAAATAGTTGTGCAGTGTAGAAAGTGTGGATGCAGCCATTATCTTCAGTCTCAGTATTTCATTCATGTAATCCAGCAGTTTGTAGGAGTGTTTTTTTTAGAGTGAGTGGACTTTATTGAGATGCTTTATAGCTGGTATTAAGGGCTTGAAAGAAGACCATATCTTTTACTGTACAGTATATTAAGAAAGGTTAATTAAGTTCATTACTAGAAATATGAATTCCAGCATAAGGAAATGGTCTTTGAAACTGTTAGATTGCATCTTGATCAATAAATAGTTCAGTAGATAAATAAAAAAGAATAAATGTGGACTGATTTTTAGGATTGTCTCCTGATTTTCACTATAGGTTTGCCTTCTTGCAATATTTTGACAAGTTTATTGTGCTGTGATTCCTGCTATAGAAATGTGCTTTGAACAATTGAGAGACTATAAATAACGTCAGTTTATTTGGATCAGATTTAATTGAACACAAAATTATATTAATTTGCTACTGTTGTGATTGTGAAATGGGGACTTTTTTTTTCCCTTGTTTATTTAGGATACGACTCATCAAGAAAACTCTTAGGGTTTTTGATTCACGGATGAACTGTGTTTTAACTCTTTGTGCCCATTCATTTCAGAGGTCATGAGCACTCAGAGCATTTTGTCCTGCATGGTCTCAAGGTGTTTTTCCCAGATTATCTTTTTAACCGCTGGTTCTGATTTTACTCCTCTGTGCTGATGTAACGCACCCATTTTGCTCCAGGCTGTGTTTGTGTCGCTAGCATGGTTTGACAGACAGCGTTCTTTTCCTTTCAAACTAGCGTAGCTGTGCCAGAGCTTAAGGGAATGAAACACTTCTTGAACCTCTGAGGAATGATTTTCCTGGTATATGAATTGCAGTTTTCGAAAACAAGACAGTAATTGTAAGATTCAAATACCGTGGCTTTTAGGGAGACTTGTTTTTATTCAGCAATATACTACATCATAAATCCACGTAGTTTTTCAGTGTGCAAAATGATAGAAGAGATTTAATATATTAAACAAAAATGCCTTCAGGTTGTCACCCTTCTGAAACTCTGTTGTGCTGTCTAACCAGGTCATGTCAGGGTGTTGGCTGAACAGGAGACAGTTGAGAGTGATGGATAAGCAGGGATGAAGGGAAGACTCTTCTGAGGGGAAGGGTGCTAGCTCTGGCCACTTATATGCTTTAGTGGGAACAGTATCTGTGTGTTTGGTCTAGCCTATGTTGCAGAAATAGGATTTTCTGATAGCTAAAGCAATGTAATTGCACTGGCAGGGACCATTTTGTTGCCAGACAACACTGAAAGGATTCAGATCCGAGTGTTTATTCACCAGCCTTTTGTTGCCTTGTATAAAGCAGAAATGAATAAATTGTTATCACCAGGAAAACGGTGACACAGAAACAGAAAATGAGCGTTTCCAAGATAAGCTGACAGCACAGCTGCCGTAAGATGCAGGAGTTTGGACTTTAGGCCTTATGTGAAGGGTAAACACCTCCTACTGTCATGTAGCTCACCTTCACTTCCAGATGAAGTGAACTACTGCTTTGTTGGAAATGCCAGGACTACTACTTGGAAATGCCATGTAATGGAGTCTTGCTTCAGATGCTGTTGCAGCTCAAATAAATAATGAGTAATGTATTTCAACATTTAATCAACATCTATTACATATATGATGTGTGTTACAGACCATTTTCCTACTATTTCCTCTTTTTCGATATATTGAATTCTGTCTGTTGGGTGTTAAAACATGGGGTTCATTTCTCCTTTAGACGATCACTATTCTCCTCATTTTGTCAGCCAAATCAAGTCCTGGGTGTTTGTCAACGTTCATGAGAGCCTTGAATATATTTGCTTATCCACATAGCTTACTTTCACGTGAATTGTGTAACCAAAAAATGGGTTAAGAATCATTTTTCCCAACAAGCACCGACCCCTACTGAATATGTAAAACACTCTTTCCAACTTGATCACCTCTGTTCAAAACATTGGATATGTCAGTGGGGATAGCAGTCTGTTCTCATGCAGAAACACTGTCAAAATTTCTAATAGCCAGTTTCTGCACCCCTTGTGCACAGAAGTATTTTGTTTTAGAAGTATGCAATGGCCAGTGATACAGAACATAGGAAAATATTCTGAGAGTATGCATTTGTAAAGCCAGGTGTTTATGAATTAATTAGCCAGTAGTTTGGTCGATCCTTGAGTGTGTTTAAATTTAAATTCCTGCCTTTCCCTACTGCTGTTATTGAGGTGCTTTACCTCGCACGCACCGTATGTTCAGTGTTCTGGCATGTTGAGGATTCGAGCTGTAACGGTGACCAAATTCACAAAAATAAGGAAATGACTGGAAATCTGTTGAGGAGAACGTGTACTTCAGTGATTCCTTTATTAAAATGAATTTGCAGTGTCAAAAAAGTACATAACGTAAAATGATATGTGCTCTGGTTACGTTACAGAAATTCTAGGCGTTATTGAATTTTGTACAGGCATTACATTCTGTTGACTTTAAATCCCAGATGCTTTATTAAATATGCTGTGCCTAATTTCTCAGTGTTACTTGGACACAAATAGGAGTAAAAAATGTGCATCAAATACATGAAGGCTGTTCACCGAAGCATTCTTATAAAAACAAATTTTCACTAAAACTCTTCAACTGAAGAAGGAATTTAAGTACGTACTCGATTTCAAGCTGTAAGTAACCACGTTACAGCAGTAGGATAACTAATGTGCTTAAAATAAACATGGCTTTTAAAATAGTTTCTTATGTCAGAGCCCTTTGCCTCTTCTGCAGGGTATTTTCATTGCTACAGTTTCATATTCCCTTTGTTCCTATGGCTGTGATACTTATGCAAAAATCACTGCTTTCTGAAAAACATTGCTCCAGCTCCAACAGGCTGCTGGTTGTCAGATCTAGATTTAGTATAGTCTAACACATTAAAAATATCGGTAGTGTGAACTTGGTGTTTACCTATAGAACTGTTTATAGCACTATTGAAATCTAAGAGGGATTTGCATTAATAATGAAGAAAGCCATAAAGAGTGTGTACAGATGTTTCCTAATGCAGTAAGTCTGGTGCTCTAAAGGCATATGATCACATTTGGAAAATTGCTATTGCATGTCTTGGCAGTTCGTTAAAAACTGAAAACTTCAAGTTAACCGGTATTTTGATAGACTAAGTTCAAGGTCACCTTTTGTTTAAATGATGTTTTGTTTTCTGTAATTAGACCATGCCAGGTGTATTAAGTATGTAATTAAAAACACAAGGTTTGGCTAATTCAGAGTAAATGAGAACGAAATACAAGGTCATTATTCGTCTCTAGTGAGACTCCAGATGAACAGAGCACATGGAACTATTTATAAAACATTTTGCATGGTTAAAAATTGCTTTAGGTTGCTGTCCATGGCTTTTAAATTAAACTACTCACAGATTTTTACAAAAGTACCTGTAGCGTAGAAGTATGTTCCCATGCCGAGTGCTGAATTTGGAGGGAAATAAAATATATGTGAGGCATAATTTTATGGCATAGATTAAAAAAAAAAAAAAAAAGAAAAAGAAAAAAGAAGAAAGTAGTAGGAGACACTCTGCAAAATGTTATTAAGGTGCACTTCCAGTGATAGCCGCAGTACCGAGCAACTGATTCAAAGCAGGAGAAATAATATCGGAAGCTGCAGGGGCTACTTCTGTGTTCGTGGGTTGGATTTCTTGCTCTGTAAATGCCCTGTGTAGTACAGGGGTGGAAAGTTGCCATTTGACACACAGTAAGCAAGTACAGAATTTATTCATCAGTGGTGATCTCCATTGCTTCTGCACCTCTGACCCACTTGAACTTCTCCTGAGGGCCCCGTGCAGCTGGAGTGGGGTCTGACCCGCCCTGAGCAGAGCCAGCAGAAGTCAGTACAACCAGGGAGACCTTTTTTTTTTTTTTTTTTTTTTTTGGTACTGCATTTTGGGAAAAGCTAAGTCAAGGGCTTAGCTTCTTAGATTTCATATATGCAAGTGAAATCCCTTAAATTTGTCTTCAAAATTGTAAATAGGCCAGAGTTTACAGGGGTGTGCGAAGTTTAAGCTGCTATTTACAGAAGTAACAAGTGATTTTTTGGAAAATACCACTGGAGATCAACCTGTCGGTGTTTTTAGAAAATCAAGTCCATGCTCTAAAATCGGTCACTTGGAGGCACTGTAAATTGGCCTCAATGAATTTAGGTGAAACAAGGAAGACCTATACCTTGCTTTCATGGGCCTTTATATTTTTAATATCTCTGTGTACTTAAAATTATAAAAACTGGATTGTTTAGAGTTGCACGTTTTCTTCAGAATGCTAATGCATTCGGAAGTGCTTTTCAGGGAGAGGTCCCTTTTCTTCCCAGTTTGTATCAACATCTTCACCCCGTTTAAAGGCAACCACGACTTGAAGAGAGGTGCTGCCAAAGGACCATCAGGAGTGGTGAAGTTGTTCTTTCAGTCCTGTAGAAATGCAGTCAACAGAAAGGAGTTGCTGAACCTCATACTTAGGCTGTAATTTCTCAGAAATTTCACGGAGCTCAAAATAATTGCAAAGTTCATTTTGCCATTCCTCTTCTTGCAGAGGTAGGACCAGAAGTGCAACAAGCCTAGAAGCTGTCAAGAGTGTGGGTTAGCATGAGAGAACAATTCGTAGTCTTCTATTTGTATCTTGTCTACTGTTTGTATTTTGTTGTTTCTTTTGCATCTCAGGCTTGTTAAACACCCAGGTGAGGAGGAGGGATAGCCGTGGTATTTCTGGGCTGTTTTAGTTGCAGTTATGGGAATATAATGATGTTTGAAATTACTTTCACGTCAGATTACTGCATGTGTTTCTAAATTATTTCTCTTCATGGCTTTGCTTTCCTCTTGTTTACTGTTACATTACTAATTCTCTTTTCCCATTACTTGTGTTTTTTTTTTTAATCTTGATCTTATTTTCTACTGTAAAATGTTCATTCCTTTTTCAGTTTGTCTTGACAACCTTGGATCTGCAAAAGTATGTATTTTGTGGAACCTACAGCCAAACCATTGCCCTGGTTTCTCATTACATGATAATCCTGTAAGTGTCCATCTAGAAGTGTGTACACACACACACACTTTTCTTTGCTGGGATTCATGAGGCATTGAAGTAGAGTCTGCATACACACGCCTACAGCTATACATACAGGGTCTGTAACTGTACAGCTCCTGTATTCCCTGTCTGGGAATACGCAGTCCCCTTTGTGAAAGTGCATGTTGGTGCCAGAGTCACAGGAATGCCCCTGTCTATTACCAGGCAATGATTTATTGGAAGCTTGCTAGAATTTTTCAGCTAGAAATTAAAATAAATGAGTGCCTGATGTATGAAACTACTGACTCAGGAGGCTGGCAATCCTGCCAGTTGTCTTTGCAGGACTGACTACATGTAAAACATTTTTTTTTTTTTTTTTTTTTTTTTTAAAGTAAGTAATTATCAATTTGGAAAGCAGTGTCCCTGAGAATATACAAACACATCACATAAATCATATTTTAAGTAAGATCTGGTTTGCCTCTTATTATCAGCAATACAAGTTTCTGTAACTGAACAAAGGTGAAAGATCAAAATAAGACACATTCCATTCCTGAAGTTAAATGAAAGCATGTTTGTGCTTGATATTTATTCTTTAAAAGGGAGGAAAAAAAAAAAGGAAAGAAGCAAAGAGAGGAAGGAAAAAAAAAGACATTTCAAAGCTGCCAAGGACTTTGAATGCAGGTGGTTATCAGTTGAGTATGTGTCAGGTATTCAAGTGAAAGCTGGCTGGCTTATCCATATGTTTTAATATTAATTTTGATCTGACTGTGCCAGCAAACTTCATGCTTTGGTCGGCTTGTGCTCCTCTAAATACATGGTGCTTAGAGCCAAGCAGTCTGTGATCACAACTGACCTTTGGTGAAATTTAACTTGAATTGCTGTGTTTGATACATTTGTGGACATGCAATATACATCTTTATGTATGTGTAATGTCTTACATACTTCTCTGCAGGATGTTCGTTCCCAGTGCGTTCTCCAAGGGAGTTTTTCTCCTTGCTCTGGTGGTTGCTGTTGAATCTTTTCGACATTTGTACAATAGAAAAAAAAAGCATATGTTGATTTGTGGGAAAACGCAAAGTAAAAATGCTGTTAACAGCAGACGTGTCTGTTTGTGAAGCAGGCAAGAGAGAGAATTTTGCTGTAAATACAGCAGGACTTTACATCAGTTTAGGGAGGCCTACAGGAAACATCTCAGGAGGTTGGTAAATGTCTTAGATTGTTAAACGTGATCTGCAAGTTAACGTAAACAACGATAACACGGTGCTGCATTTTATTTTATGGAAATTGTGAAGTCTGCTGTGTTGCTGCTCTTGTTTTGTTAATGATTTTTAGTGAATGCAGATCACCTACAGTGATGTTACAGTAGGAAGTCTCATGCTGCGCTGATGCTTTAGGAAGTTAATATCTGGGTGGACAATTGTGTAAATCTTGAATAGGGAGCTTCCTGTCTTTGCTCTCAAAGTTTTCCTTTATATTCCTTCCTTCTTGAGTAGAATTACTAGGTGACTTCAGAATTGAGTGTAAAAGGGCTTTCATTTCTTGTTTGTGGGAAGCTTATGTTAAGAAATACTTCCTTTCAGAGTGTATGTATTTTAAGGTTAAACAGCAACGTGCTCAGTCAGAGCCTTGTCATTGATAGGAGCCATCTCAGATTTTGAAATTTTGTTCTGATTTGGAAATTTTAAGTAGTCACCTGAAATTAGTCAAATCCTTTAAATTGATGTGTGATGATGATGTGCTATATGGAATCTACATTCAGTTTGACTGCACTTCAATCTTTTCTTCATTAAAAGCCATCAGCCTTATGGCTTAGGTATTGCTAGAGCTCATCCCGTGGTCCTGGACACATGCTGGCCTGGATGGCAGTGAGTAAAAGCCTCCCTGTTGGCTTGGGTTTGCCACTTTCGGCTGGGAATAGCCCTAGCATGTCATTTTAGTAACACCTTTTGACCTCAGTGTTACAAGTTTCATAGTATGAAGTGTTTCAGTCATTACCAGTAAAAACAGTAATTACTTCAGGAGTAAGATACGTTTTTCTTGTGGTGGTGTAAAATCTCAGTATTTGGAAAGTTGTAGTAGGCTATGAAGTAGCTTACTTTGTAATATGGATTTTTTCCCTGCTCATATATATGTATGTATATTTATCTACATATATGTAAATAAGTATGTCCACAAATGCCTTTTATTATTTAATTTTAAATTATTATTTAATTATAGGAGAGAGAATTTCATAATAAACATGCATTTTCTGGTGAAATGTTTCCTAGTGACATTGTGGTTGTGACTTAAGCTTTTATTCTAATTAGTTGCGTTTTTAATGATCAAGCAAAATGTATAGTAAAAGGTGAAATAGTAGTTTCCTTGCTGAAATATTTAAACTGAAACATTTTTTGAAGAGTTAAGACTGCCAGAAACATCCCATACTTAAAAGCAGTGTGTGAATAGCAGAGCTGCAGTTCTTGTGATAGCTCTGATGAAAATGCAAAGGCAAAGTGGTGCTTTTGCACAGTGGTGAGGAGATGTGATGCCAAATCACTGAAGACTTCTCAAAAACCTTTTGAATGCTTCCAAATTAAGCCATGGGCTGCCCAAGCAGTTAATTGAAAGCAGGGCAGGACTTCAGAGATAACACGACATAAAGGACAGGCTGTCAGTGGACTCCCAGTGACACCTTAGGCTTTTTCTTCAAAGTCAGTATTTCTTCCTCTTCAGGGGTGTGAAGGCTTTTTAGAAAGACATTCGATGAGTTAGATCATGTTTGAAAATGTATTGCTATGTGACAACTGCAGTGTTTGGTTGGATTCCAATTTACATCCACTATTAAGGCATAATTTGCATTCTTTTTGTAATGGGAGAAGAGCAAATTTGTAGAGAATAAAATAATCTGGTCCTAGACTCTTGTTCTTCTGCCTTTATTCTCTTTTCATTTTGCTCATGACATTTGTAGTTTATTATCAAGATACATAAAAATGTAAGAAATTACTGCAGTGGCTTACTTTGTAAGATGGAATTTTAAAAAGCAGTTGCCAAAAGCAGGCATTGTACAGTCTATTGATACCACAGCATTTACTGTGTGTATCTTGCATTTTAAAAAATATTGTTCAAGTAAGTAACAAGTTTAGTAGCACCTAGAAAGCCACAAGAAATAATTGGTACAAAAGCTTTGCCTGCTTGCATTACATTTTCACCTACCGCTTGACTGGTTCTGAGATCCCCTGCTATTTTTGGTATATGTAGGGCAGTCTTGTTATTCCACTGTCAAATGTAACATGAATCCCAAAATGTGTGGAGAATACACCATCCCTGCGTTTCTTCGAAAGGGATGTGAATACCAGAACGAGCGAAAAGCCTCTGTTTTGATTCCCACCCTTCTGCAGAATCCCTTGCTGCCGTATTTAGGTTACTTGCTTGCAGTTCTCCTTGCAGACTGAGTCTGAGGAAACTACCAATCCCGTTGCCAAAGCTTTGGGGGAAATATTTTATACGATTAATTCTTTAGTAGTTGTAGTGTATCAAATCAATTTTACTCACTTTGTCATGAAAGCATGACCATCTTTCGTAAGTTTTTCTGACTGCCCCCCCAACTTATACTTATCCCAAATGGGATATTCAGTTTTACTTTGTGTTTTCTGTTAACATTTAATCATGTTGGTGTTTCTAATTTTTAATTGCCCTGTTAGAGAAAAATCTTTTGCAATCTAGCCGTGTATTATTTTTGGTCTGTTTCCTGAAGAAATGAGACTTCCACAATGGTGTTGTTTGTCCTAGTAACTTTGGAGCATTATTGTCCAAATTCAACTAAGGTGGAGGTGTTGAAGGAAGTTAATTTGCTGTAAGTTTCTTAAATAAAATGAAATAATTGGTGTCTGAGAAGAGGCACACAGATTAATACCTGTGGTGAGGTGTGGGTTGTGGTCTGAGGCCTGCTTGTGGGCCAATGCTCAACCCAGTAGCTTGGAAGCAGGGATAGATGGGGACACCTTACCCTCATGCACAGATGAAATGGGGTTATGGGGTGAGAGGCAGGGCAGAAAACTGCTGGTTTCTGTGACTCTCCCTGTGTTGATCAGAAGCCAGTGAGGTGAGCCAGCCCATCTTGCTCACCAAACATCTGCCTCCCCGTGCCGTGCCCTCAATCCCAGCTCACCCCACAGTTGCAAATTGGTAGAGCTCGTGGAAGGAAGCAGTCAGGAGCCTGAGGCTTTCACACAGTAGGACTGACCCTTTTGGCTACCTCCTGTCATTAGATCAGATTAAGTGTAAAATGAAGCTGTTTCCTTAATCTCTACCCTTTTTCAGACAGCTCCCCAAATCTACTGCTGTTTTATTATCAGCAAATCGAGACGTCCTTTCTGTTCAGATTCATCTGTGGTTTAGTTGCATCTCACCTGAAGTAACTTTTTAATGCATGAATTCCCTTCTTTATGTAATGGTTTCCATATGTCTGCTGAATCAAATCTAAACTCACCATCTTTGGTTCAAGCTCCATTTTAATCCCATCTGCTTTTTTGTCCTTCTTTGAAACAAGAGATATGTGAAAAGAAAGTGTTTTTTTTTTTTTTTTTTTTTTTTTTTTTTTTTCTTGACTGTGCTCTCAATGCGAGTCAGTGGATGACATCCAGAAATGAGTTTCACTAGATGGAAGTTCAATTTTGGCTTTGTTAATTCTTTGAACAAAGAGCCGTAAATGCATTATTTCTTCTACTGTATCCAAACTTTGATTTTTTGACTGGTCTGCGCGTTGATTCTAGCTTTGATATAGAGGTATCTGTTTAACATTCATTTTTATTTTGGGAGAAATTAATGCATTAAAGGTGTTTTGCTTGTAGGTAGGAATGTCATATTATCCAGCCTGTATGACTTCCATGTCAAACAAAATTCAGGCTTCAGGATGTTTTCTCGGAAAGGTCGTTGGAAAGGTGAGGAGCAGAGATGAAATGATATCATTTCATGTTTACATTTATTATACAGTGCAGTAGTGGGTTGACCTACAGGAAAATAGATCCCTACATTTGAATTCCTTTGTAACTTCCTAAGTCAATTGTTAGTTCCTTCTGCTGGAGGGAATTTTAGCAAACCATGTAGAACTGGCAGCAATTTAGCTATTACTGTATTCTGGTTTTGAGGGCTTTTAACTATTTATATAGTGTGACACTGCAGCGCTAGTATTATAAGCAAGGGATTTAAAAAAAAAATCTGAAATGAGTTTGTATCATTATCTCTGCTGGATGTTTTCTCAAAAAATTTCATCTAATGTGTTTTAGTTTTCTCAGAGGTTTCAACTAATCTGCATGTAATCTCTGTTGGAGAACACTGGTAATATTCCATGTAACTACCTTTTTGGTTTCCCCACCTTTTAACTGCCCTTTTCTGTTTGCCCACCTTTTTATAAGTCTATCCATGAACTTGTTTGTGCGTAAAATTTTCCTTCAGGCTACTGCTGACACAACTTGTTCTATTCTTATCTGTTTCTATGGCGTTTTATCCTTTATTGCTTGGTATTTTCTTATACAGTTGTCTATGGTTGTTATAGCAACAATAAATAGCAAATCTGTCAATTTTCAAGCAGTGTGGCTACTTTTTAAAATATTGTGATATTAATTGCTAAGCAAGAGATGAAATATGTTCAGCATAGTTTAGCAAATTAATATGATTAAGTTAAATTATCTTGTTTTTTGTTTTTTGTTTTTTTTTTTTTTGATGTTGCAGCTCCTAGACAAGGGGTTATGCACTGAGATGCTATTTGGGAGAGTATTAATAGAATCCATTTGTGGGGAAAAAAAGAATCATTAAATTATTGAAAGTTCTCATTTGCTATTGTTACACTAATGGCCAAGATCTGGTAAATGTTGTTAATTCTAGCAACATCCTCATCAGCCAGGCTAGTAGGTGTGTGGTTCCCAATTACCAGAGTTCCCTGTGTGATACAGAACATCAGATGGCGTAAGCACAAGCTCCCAGAATGGAAGATATTTGGACATATTAATGTCAAAACCAACAGAAGATTGTGTTTAAAGCAAGAGGAAATACTGATGGGGCAAAGAGGAATGTGGTTTGAGTTCAAAATGGTTGAGGGCTGCAAGAAACCAATTCTTCTGCAAATGAGGGCTTAAAGTCAGAATCATTAGTGAGAGTGAAAACTATCAAATTAATTATTTTTAAAAATTAAAAGTTAAAGAAGCCCATTTTTTATACAATATACTGTGTTGCAACTTTAAAGTATCTCCTGATATGGCTGAAATTTTAAAAATATTTTGAAGTCATTGTTTGTATTGATGGTGCCTTTTAATAAAGCCTTTGGTGAATTTGACATTCACCTGTAACAATAATTTGCCAAAATAATTTTTTTCTCTAAAACATTTCACTTTACAACATTGTGAATTCTCAGAAAGTATATGGTATGTGTAATCTGAACTGTGTGCACGTATGTGGATAGGATTAACTAGGAATATTATAATGAAAACCTTACCTTCTCAGTGGCGTCAAAAAAACCTGTCATTGCCTTATCCACGTGCATAGCGTTCTTAAATTGTTAGTGTAACTTCTCTGATGATAGGATGCTGGG
This sequence comes from Aythya fuligula, assembly GCF_009819795.1. Taxonomy (NCBI): domain Eukaryota; kingdom Metazoa; phylum Chordata; class Aves; order Anseriformes; family Anatidae; genus Aythya; species Aythya fuligula. Next base: position 136,993,001 of record NC_045560.1, on the reverse strand, counting down.
ACATCTAGGCTTTGATTACGTTGTGATTTCAGACCATAAGAATGCAAGGTCTTCAGCTGTGTCAGCAGCAGTGCAAGTCTCAAAGACAGTAAGTAGAGAAGGAGGTATAATTTTTCACCCATCCAAACCAGATCTGGCAGCTTTTTTCTTCTGGAAGAAGAGGATTAGCTAGTTGGTCCACTATTCGATATGTGTGGCAGTTCAACAAGGCAGTTTGCATTCAAACCCTAATAGCTTTTCTGAAGATAGTGGCTTAAAGCCAAAATCCATTTTTCTGTCACCTGTAGATTCTACTTGGAAAATCATTCGAGCTTACAAATGGAAATATCCCTCTCATTTATACAGATGGAAAGGGGAGAGGAGACCAGTGTTGGGAACTCCTTCAGTTATTGCATTTCTACAGTTCTTAAAATTTATTCCTGTATTTTAAAACCAGTTTTTAAACTACTTGATAAGGCGCTGTACTTGTGACATTTAATATGTTTACCTTTTAAAGATACTGATGCTTTTTTATTGCAACCTTCTGCCACATAAGGTGAATTTCATTAGCATCAACTCGAGAATGTGTAGTGTGTGTTTGTTTTTTTCTGAGAAATTTTTCTTCAGTAGTAAGTCCTAATGTCTGAACCCAGATATGTGCAATAACTGTATCAAGAAGCAATCCATGTGTGTTGCTAAATTCATATTTAATACAGAAAGTCTAGGACAGATACGCAGTCTGTCTGACACTAACCCTGTGTCTCCCTGCGTTTGCACTCATGCATATGCATTAGATCTGTTGGAGATGAGGGAGTTGTTCACACCCTCTCTGTTCTTCAGGCTCTGAGCAATGACACTTAATAGGCGATCAGAGCCATTAATTTGTACCTTGTGTGTGCTCAGTGTTATGTCTCTGAATACAGCATGCCATTCATACTGAGGGATAGATGTGCTGCGAGCAGAAAACCCAGTGATGCATTTTAAATAAATTGCAAGAGCATTTAATAACTCTAACATTTATATTTTTGTCTGTACTTTGGAAAAGCACTACCCTGAAGACGGTCTTGACAGTTGAACTGCTTTTACAAGGCAATGTAAATTGAAATCAGCTTTTAATTACTTCTGAAAGTGCAGTTGTGAAACATAATTTTATTTAAAGATGAGCCTGTGAACTGCATAATAGTTGACTGAATTGAGCACAGATTTTGTCTGAGTACTGACACCTTGCATTTGAGAAGTGCATTTGTCTGGCTCACATTTTCCTTATCCTTTTTATACAGTCTAGGAATGTGCTGGATGGATTGTTTGGCGTGAGTTGGAGCTTGATAGGAGCTCTTCAATATTTCCTGCCCTGATGGTTAGAGTTGGAAATAATGCAGACAAGGCCCTTGGTTTTACTTCAGTTTCCAAAGTATGAATGCTAACCAGGTTTAAAACCTAGATTCGATTTCCAACAATGTTTTTCAGGAGAAGGACTTAGATTTGAAGTTACAGCCATCTCAACTTCAAGTGCAGTACATGTAGTAAATTCGTTGTTGATGCACTATGTAATTAATAAGATTTTATTATTATTTTCCTTTTTTTTTTACTGATACTGTACAATTAATAAGATTTTATGGTGTGTTTTTTTTCCTTGACTGATTGTGTTTTTTTTTTTGAAACACAACCAAAATGTAGATAATCAGTAAAATGAATTGAAAAACAGCAGTGGGTAGAGAGGCCAGAAGGATTCTACTGAGACTGGGGTCACATCATACGGCCGGAGGGTTTGCAGAGCTTGTACCATTCCCTTGCTGTGGGCTGTATAATTGATGTAATTTGCTCCAGAGATGCGGAAGTGGAATAGTGAGTGCTATGAATTGGGACTGGGATTAATTGACAGTGTTGTCACAAAAGCTTCCACAGTACCTGTTTGCATTGAGGTTGGCTCTGTCTAATGTTTTTCCCTCATCGTAATAAACCACAACTATATCTGCAAACTGTAATCAAAAAAAACTGATTAAACAAACTAATGTTCTGCACTCTGTGGCAAAGCAAGTAGATCGAATGCTGTAGACCTTCCTAGGAGATAATACTGTGAAGGTAAGAAAGCTCATTTTTGGCTTAATCACATGAATGTTTGAGTCATAGACAAAATATTTGATAATAAAATATTTCTCTGGCAAGTGATTTTGGCAATTCTGGGACTCAGTAAGTGAATATGCCACTGAGTCATTTTATCTTGTTCAGTAAATAAACGAGGTTTCTACACTAATAATACAGCAAGCATCACACTTTTCACAGGGTGGATTGTGTTTTAGACAATCGAATTAGATTGTGTGTCAGTGTTGAAATAGCCTGCATTTCTTGTTCATTACAATGATGGTGCTTTTTATTGTTATTTAATATTGCTCGTGTGTTTTGGTTCATGGGCCTTTTGATTCATGTGTTTTAATTAGTATCTTGTTCTATATTTTCATACTTTCAGGATATTTCTTAGTATGTTACTTGTAGTAAGAGTAGTGTACTACTTGTTTTTAAAGGATAAGACTGTGTATCACTGAAAACCTGCAAGCTTAGTGGTGTTGTGTTATCGATTTCTGTATTTGTTAATTTATTTTAGATCTCTAATCTAGTCTGGACTAGAAGCAAGACAGCAGCGAGTCTGTCTTTTAGTCTGACATTTAGTCCATTGGAATGTGGATTTCGCCAGGTTGGCTAAAGATTATTTGACGCTCGGTGTTTTTTTAATTAAAATTGTGTTTCATAAACGTGGGGCTGGTGCATTTCATCGAAAGAAAAACTGATTCTACTTCAGTGAGCCTGCTGAAACTCCGCAGCGTCTGGCCGATCTGTAGATAAGACTTCAGTGAAACAGCTGTGTTGTTAGGAAGAATTAGAGCGTCCCTTCGGCTTGTAAAGAGATTTCCAAAAATCTTCGGAGCTCTTGAAGATGTTAAGAAAGTTTCCTGATGGATTTCGATCGGTTTTCCTACTACCAGAGCTGTCGTTGCAGGGCAGCGATGTGGGACTGGGCCTTGTTCCCCTGCTGCAGGGCCCTGTGCAGCATCCGCAGGCCCTGTGTCTGTGCCCCCCTCAGCTGGGTTTGGCTGTCCTCCATTCCATCTCCCCTGTCCCCAGGGCATTAATCTGTGTGGTTTTTGTGGGGCAGGGGTCTCTTTTTCTCCCTGCTGTGACTAACAGCTGGGTTAAACTTCTCCTCTCAGCCCTGGCTTTGCCCAGTTGTTGCGTTCAGCTTCGGCCCTTTCTGGTGTATCTCAGGCCTCTATCAAATGATGTCTCCCTTTCGCTGTCGTTTTGTTGTCTTTGCTGTATTTTCTTCCTTCCCATAGAGAAAAAGAAACCTGGCTGTTATTGCCTATAAATTACCCTAAATTTCTCGACATAAGATTTTTCCTGTCCGTCTTGTACCCAAAGCACTTGAAACCTATACGTTGTCAGACGTGACTGCTAGAATGCTTTCTGCATGAAATGAAAACCAGCAAACAGTATGTCTATCATTTTTCCATTTATTAAAGATGATATGTTATTTTCCTCAATCCTTTCTGAACAGGCTATTTCAAACCGAACTGAGCTTTCTTCCTTATAAAGAATATAACCGAGTCAGGGTTCGTCGGCAAACAAGATAAGAATTTGTGTGTGCATTTAGGGCTGGGGGGGAGGCCGTTCTCCCGCAGACTTTCCGTGTCAGGAAAACTTAGTTTTGCTATATTTGTTTTTGTTTTAGTTTGGGGCACGGACATTCTGTATTTCTAAGAGGTTTGAGATCCGCCCAGGTTGATCCACTAGGACACTGAGGTTTAAGGTTTAGTTTAAAATTCTTCAAGCCTCTTCCATTGCTCTTCAGGTTAAATGTTTTTCTTTGTCTGGCTTTAACTTTGCATGTATGTATTCTGTGTGCCTTACAGCGATCCTGATTATTTAATGTGTTTCATTTCTTTTTCATATCTTAAATATCTTAAAATTTCATATCTTAAATTGAACTGTTAAAGTAAAATAGCTTTAAATGATATCATCATGTATTTCAGGAGTTTGCAGGTTTTAATGCTGTTTAATTCTTCTTAACTTCAGGACTTACTTACGTCATACTTTAATGCCTTTACTTCCAAATATAGGTTTGCATTTACAAAATATTGTAGCAAAAATGGGACTTCATATTTTATTATATCTTTGCTATGTTTGGGGGTCCTTAGCTGAATGAATTTTATTTTTTAAATGGTTCTGATCCCAAATCTTTTGTATCTCAGTAGTTAGTGTAATTTGCATTTGCATATAAAAATGTTGTTTTCTGAGCATTTTGTAAGTAATTATATCGTGGAAGAATCAAATGTCAAGAGGCAGTGCCTTAGCTTGAAAAAACTTTGAAGTAACGTCTGCATTTTATAGCTGAATGATGATTGCAATTTGCTGAAATGGGATACGGAGTTCTTGTAGCCTTCAGTGCGCTGTGATGTACCTGCTGATAGCTGAGCCTTAATTATGAAGGACAACTAAAAGTGCTTGCCCTGGGTATCCACACATTAATAAATATAAAATGCCAACTTTTAGGTACTACGTATCTAGTACATTAAAAACTCTAGCTGCAGAATTATTTTTGTGTTTTAAAACTTGATATCTATGTGGGTTATATTTGAAAAACTTTTTTTTTTTTTTTTTTTTAATTCCCCCCTACAATCAGAAAGAGACAGAGGGAGATTCTGTGTGCTTTTAGATCAGGTGTGGCAGCTGCTCTGCTATCAGCAGCGTGTGATATTTGCCACCCAGCTTAAATATCATCATAAATACCCAGATGGAGTATCTTTTCCTAAGCTTTAGATTATTTACTCTGTTGGGAACTCCACTAAACATTCATAGTATATTTCGTGGCTAACTGTAGCTTGAGATGCCCGATATGGAAAATCATAGTATTTGAAAAAAAGAAAACCACTAAGGTCTCCCTCTAAGGCATTTCAAATGGTGATTTTTTTTGCTTGTGATACTCCAAAAGTCATTTTGAAAAATGTCTGTGATGGATGATGCAATTCTAGAGAGAGGGCAAAAGCAAATTAAAATATTGTGCTTCATGAGACTCAGTTGTAAGTGTATAATGTAAGAATACACTTTCTAAATGACAGAAGCAAGAGAGACTGGTAGGCTTTTTTTTTTTTTTTTTTTTTCTTTTATCTATCAGATAGTGAAGAATTGATCTCAAAGTTACCTATTAATAGATCTTTTATACCAGATTTTCTGGGATACCTTGCTTGCCGTTTGTTTCCCTATGTTCAGGTTCTGTATTTATGTTGTTTTATCCCTTTTAGTGAAAATTCTTAACCCCCAACCACATGAACATCAGCGGCTTTAGTAGTAAAAACAATGTAAATGATATTTAAACTGCTTAGGATATGATAAAGCATAAACACATACTACATGACGAGTGTTGTCAGGGACTGTAAAATTGCAATACGCAAGAGTTTCAGTATCGTTTTTACACTGCTTTTCATGATGACTTGTGTTTTTCCTTAGATTTCAATTCCTGTAGTCAAGGTAGCTCATTAAAGTTTTAGGCTCCTAGATTTTTTTTCCCCTGAACTATTTTGCCGTTACAATTGCAGAAATGCTTTGATTCTAGCTGCCTCCTCGTGACTCAGAAATAAAAAGGGAAGTAAAAAGACACCTCCCCCCTCCAAGGAATTGTCATTTTATGAATCTAATTTTTTATTGGTAGTTTAATGAAGGTTAAGGACCCAGCTCGTAATTCTTGAATTTTAGGATTGGCAGCACTTACTGTACTTAAAGGAAAAGCCCTGAGTAGTATGCAACAAAGGTATGCAAATGATAGCATGCACTAATGTTACAGAAAACCAATTTTTTATTGGTGATGATTTGCTATTTCCATATAACTTTGTATGGAGCTGAGAAATGCTGGTGATAGTAACTGAGATTAAGCTTTGTGTTGTTAAAATGATACACAGTTTTAATGTATGAACAGAAAGGGTTCTAGTAGTGAAGACAGGAATTAATCATGGAACATTTATATGCAATTTTATTCCTAAAAGGACTTTTAAAAATTAATTGAAGCTGTCCCTGTTTAATTTTCTCTTAATGTCATGTGCTTATTTTAACCCTCAAAATGCTTAAGGTAGTCCTGCGGAATAAAAGAAAATTATATATTAGGCTACTGGTTCTTCCCTCCCGTAAATTGTCAAAAACAGTGACAGTAAATTAAGTTCTTTTTTATATTTGTTATGTTTTTTTATATAACCCCATATTTTCTGTTTTGCATCAAAGATGCTCGTTTCTCAAACGTACCAAAATAAATGCTCTTCCCTGTCCAAGTTTTTTTTCTTGTGACTGATTTGCCTGTTCTAGCAACAACAGGCATGCAGAGAGAGCAGCTCAGAGCTCTGATGTGTGGCTAGTGGGTGTTTCAAGTAGGTCATTGCTCGACAATGCTACTACCAGGTCAGTATGTTTTGATATATATGCACAGCAGTTCTCCCCTTGTCACTGCACGGGAGCAGCTGACAGTAACCGTGGCATATTTCCTTGCATGTAGGAAAAAAAGCTATCCAAAAAAAAACCAAACAACCACATAAGTGAGCTTTTGGGTTTGGGGTATAAATTCAGAGACCAGAAAAATGATTTGGAGAGACCCACCTTTTATCTTTGTAATTCACCTTGAATTGCATCCTGACCCTAGCCTAACTTTTTACATTGGTAAAAAGGATTTTGAACTCACCAGTGGACCTCATTCCAAAAGAGAGAAGAAAGCTGCTCAGCAAAGGTAACGGAACAGCTACAGCGGAGAGAGAGTTTCTCTTACCCGAGGCCACTAACAACACAAAACAATCCGAGGCATGCACTGGTTAAATCTTAGAAAGTGCTATAGGCAACCCACTTTTGCAATTGCCATAGAAAATTATTGTTGTTAGCCATTCTGTTGATAGTTCATATTGTAGGAATTACTAGCAGATGGGAAAATAGATGACTCAGAATACAGTATTAACAATCCATATTTTTTTAATCAAAGGCCTCTAATAAGGCATGTTGCATCTGTAAGATTCATTTAAGCAGTTGCTAGGAAGAATTTGTTTTTTCAAGTAAACACAACAAACTTGATACAGATTACTTTTTGATTGAATATCTATTTTCTTAACAATTTAGACCCTGAAAATACATTTGCTTGTTTTCGTTGCACCAGCTTAATGGCAGTATTCCATAATTTAGTTTGATAGAGTGGAGGTTTGTAATGGCAATTCATGCATTATGGAATTACTAATGAAATCTAATTTTATCATATTGAAAACATCACAGGCCTAGAGCTTTTATTTACCTCTGTTAGCTGTCAAGGGTGGATTAAGATTATAGTGTGCTACATCCACCAAAACTTTGGATTTCGCCCCCTGAAACGTTTGGATGGCTACGGATATGTGCTGGCCAAGACTAGTTAATGAATTCCAGACTCTTTCCCAGACCCCTTCACTGCAATCTGTGGTCTGCAGGCACCACCAAGTATCTCAGATACTTTTCCTTCCTCCTGACTCCTGTGCTGGACACAGGTAGTCAGGATTTGCATTGTGCTCCTGGACTTGATGACTTCTGAGAATCCACTTTTGGTTGTACACCATCTCCTTCCTTCTCACTGTATTACCAGAGAGCTTTGGTATTTAGACAGCAACACATGTATGTTTTCCAATTGACCATTTTGACCTGAATCTTCATCAATATGATTTGACCAGGATTGCAGACAGGATATGTAAGGTGTGTTGTAGGTCCTCCTGCAGGCAGAAGTATTGACTGCAAGTAATTATGCTTTGCTGAAAATGCCAATCCAAATGAAGCTTGTCCATTTGAGATGTAAGAAGTTAGACTGAAAAAAATAAAAATAAAATTTGTTGTACTTCTCTTGCTGGACTTCAGTTCTAAGAGATGATCACATTGGTATCGGAGGAGAAAATGGCTTTGTTTGAAGACTTGTAATAAAAATCAATCTACCTGAAGCCAATATTGACCAGAATAAGAATGTTTTCTTCTAGAAAATCATCCTCTGATGAAATGGTAAACTGCACTGCAATCCAGCTACCTTGCATTATACCACATATTAGTTTTTCTTTAGCTACAGCGCTTATGACCACTTCTTAAAAACCCAGATAATGGTTCTGAATCCATTCTGCTGCTTTTTGAATTCTACATGTAGCCTTTCTTGGAAAAATGACCCAATTATGATTAAGTTGAAGAGTGAGCCAGGAAGAGGCAGACAATTGGTGTCCTACTTTCTAAAATCGTAAGATGAGGTACACCAGGTTTCCACACTTCTGTCTTCTAAGAGGAGAGTGCACAGTGTGTGGTGGTGTTGTGCGACTGAAAACAATAATTTTAGCAACTGAAAACAATAATTCTAAACTTCTAGCTGGTCTCTTTGTAGGCAGTCAACATCCTTTAATAGAGTTTCACTGGGGCTTCTTCGGATGGAATGGTGTCTTGAGAATCTTTTAGCTTGTGTTACCTGGCTTTGCTTTGTATCTTTCTCCTTGCCCCTCCCTTACACATTTTAAGTTCCTTTGGCTAAGAAATACACCTTATAGAAGAAAAAGATTTTTTTTTCTCTACACACCTAGTTTTTCTGCTGGAAATCTGAGTATCCATCGTCACTCTAAAAGAGTCAGTGTATAAAACAGATGCACTTTTCTGAATATTATGTATTTATGTATTGTTGTATATAATGGATAGGTTCATGGTGCTCTAAGGCTCAGCTGGGACCGTTGCTTTCCCAAAGTGATTCCCAGGTGATACGAAGGGTCCCAGTGAAGGCAGATGCTCCATTTGCATTCCAGAAGCTCCATTCGCTGAAGGCTGCCCCTGTAACAACAAACTACACGGGGAAATCAGTTCTGGCTGCTTAAATTGCAGGCTGATTGCAGGTGAAAGTAAACGGGAGTGCCAAGCTCCATCACTTTAAGAAATCGAATCAAAATATTCATCATGCAGGGGAATAAATTGCATAGGGATAATTATATTTCCTGTTTGAGTTGTTTCTGCGCATCTCATTTAACGTTTGCTGTTGCATTCAGTGTTTGCTCTTTTGCAAGCTTTCGGGTTCAAGAGGTAATATCCATAACACAGAAGTCAAGAAAAAATATTCTGCAATTTGCTGAAGAGACGTAGACATGCGTGCAGACAAACACACACATCCCAAAATGAGCTGCAGCTTTTAGATGAGATTAAGTGGTTTTCTATGATACGTAGAGCTCTCTGACCACTCCTGTCTATTCCAGCATCTGAAGCCAGATAGATGAGATTCATAACTCTGTTTTCAGATCCTTCATTTCCCTGTTTTCTGTCATTTACTTCCTCTGAGTGTCCCAAGCATCATCCGTTTATACAGATGAGGACTGCAGTTCCCTGGGTCCCCTGTGTGACGTGACTGAGATCACTCTGCACAATTCTCATTCTCTGGATTTAAAAATTCATTCTCCTCGTATTTTAATTTCCAGCCCAGCTGTCTGTGATCCTTAAAGATTATTTAATTCTGTTTGCTGGCTCTGCTTCCTGACTGAAATTTAAATAAAAGCGTACCCGTCATATTCCTCTCTGACAATTTATTTTAAAAAAATATGTATGTCTTTCAGCACAGAATAATTATGTGATCACATGAATTCGAGTCTACTGCGTGCAGTGCAAGCCTGATGTCTACAGCAGTGATTCAGAGGGAGTAAGTGGCTGACCCAGACCAGACGGGAGACTTCATCAGTGACACTTGTCACAAACACACGAGTGGTTATTGATGATGCTTTCCTTACTCCATTTGCTAGTCCATGAAGCTACATATCATCGAATCATAGACTTTTTCCTCCCAGACATGCTAAAAAACATGGTTTTATTGCGTCTCTCATCTGTGCTGATTGCAGTCGGTTAAAGGGGAATCAGTGCCGTTACGTCATTTTATAATACTACAAGTTCCTCACTTCTCTAAAGAGTATCCTCACTGAAAAGTGTCTGTAATGTGTTGGTTGCATTTACCAAGTGGCTAAAAAAGAGAACTTTTTTTTTAATCTCTTCTTTCTCTGAAAGTGGAAAGGTGTTTTCCTGTAAGTGTCTTGGTGACCGAGACATTATGATTCCTTTCTCCTGTCCTTCCTTGCATTTATCAGATGGGAGAAGTGTAGTAAACCAGACTGTTTAATTATATGGGTATTTAATTATTTGGGAGGCAACTCCTTCCCTCCTAAGAAGTGAAAGGTGCCATTTGTCCTTGCGATGATGAGCTGCTGAGCACATCTGGGGTGTCTGAAGCTGCTGCTGGTCTGAGGATCTTTGGTCCTGGAAGAGATTTTGACTTCTGGCTTTTAATTCTCTCTTTCACAGGAGTCTTATTGTTTAAACGACACTGAATGAAAACGGGTGTCTTTTCCTCTGTGTTTTCGTATGATTTTCTGGGCTCCACTCCCTGTGGATTATGACTTGAAGTTATTTGTTTACTATGCACACCGTCGTGTATTGGTGGAAGTCATAGCACCGGGGTTTGGACCGTATGTAGCAATATGTGCTGCTAATTTACATGCCTCAGAAGCTGATAAAAATAAAGATCAAAAGTAGCATTTCATTTGTCAGGGAAAGCAGATCAGACGGTGTTGATGGAAGACTGCCCTAGATTCATAAACGAAGCATTGACTCATTAGTAGGTTGATTCAGAAAATGTTGTCTTTTTTTCCGCTGCGTTAGGTGGTGTGCTTGTTTGCAATGCCAGCATATTTGCAAACAAAATATAGACTGCCTCTTTCCTGGGGTGAACTTCTGTGCTGTTTGCAATCCGTTGATGTGTGCCACGCTGATCGCTGACTGAAGAGTAATTGACACATAGGCAATTCCGACAAGAGAGAGAAATGCAGAGGCACTCCACTTGCTTAGGAAAAAAAAAAAAAAAAAAAAAAAACCTACACAGGCTAACCAAAGGAAGATATTTTAAATGTAGATCCTGCCCTGTGAGAGCAGATGGGGCAGTGACACCTGACGTGCCCTGGTACTTGCCGAGATCCCAGCCTTTACTTGCAGCAGCCAGGTGGCCAGAGGAGGGATTTACTTTGTTGTATGACCCATTGCTCTTAATGAATGAAATGTAATGAACTGATGAACGCTGTGAGAAAAGGGAACGGGCAAGGTAACTCCCTCCCACGAATTCAGGAGGTTGCTTTGTGCATTATTTAACCACTGGCAGTGGTCTGTAGAGGAACGCAGGTGTCTTCTCATTCTTATCAGAAAGTACCTCCAAATCTTCCAGGCTGTTCCTTCCAGCAGTTCTCTATTTCTTAAGGCTCCTACGGAAGGCTGAATTCAGTGAAGAAGTATTTGATTAATCAGTATAATGTATGGATGTGAATATCATCTTGTACAGCATGGCATGCATTTTTTTCAGCCTAAGGAGTTTAACTCTAGGCCTATATCTATTCACAGTTTATTTACAAGATATGAGAAGCGTTTGCTGCTTTTTCTTTTTATTAACTGTACCGCATACATGTGTGTTTTCATATGCTGTTAAATTATTTACTGTGGAGCATACTCAGGCTTCTGACTGCATAAACAGTGATATAGGTATGTACACACACAGTATGAAAAATGACACTGCAACTGTAAATTAAAAGGTTATGAAAAGCGTTTTTCATTTTTATCATAATACGTTTTTAACCTGTTTTTGTTTGTTTGCCTGTTTGGTTCTTTTACAGTTAAAGAATCTAAGTTTAGAAGAATTACAGATGAGACTAAAGGCTTTGGACCCTATGATGGAACGAGAAATTGAAGAGCTCCGTCAGAGGTACACTGCAAAGAGGCAGCCTATCCTAGATGCAATGGATGCCAAGAAGCGGAGACAACAAAATTTCTGAGTTTGTTTTACTTTCAGAGATAATGCTACGAGTCAATGTGGACACTGGTAACTTTATAAGTCTGAAGGAATTTTATTATGAGAGTTTTAAAAATCCAATCTTTTTCAATTTTCCTTCACAACTGATGACAATTGGAGCAGTGAAAGAACACGTGGTGTTCTCCAAAGGCAGTGAAACACATTACCACTCGCTCTGTTTTCAACTGTTTAATGTAATAGAAGTTTAATCTGTTACTTCCCAATCTTTTTCAGGTGTATCGTGGTAACTTTGTGTTGTACATTAGGAGTTGTGTTTTGGAGCACCTGGAACTATTTCTTGATTGTGCAACACTACAGAGCCTTATGTTGCAATATATTTTCCTCCCACTTAGTAGCATATTTATTATGTAATCTTTGGTTATCCTATTTATTTTATGCCTGTTTTCTTTTTATTAGGAAATGTTAGGATAATATTGTGGAGAGCAGAGCCAGATAAGATAAAATTAGTATTGTAGTGTAATGAAAAGAAGCTCACCACCATATTGTCTTTTAAAACTCCAGTTTCAGCAATCGTCCCAATTCAGGACAGCACCTGAACATGTGTCCAGTCCATTCCTATCAGTACAACTTTAAGCGTAAGCTAAATAATAAGCACATGTTTTTCTGTTCTGAATCAGGGATTGTAGCTGTAGTTGAGCAATACAATTGCTACACTCGAGACCATTCTTTTAACTAATATTTCTATCATTTTTACGCACACCAAACGATCTCTCACTAAACAAGAAAACAAGTGCCTAATTGGTTTTGATTTTTCTATTGTTCAGGAGAAGCAATGCTTGCAGTCACTCCTGCAGTGTAAATTTTCAATTGCTATCGCAATTCTGACCAGTATAAACCCCTGTTTTGCACCGTAGTTTTATAATGAAGTAACAGCTACACTTTCTGGATATGTGGGATTATTATTATTTGTTTTGGTTCATTTAATTTTATAGCACTATTTTGAGGGGAGAGGGGAGTTGTTAGTGGTTTGGGTTTGGTTTGGTTTCACATTATAGACATTAAGGGATAGTAATTTAAAAGCCAAAGAAAATCAATTGAATACTTACACATGAAAAGAAGCAACATCTTGCAGTCCTCTGAGGGTTCTGTCCTGCAGTCACGGAACATGCAAAATTCCTGTAGTCTTCTGTGGTAGATTTTGGGGAATCAGAAATGCAGGACCAAGCTCTTAATACCTTTTTACAACTTCTGTCTGATTTATATTGTGTGATCTCTAGTAGGTAGAATTTACAACGTTGCAAGAACTATTTCAGACTTAGCTGAAAATGTGATCCACTTTCCGAACAATCTACTGTGTTCTCTATTGCAATCTTTACAATTGTTGCCTTTTGTGTAATTAACTTTACTGTGATAGTCATACTTTTTTAAACAGTACAGCGGAAAAGACCTTTACTTTCAACCTCCAGCTGTTAAACTTTTAATGGTGACTACTGTACGGGCATCTTCTGTTGAATGTTTTCTGGAAGTTAGTAATCATCTCATACCTCTTAACATTTACTGTCATCATCCGTGGACCATTTAGACAGAACAGTGCAGGTTTTGGAAATGGTGCATTAGATCACACAGCTTATATGCAAAAGGAAAACAATAGATACTACAAGATCAGCATATTACAGCCGTGCTGGGACCAGTATTTGGTTTGAGCTGTATCACAGCCATTGTTGTCACTGTCATTCTGTGTGTGTGTGTTTGCGTGCATGCCACGCTCTTAATTTGTAAACCCTAGAGTCAAATAAATTTTAATTGTGATTGTTAGAACATCCTTACCCTCAGCTCTTTTTATATTTCTTGAAATAAAGACCGTCCCTTATGAAGAAGCAAGAACACAGAAGATCCATAAAAATTCCTTTAGGCAAGATAAATGCACCTTGTATTCTTATGCCTCACATTTATACAATGAAATGATATAAAGTAAAAAAATAGCATAATAATATCATCATATAATTAGATTATAATCATAATGCAGGAAAAAAATAACAGCGGCAACCTCCTCATTTGTGTGGTTCTTATTTATTTAAAACTTGTTAATTCTTCAACTTTCTGGTGTGTGTGTGTGTATACATATATACAGACAGACACGCATCCATATATAAGCAGAAATCTGGAACAGGAAGATTTAAACTATCAGGAGAGGAACCTCACCTGCCTTTTGTTGGTGTGCCTTTTAAGCAAAGTGTCATTGTCCAGACACTCTTGCTCGCATCATTAGCGGATTTCTTTCCCCTTATTCTCTGAAACTTTTCCCAGCAAGAAAGGGCTTTGATTTTGAATAATGTCTTTACAGTGTAATGTATAATGTAATATAATGATCACAATTTTCATATTTTGTGTATTCTGAAAGCTTTTTAATGCAGTGAAAGCTTTTTAATGCAGTGCGCTAAATATGAATTAACTGTCCAGCAGGACTCCAATAAAAGGCCATTTTAGACTAGAGGTGTTGCAGTCTGACATCTGAAAGGTATCAGAAGATAAAGTACGTCCTCTCTTCACTCCTGATCTGTCTGCATAGAAAAAATTCGTGTAAACTTTGTGCACTTGCATACACACATGCAGGAGAAAAATCTGAAAGCCATGGAAAAAAAAATAAAAAAGAAAGAAACAAGCCACTTAAAGGTTAAAAAAAAAAAAAAAAAAAAAAAGCTTCTGAGACACTGTAACCTGGGTAGATATAGGAAGCTTGTGACCAAAGAACACTTCCACCAATGAATATGAAATTATTGATGTTGCCCTTCTGGGATGTGCACACTGCAGTCAGTGTCAAAGCTGTCATTGGCTTCAAAGGCCAGAGTATCAGACTCTGAATGATGTGCAAGCATAATATGTAGAAATAGGTTTCATATAAAGAGACGGACACAACTTATTTTTTCTTCCCTCTCTTCATACAAATGAATCAAATCATCCATGTTGATAGCTACACATCTCTGCTGGAGGGTGAGCATCTTCCTAAAGGAAAGCAGATAGCACAATAAACAGGACATCTTAAAAGCAGGAGTTGGAGGAAATCTGGTAGAACTACTGACAAGTTAACCTTCAGTGAGATTTTAATCGAGCGATTTCTTGTTTGTTTCTGACTTTGTTTAGGTTTAGGAAGGAAAACAAAAAAAGAAAAAAAAAAAAGAAGAATATTTACTTACTACTAAACATTTGTAATAAAGGCTAATTTTTCATGTATAATGTTGTCTTGTTGTTCATTCTAACTGAAGGTAACGTTAGTGGTAACCGTTAATGTTCATTTACATGGCCATCTCTCATACTTCTGTCTCCTTTCTATATTATTCACAGTGTACTTCTGTTATACTCACAGAAAACCCCATCTCTCAAAGTTAGCTCCGGAAAGGATTTTTCCAGCTCCAGACATTGCTGCAAAGTCTAGGAGGATCTCAGTGGAAGAGCATTAGGCCAATCTAAGGACAGAAATCCTCAGTTGTTCGTGGAGGTGTCTCTCTGCCATCTCCACATCCTAATGGCCTAATCCAGAGAGACCCTAATATGTTGGAGGTATTTGTAGACATCTTTTACTTGGAGGTTTGATTTTCTAGGGTAATGAGAATAATAGCTGATGAATAGTTTTTTAACTGGGGAAAGCTACAACATTCAATAACTCAATTTTGATTCCATACCCTATGTCTTTTCTGATTTTTTTCTTTAATTATTCTTCTCCGAGAATTTGCCCCAAAAGACCCTTTAGTATAAGGGACTCGTGAATAAAACTCCTTGGACAGCCACACTATCTTTGAAGTGACAAAATTCTACTGCTAATCGTAATTAATCTGGTGGTTATTGGATATTATAGTTGTTGATCCACAGTAAATACTAGCTTGCCTGTATTTGCCCAGGTCTATTCAGAGGGGAGCGTACAGTGGCTCAGGCTGTGTCCATCTGCACGGTGTTGAACTTCCAAATACAGGAGTGGCTGATGATGAATGAATCAATGCACAGGTCCACGAGATAGCATTAGTCACTATTAACAGGCATTGGTGCTTCTAAGTGGAATGTATTCTGTACAAACCCTGTACAGCACTTCGTGTGCACGCTGTTTTATCAAATGATGAAGGTTGCGTTTTCTTTTTTAAATTGTACTCCTGGTTATAAAACTAATTAAAAAGACCTTATAACATGTGGAAGCCTTTATTTCTTTGCATTTGTAAATATTCAGGGCTCCGTCTTACTGTGGTGTTTCTTTCTGTACTTCAGAAGGCAAAATGGGTGTTATCTAATGTACAGCGAGTCGGGAAATTGGTTTAGGGCATTTTCTGTGCCAGGCTGTGGTGTGACAGGGTTATGTCCGCTATTGCCAATGAAAACCTTGGAGGGGACAAGTCCTGGCTAGCAGGTGATGTTTCCTGCCAGTGCTTTGTACCAGGTGTTGTAGCATTGCAATCCTCTTTGGGAAAGGCAAAATTACAGCGATGGCCCAGTGTAAGGGCGTTATGTTGTACACGGCGATTTGCCCCGTTAAGTTTGTTGTAAAATACGTTTTCTTCACAAACCTGTTTTCTTTTTATTGTTTTAGTGTATTCCACATGGAAAGGGATTCCTATTTACATGGTGTGCCTCATCTGTTTCTTGTTTTCCTTTGTTAGAGTACTTAAAGTACTCATTAATTCCTCCTGGTTTGCTTCTCCCCTTCCCCCTGCTCAGGAAGACAAGTGTGGGTGTTACTGTTTTTGGGATGTTGTCCCACCAATGCCAGCAACAACATTTATGCTTTTCCTTATTGACCAGAGATCATTGAAGCAAAATCTCAGCTGCCCTATTTTCCCATTATGAAAATGTGGTGTGTTCAGATCCTAATCAAGACTCTTTTTTTAAGAGTATTTGTTAGTCCCAGACTGAATAGGCACTAAGTGCTTCTTTCCGTTGTTTGCTTTACAAATTCCTCTGTGTAGACTCATTGTTAGTTTCTTCAAGCCTTAGAGAGTCTTCCAGGTTAGAGGAGATAACTCGATTTGTCATAAAAATGGGAAGAAAAAAAATTATTTGGGGACAGAAGAAAAAGCATATGGCATTTGCACCTGGCCAGGTTTCTTCCAAGGCTAACTATGGATATTAGGAAAAAGAAAACATTGGCCGACATCAGCATCTATGTAACTTGCTGCTCCACATCAGTGTTTCACCTCTGACTTGCTTCCATTAATGTTTGTTGGTTTTTTTGTGTCTGTGTTTTATTATTCAGTTGCCACTTGTACAGATAGTGTTGTTTTTTGGTTTTAATTTATAAATGAAAACACGCCATAACGATGGCAAGTAAATAAACCGTGGGGGGGGGGGGGGGGGAACAAAACAGAAGAACAATTGAAGGCACTGAAGGGATGGTTCTTGCTCTTCCTTTCTTTCTCTCTCTCTGTGTTCAAACCCAATGCCGTGGTCAGGGAGGCCTTGTAAGAGCCAGCTCACCATCCTAGGGTGAGCACATCCCTGCTGTGGTGGCAAGTGGCTTTTGATGCAATTTTGGTGGCCGGGCTTCAACCTGGCCTGGTGCAGATGTCGGTAAGCCCACATGATTGTCAAAGGTGTTAGAAAATGATGTTTAATCTTTGGAAAGGGAAAAGTTCCTTGTGAATCAAGTACGGATCAGTTCCTTACCCTACCCTACAACGTGTTTCTCTCCCAAAGGGAAACACAGCCCCCTAATCACGTTTCTCCCCTCAAAGACAATATTTGGAGCTGCCCGGTGTAATCGATGTAACCCTTCTCTCTCTGTACACAGGTGTGCACACACACACACACACACAAACACACACCCTCTGCCCCCAGCTCATTCCTTCGCTCGCTTCTGGTCACTCCACGTCTCTGGCCCTTGGATATTTACGGCTCGACGCCTTTCCCTCTTGAGATTTTTCTGCTGCTTTGCACTTCTCCTGGACTTCCAAAGCCTGCATGGTTACTGTTAAGGAAAAACGCACAGCAAATACATCAAAGAGGAAGACCAAAAGCTTTTGATTTGATTTATCTGACGCTAAGCCTTTAGTGTGATGCATCAATTGATATTTCATTTTTATTACAGTACAATTGGGTATACAGACTTAACAGCAAGAGGTGTCCTTTTGATCTCTCACAGCACATGAAAACAGGTGTCATAGTCCAGAGATTATGTAGGTCAGAGATTATTTGAAGAAGGATTAAGTAGAGTTACCATTTTTCTTAGCAACCATATCCAAAAGCATGCGATTCTTTTTAAAATGTGGGCCTTAATTCGGCTTGTAGATAAGTCGTATTTATTTGCCACATACCCTTTCCCTGCTGAAACTGTGGAAGAAGGACGGATTTTCTCAAGTGCTTTGCATTAAAAAACGCAGAAACAAACCAAACTCTGTACTTATAAATGCAGTCAATAAAATAACTTCTGAGTCTCTTAAAATCCTGTTTTATTCTTTTTTCTGTTAGTTGATCTTTGCAGAATAAAGTTCTTGAGAGCCTCCAGAAAATAGCAGGGTGACTGGATGAATATTCAACGCTGTACTGATTTATGCACACATCTAATTAATTATAACCCAAATCTGATTTACCTCTGAAAAGTAAGCAGAAGTCTCGGATGCAGTAAGTACTGGTGCTGTATTTCAATAAATACAGCTGTACTTCTGAAATGCTGCTCGTATTCCAAGAATCCCTTTGATCCCATTAGAAACCCTAATGCATCCAGAAGGGATTTGGTAGCCCCCTATGGGTTTGTGCTAGAAAGGGCTGGTGGACTCCGCATCTCTTGGGTTTTTTCAGCAACCTCTTACTGCCAAGGAAGCGCAGCCAGCACCGACTGCTCGGCTTTCATACAAGCCCATTAGCTTTTGGGGTCATTTGTAGTCCACAATTTCGTGTGTCTGAAATCAATGGCAATAATGTTGTGTTTGATTCAAGCAACCTATGTCTCCTGTTTAGTGTAGTTGTGTTTTGTTTAAGCAGCCCTCAAGTATATGATTATTGGGATAAATAAAGGACTGAGAATTTCTCCAATCATAGGACCAGTAGCCCCACATCCCAAGACTTAATGCAAATTTATCCAAGAGCGAGTACAATTTCAAAGCCTTTCAAATGTGGTTAACATTGATTTATTCAGCCTATCGACTGACATAATTTTTATACATCTCATAGCACTTATCTTCAGCTACTGCCTCCACAAAAAGCACAATAGTTAGGCCTTACCGTGCCGCTGAAGTAGGAGGGAGTCTTATTAGCAAAGTGTTTGACTAATAATTTATTTTGTAGACAGACGTGCTGAGACGAAGTGTTTAGTTCAGCTCTTTGCTCCAGAACAAGGATCGGTGATTAAGTCATGTTTAAGAAGAGATTACTCTCGTGTTCCTGAGCCATCTTCCGCCTTCTGTACTGTTCAGTGGAAACGAGGCTGCTCAGGATTGAACGTGTGCAGTGCTGCAGACCCCCCAAACTACTGGGTTCCCTCATCACAGCGAGCAACAGAGGCTAACTTGCCTCCCCCAAAATATTGTGAGGCTGCCACCTTCACGTTTAGAGCTCCCTGTTGCTGGCATGAGCGAGGGAAGGGTATCCTTGCACCTCTGGCTCTGCTTTCACATGTGGGATCCTAAATTTCAGAAAGCTGGTCTCGGATGTTTGTATCCAGATCTTTGAATTAAATTGTGAGACACAGCTGTCCCGTGCACCTAGTAGGGAAAGACCAAACCCTCCTCAAGCTGCTTCCATTCAGGTTTATTTTCTTTTTTTTTTCTTCTTCTTTTTCTTTCTTTTTTTTTTTTTCTTTTTTTCTTCTTCTTTTTTTTTTTTCTTTCTTTTTTTTTTTCTTTCTTTTTTTTTTCTTTCTTTTTATTTTTTATTTTCAATGTATAGGATGGATGGTCCAGGGCTCAGGGCTCTGGACCATGCCCACAGAGGAGCTGCAGGAGTTGGGGGTGCTGCTGCTACATGGTCTGTGTCTGTCAGAGGTCCTCACCCTCAAGGAGTATAAAAGCAATTGTCCAGCCCCGTAGGTAGCTCACCTTCTGGCTGAACGTAGGGGGTTGGTGATTTGGGCAGTTTGCGATGTTTTTGTGGTGGTGCAGGCCTTTCCTGTTGGCTGGTGCTGCAAGAGGGCATCGTAGTGGGGGAATCAGGTGGCAATGACCCCGCTCTTCCTGCAGGTGCATGCGAGCATCGCCAGCCTCTTTCCAGCTTTCAGCTTTCTGCAAGGCGTGCTCCTGCAATGAATACAGCACTGCACCAGGGTAAAACGCATCTGGGGCCCCTTTCAGGTGGGCATCAAGAAGTTCAGAAAGGTCTGTACCGACAGTCAGAAGCTGTGCCTTGCTTTGGGAAGAAGGAAGAGTAAAGCAACACAATGAATGGGCTTTTCCTAAAAGTAAATTATGTTTTCGGTGTGTGATCTTTTGCCATGCTTGGAAAACCCAACGTACAGGAGCATTGGCTCAAGATCTGGGGTGCTTAGGTGCTGGTACAATGGAAACGAATTAGAACGTACTTGGTAATTAAAAGGCTGGTCATTAACGGGTCTGTGCTGAGTTATAAATGTTCAGAACATGACCTGGAATGGGACAGGCTGTGAGTTTCAAAAATAGCACGGTAATGTAGGAGGAGGATTTCCACTGGAAGTTGGAGGGATTCGTATTCCTAAATCAGGAGCTCTGACCACTCGCTTTGCTGTGCTTTGACCTGACCCCACCACATCACCCCTCTGTCACACGCCGGGGGGCTGCAGGCACGGCCACGTCACGGATAGAGAGGGTGAATCCAGAGGGCAGGGCTTACAGTGGGGAGAGCAGTGGCTGCTGGTAAGCCAACCGTGACTTTAGAGCATCACCAACCTTCCAAATGTGATTACAATTCCTCTGAAGGCCAGCAGTGCGAGCGGTGGATCAGTCTGCTCAGAAATACAGACTCGTGCACCACGCAGAGCACCTGCACTGGTGGTGACCACCAAGAGATACTGGCCTGGGTATCTGCAAGTGAGCAGCACTCTTAGTAGAACAAATCAGCAGGTTTGTAGCAGAATTTGTCAAATCCCTGAAAAAAAAACAACTGAGCCCTGTTTATCTCTGAATAGGGTTCAGTGAGAAGCCAAACCCCGCTTGTACCTTGGAAGGAAGAAGAGCTGGAGGTGCTGATGTTTCTTCCACGCTTCTGTGAAGTTGAAGGGTTGGCTGCGTGCCGCTGCCTCCTCCAGCCAGCTGCATGCGTTTATCAAAGCGAAGACTTCCATGATTTAGGGTTGTGTGAAAGGGGTGAGATGATGTCAGGCAAACAAATTGCTCCTTGTCTAGTGGGAGGTCAGTCTGACTCTCAACCAGAGGCTGAGATGATTCCCCATTTGCTGTACTAGGAGCAGAAATAAGCACCAGAGCCAGACCTTGGCCAGCAGCATCGCGCTATTTTGGGAAATACTTTTGAGACTGCTTGGAGGTTGCCTCTTCCAGCTGATGACCCATCCCTTTATGCACGAGAGGTGAAGGGATTAACAAACCTTGATGAGGGCGATACAAGCTCAGCAGTTGCTCAGTTGCAAATCCATTATGACCGCGAATCAAGTGGGTGGAGAACTGGTGCTTTGAGTAATGTATTGCCTCTTGTGGCACTGGAAACCCTGTTGATTATTCTCAGGTGAAAAGCTTAGTGCTTTTATTTATCTTTTTTTTTTATTATTATTATTTTTTTTCCCCAAAAGGAAAAGGCAGAATCTGTAAAAGATGCTTCAGAAACCAGATAGGAATACTGTTCTAGCTCTGCCTAAATAGTGGGGCAGCTTAAAAATAAGTTACAGGAGTTAAAATTAATTTCTGGTGTAACTAAGGAGGAAGCCAGGTGCATAAATTGGGGAGAAAACAAAAACAAAAAAATGAAAATTATAAGAAAAGACTAGTTTTGGTACAACACCTCACCACAGGATACGAGCAAGAGCAGTTACTCCAGGGGCTTCCTCCTGCTTGTATGTGCACAGCTGGGGCCTCCGAGGACAGGGCTTGGTTTGGAAGAGTTGAAAGGTCGTGTCAAATTGATTTAGCACCTACAAGTGCTGTTGGTATGCTGCTTAGTCCCTAATCTGTGAGGTAGAGAGCAAGAAGCTCGTGCTATTTGCTCATCTAAAAAATGTGTTTCAATCCCCTCCCTCCCCCCAATTTACTGCATTTATGAAGTAGAAATTTAGCTTGATGTCTGTATTTAAAATAAACCTGAAAACAAGAAAATGAAGGCTTCTCTTTTATTATAATATATACTAACAATGTCCTGAAATGTAAATAAAGTCTTCATCTCTGTGTTAATATACATATTTTTTGCATTTAATTTCCATGTGGTGGCACAATGCTGAGATCTCAAGTGAGTAGCACACTAGGGGGACAAGAAACGCAGTACAAAGAGCACCAGATACTGTAGTTTGCTGCCATCTCATAAAGTCCTGTACAAAAAAATGGGTACCCATACCGAAGGTATTCAAGTTGGAAAATTAAATGCAAAGTTCTTTGTTCTTAAGTTTTCCTTGTGAAGTAGACCATGCTGTGCTATGTGAAGAAAAGACAGTCTGCTTTCAAAGTGGGTAAGGTAGTCTGCAGGGAGAGAGAATTTGCAAGTGATGGAAGTATGTGAATCGTAAAACAGGCAGTAATACAAAATCCGAACACACATAAAAAGCTTAATCACAATCTATGTATAGATTTTACATCTCGGGAAAATAACGCAACATATTGCTTCTCGGGGACATCTCTGAATGATAGCCTAGGTTTGTACGAGAAATCAAGATTCTCTAACAGTTCATTCCTGGCAATAAAGTAAGTGTCTTCATTTGGAATATTACCATAATCCTCATTTAAGCACTTCGGGACTTTCAGCCCAAGGAGAGCAGTAGTAGCACTTTCACTGCTGCCAGGCAGGTGACCATCAACAGGCAGGAGGAGCACAAGCCACGAGCAACGTTTTCACTAAACTGCACACCCACAGTAAGCGGGTTGTTGACCACAATGATGTTCAAGTTTCAGATACTGGAGAAAGTTGCCAATTAGTCCACCAATACTTTGATTCTGACCTGTAGTTTTATACCTGAACATGCCCTGCTCTTACAAACCAGTGATTTAAAATGCCTGGGGCAAGTACTGGTTACTCAAAAAGCACTCCTCTTCTCATAAAAGCTTTTGAGATATTGAAGTCTTCCTTAAAATATAAAAATTTTTCTGTTTAATAAGAAATGAAGACTTCCACCACAGACTGGACTAAGCACTGGCAATAGGTTAATTCATAAAATGGCAGGAAGGATGGGCCTCATAATTTTGGACCTAGCACCTAGGTAATTTTGGTGAGTTAAGACAACGACATTACTTTACTCAGAATAATTGTCATCCTCCTCAGTGAAAAAAATCTGTTAGCCTAAGCAAATATTGATAGTGGTGTATAAAGTGATCTCATTCAAGATACAATGCTGTGCAGTGCCAGCTCAGATTAAATCTAAGCAGAAGTAAGGCAGAAAAAAAAAAAAAAAAAAAAAAAAAAAAAAAAAAAAAAAAAAAAAAAAAAAAGCTACATCCCCTAGGATAATCAGAGGAAGGAGGCTTGCAAAAAGAAAGCTAAAAGGATCTTGGCAGGTATCACCCCCAGAAAATAAGCCTGTAAGTGCATCTGATGGCTGTCTATCTATACATCACGCGTGCAACCACTAGGAGGAAGAGGAATTATTTAAGCTACAGAAGAGTGCTGGCATGAGAAAGGCCTCATATAAAGCAGCTCTTAATAAAATTATGCTAAAAGTTGCACAAGCCTTGGAGAGCAGCACGGCTCTGGAATGCACTTCCAGAGTAATGGGAGCGACGTCTGACTACTTCTAACATGGAGCTGGTTAAGTTTATGAAGGGAATTCCTGCGTCCTGCATAAAGTCATTGTCATGATAATGAGAACATATTAAATTTCAGTACTTTATTTATTTAGTGTCTTTGATCCAAAGCACTTATATAAAAAAGCAATAATGAAAATTCCTTTCAACCGGTACAATAAAAGTCATAATTCCTTGGGGTATTTCATTTTCTTTAGTAAAACGCAATTTGGACACATTCCATTCAATACTTGCAGAAATGACAGAGCATCAGCCCTACGAGTAATAAATCTAGAACATAAGATAAGCTATAGGTTATTGAAATGATGTGTTGCAAAATTTGGAATCAACCTGTGCAATGCTAAACTCACAACAGCTGAGGAAATTTGTGACTCTTTGGCAAGTTTACAGGTCTCCTCAAATAACTTCCCTGAAAGTCACTGGTTTTGGACTCCGTGAATCTACTGCTCGTGAAACTGAGATAAACCCACTGCTTAGGGTTTAGAGAACCTTAGTGAGGTTCTCTGCAGGCCCCGAAGCAACAGACCCGATGGGGGCCGTGTTGGTCTCAACACCAATGGGAGATTTTGCCTCCCTGGCAGTATTTAACCTGCCTGGAGTGGGTGGATGTGCTACACAAACCCTTCTCTTCCTTCTCTTGTTTCTTTCACAGAGTTTCAATCCAACAGGTGCTGTGCCATGTTTTGGGTGGGTATTTGTAGGTGTATGATAGTTTAGACTCATGCAATACGAAGAAGGGACGAGACAATTGTATTTGTGCCTGTGAAGACCCAGTACAGAACTTGAACCAGCCTTCCAGAAGTAAGAAATCTTAGCCAAAAACCTCAAGTTTGAATGCCTAATTTGTGTTATCCAAGTCAATCTTCAGGGCCATGTATAAGGCTTTTTGACGTTTGGAGATACCGAGCAACTTTTTGCCTACTGACTTCACGGCTTGTACAGGCTGTGCTGAAATCTGTTCACATTTTATTTTGTTAAGTCTAGAAGGGACCTGTTTTCCTCACAATTCCTGGCTTGCTGACCTCCAGGGAGGGTGTTCAAAGGGAATTTTTGGGGGAGAGAAGGGTGAGGTGTAAGTTATTTCCCATTGCGTATCCTTTGACAGATCACTGGAATCTGATCCTGGGTGCTTGGCTTTTTGGTTTTAGGTGGAGCTGATACAAGACCACCACCAAAAGATCCAGACCAGACAGCAACCTTTAACAGTCCAAAAAAAAGGATGTATCCATACCATATTTGCTTTATTCTGCCAGTTGGGTGGCTTTAATTTGGGTGCCACTCCTTGTTATGGTATGTAAGCACAGGCTTCCAAACAGGACTAATTTAGCTCTAGTATTTTCTGTCCTAACCAGTTTTAATTTTTCTGAACATCTCTAGTCTTCACAAGAAAAAATATAAATAAAAAAGTAGCAAAATGTGTAATAAATGAGGCAGAAAAATTGCAGGACTTGAAAAGAAATGCCGCTCTGCCCTCTGAGTGCCAGGAGTTTGTTTCATAGCAGAGCTCATACCAGCAATCTGAAGGCTCTACCCGCTGGCTACAAGTGTTTGATCTCTGTACAATTACGTAAGGGAAAAGGCTGATCACTCAAAAAATAAGTTTATGCAGATTCATGGTTACTCTTGAGAACCCAGACGATCTGCTCTCTTAGAAGAAAAAGACTTGAAAAAGTACAGGCCAGCCCTTGAGAGGATTTAAACCGGCTACGTCACAAAACCGGGTGGGAGGATCTGCCCACAGTGAGTGCAGTATTAAGCTCTTTTTCTGTATCTGTTCTTTTCTTAGGCCCTTACAGTCTTAGCTGTAACTTGTGAGTTCTTTTCAGAGGGAAAATGTGACTTGCAGGGTATTTTTTTTCCCCCTTAGAGTTTCCTTGGCAGAAAGCGTAATGGAATTGGCTGCCATCAACACCTGCTTTCAAGCTTTCCTGATAAAATTAGATTTTGTATCTCGGCATCACATATGGCAACTTTATAATTAGTCTTTTTGCAGTATATGAATGTCAGTTCCTAAAATGCTGCCTGTACTGTTCATGTGGGAATATTTCTCTTCATTAAACAAATCCAGATTTTCCACTGGAGCTCCTAATTGTTGAAAACCCACGTTTTTGTGTGGCTAATCTCAGAACCATTTTGATGGGCTGAAACGCAGAGCATTTCACTGGAACCAAGTGGTGAGCACATGCCCTCTGAAAAGAGAAACCTGAGATGTCTTCATGCCCCTCCGCACCTACAGTCACTTGAGGAAGTCTTTGAATATGCAGCTATCTGAAAATGAGGGTTGGGCTTCTCCAGAGGGCTCGGTGTTGACCTAATGTTGGAAACAGAGGTAGGTCTATGCTGAGGAGCTTCTAAAAAGTACTACTGTACACAGCATTTCAAAACAAGAACACCCAGTTTTTAACACGTGTGCTAAAGAGTAAGCAAACTTCCACTGAAATGTGAAGCTCAGAGGTGTGTTCAGACACATGACGAGCAGAATTACCAGTCAGAAAGAAGGGGAAAAGTGTTCCCATGTCAGTGATTCACAGGTGGTTCTTTAAAAATGGTTATAAAATGCATCAGAAGTCCTGCACTTTCCTCGTGATGGTCTTGAACTAGTACAGATACCAGTATAGGTGATAGGTGATTTGTTCATCCCTAGTTTCACAGCTGAGAATTTTTATTCCACTTGGGTACGCTCATTTCTCTGCTCAAATGAGGAAGTGCACAAAGTAGCAAATCATCACTATACTGCTAGCACTAATGCCATGGCAGTGGTAACACTTGTATGAAAAGGTCAGCATTCAGTACCGATGCAACAGGATGAGGATGTGCAAACTGTCAACTTGTAATATAAATTTCTTTAGTTTCTCAAGTGCAAAGTTAGTGCAGTGTCAGCAACATTACCCTCTAGGGAAAAAAAAAAAAAAAAAAAAGGACAAATAGGAAAACATTCATAAACATAGCTCTTGATAGCTCTCATGCAAACTGCTGTCAAACTTGTACACTAATGCAGTGAATCGTTCAGGCTCAGCTCACTGGGGGTACTCCTGCTCATATTGGTAAGACTGGCCATAAGGGATTTAACTTTATAAGCATAGTAGTCCCTTAAATTGACCGATGGAACTTCTTTCATGCCATCGCCAAAATCACAGCTTCTCATGGCACTCTCTAACTGCTTCTGACGCCTGTAGAAGTGGGAGAATTTATTGAAGATCAGTGTAATGGGAAGCACTACCACTAGGATGCCGGCTAGGATGCATGCAGATGCCGTCAACTTGCCAGCAGTGCTCCCTGGCACAACATCCCCGTAGCCAACCGTGGTCATGCTAACCGTAGCCCACCACCAGCAAGCAGGGATGGTGGCTAACCCCTCGTTCTCTTCTTTTTCAATGGTGTAAGCCACGACTGAGAAAATGGAGATGCCAACAGAGAGGTAAAGTAAAAGAAGCCCTACCTCTCTGTAGCTATACTTCAGGGTGGCTCCAAGAGACCTGAGACCTGTTGAGTGTCTAGCAAGCTTTAAGATGCGAAAGATCCTCATGAGTCTCAGGACTTGTGCAACCCTGCCTAAATTTGCCAAGGTCGGACTACTTTCCACCACCAAGTTGACAATTAAGGTAATATAAAACGGTAGGATAGACATTAGGTCAATCAAATTCAGGGCATGCTTGAAAAATTTTAAAAAGTCAGGAGCTACTGCAAATCTCGCCACCAGTTCAAAAGTGAACCATGCAATACCAAAGTGTTCCACGATTTCAAAGCGAGGGTCCTCCTCGGGGGTCCCGTTGCTGTCAACAATCTGAAAGTCTGGGAGGCTGTTCAGGCACATGGTCACGATGGAGCCCAGCACCACCACTATTGAAAGGACACTGAAGATTCGGCTTAAGACTGAGTAGCCAGGGTTATCCAAAGCCAGCCAGAGCTGCCTCCTGATGTTTCCAAAGGGTTGTTTGTCAAACTTTGAGGCATCATTGTAGAATGCCAAGATCTCATCAAAAGACGATGTGGTACTTTCCTGGTCACTTTGTTCCTCCCATTTCTCTTGGTCTGGCTCCATTTTCCTCCCATGGTAGCTGTAACTGCAGCATGAGTCTATAAAGAATTCATTGATTCCCCAGTATTCAATCTCCTGGCTGAAAGAAAACACACAGAGTTCACCCATCACATGGAGCTTGCCAGTGTTATAAAAGTGTAACACGTAAGGGAAGAGCTCAGGGTTCCTGTCAAAATAAAATTCGTTCTTGGTGTCATCATAGTCGTCGCAGAGCTCCAGTATCGACTCCTTCGAGTGGCAGCTCAGCAGTTTGCCCAGTCTGGTCTCGGGGAACCTTAGCAATGTGTTGGATCTCATCTTTTTCTTAAAGCCTCCAACGTTGATGCTGATCTCATTGTCTTCGAAATTTGCCTCAGATAAAGCCTTCAGACTCTGCCCTGTCATAGTGAGCTCCTTCCAGGGGTGTACAGGGAGTAAAAACCTAGGATACAATTGCACAAAAAAATCAGCAGAATGGGCAAATCTACAGCATGTTCACCCATTGACTTTCTCTTTTATTCTTCCTTTCTTTCTCAGATATTTTCTTTCTCTCTTATTATTTTCTTTCTCTCTCTCTCTCTTTCTTTCTTTCTTTCTTTCTTTCCTTTTATTTTTCTTTCTTTCCTTTTCTTTTTTCTTTAATTTCCTTCCTTCCTTCCTTCCTTCCTTCCTTCCTTCCTTCCTTCCTTCCTTCCTTCCTTCCTTCCTTCCTTCCTTCCTTCCATTTCATTCCTTTCTTTCATTTTTTCTTTCTCTTTCTTTCTTTCATCTTTTTTCTTTCTTTCTTTCATCTTTTTCTTTCTTCCCTTTCATCTTTATCTTTTTCCTCTCCTTTCATCTCCATCTTTCTTTCCTTCCTTCCTTCTTTCCTCCTCTTTCATCTGTCTTTCATCTCCTTCTCTTTTTCTTTCATCTCTTCCTTCCATCTCCCCCCGTCTCTCTCTCATTCATCCCTCTCTTTCTCCCCTTGCATTTCCCTTTTTTTCCTCCCTCTCCTTCCCCTTCCCTTTCCCCCCCTCTCCCCCTTCCCTCCCCTTCCCCTTCCCTCTCCCACCGAAGCCCCCCGGGGCTCCCCCTTTGTCTCCGCGCCCCGCTCTCTCGCAGCCCCTTTCCCCTACCACCCCCTTTCCCCCCACACCTCCCTCTCCCTCCTCACCCCCCGCACCTCTCCTTCCCCCCCCGGTCCCCACCGCCCCCATTAACCCCATTATGGGGGCTCCCTCCCTACCGTGCTCCCTCAGCGGCCGCGGCGCCCTGACGGCCCCCGCCCGCGTCCCGCCATCGCCGCCTCCTCCTCCCGCCGCGGTGCTGAAGGGACAGCGGCGGCGGCGGCGCTGCCTCTCGTCATGGCGACGACCCCCCGCGGGGGCCGCCCTCTCCTCCCTTCTTCCCCGCCGCTCCGACCTCACCGCCTGGGGAGGGGCGGCATGGCGCAGCCGCCCCTGGGCGGGGGGTGGCTGTGAGGCTGCCTGGCCGGCTGTGGGGACGGGGGGAGGTCTTCTGCAGCCTCCCCCCCCCACCCCCGTCCCTACACACACACACACACCCCCAATGCCTTGGGGTACGGGTGTGCCTCGCCGCCCCTGGCCGCCGCCCACCGCCTGTGGCTGGGGTTGGAGCTCAGCCCCAGGAGGCATTGGGATCGGTCATTGAGGCTGGGGAGATCTCCGAGGTCACTTGGTGCAACCATCACCCTAACACCAGTGTCACCACTGAACCGTGTCCCCAAGCACCACGTCCAACCTCTCCTTGAGCACCCCCAGGGACGGGGACTCCACCACCTCCCTGGGCAACCCGTCCTAACACCTCACTGCTCCTTCTGACAGAAATGTCTCCTCATTTCCACCCTGAACCTCCCCTGGCACAATATGAGGCCATTCCCTTGAGCCCCACCCGCAAGACACCCCTTGGTATTAAAGCACAGCCCTGTAAGAGCCCAATTAACTTCAAACATATGGGGTGGGACAGGTCAGTGATGGTGTCTACCATCAGTTGCCTCTCCAGAGCCTGTTCGGACCTCCTACATGGGGTGCCATCAGCACCCTACCATGTCCCACTGACACTGTATGTGGCTGGAGACTCATGCCTCAGGGGACACTCCCACAGGGCCATAGCACCCTCAGCCCCCCAGGGATGTTGCTTCTTGCAGGCACTGCCCCTGCTTGCCTTCTGCTGGCTGATGTTTGGCTCTCCTGCTGGTGGGTGCCTGGGATGGAGGCTGTCCTGCTGACCCCCCTCTCCCCTGGGTGTCCCTCCTTTTGCTGTAGATGCCCCAAGGCTGGGCTCTGGGTCCTAGCAGGCTTCACCGCATGCCCGGTGGCGTTTCACGAACCTCTCCTGCTTCCCATCAGCTGCACAGTTAAGTCCGTGTGTGACAGCCTCCTCGTCTCAGGGCTGATTAACCCATCACTGGGGAAGCACTGATTATACCGGCTCTTAATGCCCAGGAGCAGGGATGGCAGGACACAGGGCTGGGAACCACCATGTCGGGCTTTCTGAGCTGGATGTCCCCCCCTTGCTCCCCAGGGCTTGGCTAAATCACAGAACTTCTCTGCTTCAGTTTCCCACTCACCATTAGAACAAAAATAACTCATGTTCCTTAGTGATGTTGCAAGGAATAGTGAGCTACTGCTGACAGTGCATTCAAGCAACGTCTTTTCACCAGCTCTGCACTATCCTAGATATCTCGCGGGGCTTGAAACATATTGAATTTGAAAAAGATGTATTTTTCATTACTTTCTTTCTTAGTTTTAAATTAGATTTTTTGCCCCCTAATGCTGCTTTAGAAGAAATTGAGTGGAGATATGCTTAAAGGATTTTCAAGCTTTTGCAGTGTCCTCTCCTTTCAAGCTACTTGGCTACAAAAAAAATTAAATATATATATATGTAGGCAGCCTCATACTCATTTCAGGAAGTGCATTTATCCACCTCTGTTCTTATCCTTTCCCTGGAAAAGTCACTGGTCACTCTCCATTTCTAACCTGGGATATTTCTGTATTTTCTCATTAAATGGCACAGAGAAGTTCATGCAGAGATGCTGGAAATAACTTAAACAGCAAAGTAATATCACTGTGTAAGGCTACAACTCCTCCAAGGCTAATATAGCCGCTCCTGTAATTAGGGCTAATTGGCTCAGCCGGAGCATTTTCATAATAAGGCTAAGATGCTGCTAGCACCCAAGGTAGTAATCCAAAATTGATCTGAACGTTCCTGCAAGGCATGCACTCTGCTCCACAGCCACCCGCTATCGCTGACACAGTGCTTTTGCCTTTTCCAGCCCTAAGAACAGGACAAATCACTGCAGACACGCTCACATTGGTGGAATCTAAGGCAAATGATCTAGGTTGGTACGTCAAAAGGAAGCAGATATGTCATTTTTTTTTCTGAAGATGAGCTAGTGATGAATCGGAAAAGAGTGATGTTCAGGAAGGACTAGTAATAAATCAAATAAATACAAAAAATGGCTTTGACTTGGCATAAGCTGTTTGAGACCATGTGAGAGGGACGGGGTCTGTTTTATTGATACACATGGTACCATGTTATTTAAGGAACATGAGAAAAATGCCAGCGCTATGTGAAGGCGTGAAGGTGCTGGTGCCTGGCTGGGACACCTGTGGCATGCTTCCTATGGCTATATGCCCTGCCTTGGACTTGTAGTTACCCAAACTGTGACAAAATGGGGAATTATTGCCATGCTGGCAACAAACTGGGGGTAAGAAACTGCCACCTGGACACATTGCCCATGTCCCCGTCCGGCCCTGTTGGCAGCCCCACACCTGCACTACCCTGCAGGGAGTTTAATGCTGACAGGGGCGTGTGGCACTGATAACCTGGGTGCCTTGTCAGCTTTGGAAGAAGTGAAATGGCTCCTTCTGCAGCCTTAATTAAATATTGAATAGGATCTAAATGAAGATATTGGACCTAAGTCAGTGTTTTAATCAGCACTTCCACTGGCTGGTGGATAGATTCACTTTGGACGTAAGGCCACAAACATCTATTAGGCTGGAGGTGGGAAGTCTGAAATTAAGATTTACTGGAAGATCATCCCCCTTTGGTCCTGGAACCAGACTGAAACTTACGTTCTTGCTGACCAGTTCCTTTTGCACCAGATAGATTGGAAAATCCTGGAGTCTTGATGTATTAAAGATCAATAGACACAATCTGATTTTCTTTGCAAAGCCTCACAGACAGCTGGGAGCAAAGCTAAGATCTTTTCTTGACATCATTCCTCCTACCTCAACCATTGACTGTGGCCAACTGGTAAATATATTTATAAATATTTATTTACGCATATATTTTTGCACATAATGCTCATTTAAATACTGGAAAAGGAGTGTTACAGAATATTGCCAAGTCAAAAAGAATGAATAAGTTGATGAGGGATTTAAAGAATTTCATCCCTCTCTGGATGCTTACACAGATGATGTGAGTACAGCCAGAATTGGCAGAGCCCCCATCTGACAGGAGGTATGAAGAGGAGGGTTTGGTCCAAATCTGCCTTGCTCTTACCCTCTCATGTCAGCAAGGTGGTCAATCTCATAACTTTTAGCTGCTGATTATCTGTGGCCAGCTTTTTTGAACTGAAGTTTTAAAGAAGCCAAGTCTAGCCCATCTGTAAGATCTTTCAGCTGTTCTTGGAAGAACGATGTCAAACCTCCCTCCTGTAACCCTGGGCAGAAGTGCAGTGCCATTTGCTCATGAACCTGCTCATTATGTAAGTGTCCTGACAGGCAGTCCTGCTTTCCTTGGGAGGCAAAGGCTTTCTGCGAGCTGTTGTGGCACTTGCAGTATAAAGCTGGGGAGGGAGGTGAGTCAAATGCATTACTAAGCTCGAAGTTCACAAGGCAGTGGCAGTGATGTCTGAAAACAAACCTCTGATGTGACAAAGTGAAACTCCTGTGGACCACAGAAAGGCCATCTGGCTGCCAAAGGAAATGAACCACGCAGCCTGCATTTCATTTTGCCTGACAGTGGCTCTACAGTGGCAAATCCTGATCATTTGCGGTGCTCAGACTGCATGAGCAATGAAGGTTTGCTGTGATGACTCTGCTGTCCCCTGCCTTTTGTTGAGACTTGACCTGCTTAGTCACCGCTGTGCCTGCAGCACCTGATGCTTGACTACAAGGGACACTTGATAATATTTACCTTTGCAAGCCCTGTGGGCAGGCAGCGCTGTCTTCCTTGGGGAAATCACCATACCCCAGAGTCATGGTGTGCAAGGCAAGAAAGGATCTCTGGCTTCCACTTAGTACAGACTGTGGAATTTCAGCTTTTTGTACCCTACTGAAAACTGGAGTCTGAGATGGGTTGAATGAACCAAGCCTACAAACCCAACTGAAAAATATTAGAGGAGCTGCAGTGGGTATGTTTACGTGAGCATTCTGCTTGGGATTAGGGTTGTGCTTTTGAAGTCATCCTCCTGATTGGCGCCAGTGCTGTGATTTGGTTTACACTGAGGCTGAGAACTGTACTCCTTTTGGATAAAAATGTCCCGAAAGCTAAGCTGCAGGAGTATGTCTAATGCAGTCCAAAACAAATGAATATTCAGTCCACAAGACTAACCTAGAGCTACTCCAACTAAACCCTGATTCATCTATGGCTTGCACATAATATCCTCAGCACCAAGTTTTTTCATTTTATTGAGCTGCTCTGAATGAGCCACACCAGTTGTGAGTGTATATATAACCAATGCCTAGCTCAGGTGTAGGTATCTGTACCATAGGTATTCTATGTTAAAGGAGAGACATGGTTGTACTTTGGAACTGCAAACCATTTCCAGTAGCAATAAGCAACAGGGAAAAAGGGTTTTCAGGACTGCAGGTTTAGATTTAAGATGTTGCACTGGAAGAAGTCCAAGATTTAGATTAGATGTTAGGAGGAAACTTTTCACTCAGAGGGTGGTGAGGCCCTGGCACAGGCGGCCCAGAGAAGCTGTGGATGCCCCATCCCTGGAGGTGCTCAAGGCCAGGCTGGATGGGGCTTTGGGCAACCTGAGCTGGTGGGAGGTGTCCCTGCCCATGGCAGGGGGCTGGAACTAAATGGATTTTAAGGTCCCTTCCAACCCAAGCCGTTCTATGGTATGACTCCGTTCTATGATAGAACGGATATGGAAAGCAGGCACACGCGTGACATTCCCTGCACGTTGCAAAAGTGTTTCTGCAGAGGGAGAGCAGAAAATACATGTGCCACACCTGGGTTGCCACCATGATCCCTCACTAGCTACCCCAACGGCCTGATGCTCCCTAACCTCTGCCTGCTGGAAGTTCCAGAGCTACTCTTTAATCTGCCACATAAAACCTGGCAAAATCTGCATTCCCCTGCACTGTTATTTCCTGTCAGTGACTCACGTTGTGTTTTTATTTTGACTAGGTGCCACCTGAAAGCTGCAATTTTGGAAACAAAGAAGGTAAACGATTGTGAGCAGCCTGTAATTTCTGCCCCATATGGATGGAGCAAGGCAGATAGGGGTGCAATGTTCCTGGACTGAGGCACTGTTTCCTTCTGAGTGCCTTAAGTGGCCCACTACATTATCCACTGTATAGCCCCAAAGACAAATGCTTTCTGTCCTCTGTAGCATCATTAATTCCCATGAACAGGAGGAGTTATCTCAAGACAGACACAGTAGAAGAGCTGCCCATTTTGTGTGGTGTCAGATGGGCTCTTGTAGGTCAATTCTGTTTCCTAGGAAAGAAGGAGAGACCAAATGCTGCCTTGAGAGAATGCTCACCTAGGCCCTTGGATGCCTCTGTGGTTGAGGTCATAGAGATTTGGGTAGAAAGATTTTTGGGAGATAACAAGTGTTGGGACCCAGCTCTGATCACAGAGGACCATCAGAGGCTCCTGCACTTCTACCTCTAACCTTTGTCCATCTCAGCACAGAATCAGAAGTTGCTGGTTCCTGTCTCCTGCGCATGGCTCTCAGCTTATTCAGTATGAAACCCCATCATTGTCTGCTCTTTATGAAGCTACCCAGAATCAGAGACTTTGCTTTATCTTCATATTCCTTGAAAGGAATTGAGCTGGTACATCATGGCCTCTGGAGTTCACAGTTCTTCAGTCTCTATTTAGGTTGCACCAGCTGCTCCACCAAGAGAAGAGCAAAGGTAGCCTCCAAAATCATCCTGACAGTGAAGAAGGTGAAGGGCCTTGGGTGACTAAAGAAGTAACTGCCTGACAAGAAAGGGACATGTACATCCTCACTGCCCAGCCTTGCCAAAAGGGAGTGAGTGAAAGGCTTGTCATGCATGCCAGCTTCCTGAAGCTTCCCAGGACAGCTGCTGTGAATACTCTCTCCCAGTTTCTGTCCTGTGGACCATTCACCACTGCCTCATAAACCACCACGTGCAAAATTTGCCAGCTGGCAATTTAAGACAAATCTCTCTCTCCCTGAGCTGTCTGTAGCACACAGCCTGGAAGGGCACTGTCTAGGAGATAAGTAACCATTGTGCTCAGCCAACAAGATATGTTTCTCTAATGGTATTGCCTTCAGCGATTGCTCCTCTTTTAGTAACAGACTAAAGCAGAAAGAGAAATATTTCGTGACACACAGAGCCATATTGCGATTGCTACAGACTATTAAAAAAATCTGCTTAGTGGAAAACAGAGTCAACTTCAAACATTTACTTTCTAATAACTGCCTACACAGCAAACAGAATTTAAAAACTTTTCCATAGCCTGCTTAAAGCTTATGTGACCATATCGAATGGGACAGCACCCCCTGCCCCTTCAATAATGATACTGAACTGTTTGCAGCAGTGGTCCATCTCTGATTCACCCCCTGTAACTCTACCATGGTAGTGCCTTTCCTGAAATGTATCTCAAATGCAGTTTGGGCTGTCATTTATCCTAAAGGTTTGACTTGCCCATCTGAGGGTGTGATTGGGAGTTTGCACATTCTTCTATCTCTCCAAATATCCCAAAGAATATTTAAGAAATCTCTCACTAGTGGATGAAGGATCAAGAAGCTATTTCCTTTGGATTCATTTTGATATTTTTGGATTATATTTAAAATAAGAGCAAGCCAATTCAAAAAGAAAACAAAACAAAAACACCACCAAACTGGATCACTAAATAAGATTCTAATTAATGTTTCCCACTGTTATCGTGAAACAAAAGGTTTTAAAGTCTCTGAAACATGTCGGGACATCTGTGCTCAGTTTCTACACACAATGCAGAAAGTCCAAAACATCATGGGAAACCTTATTTTGAAGGGATGCCAGTCCAGATCCATGCTCAGAAAAGTTTCATATGGTTCAGATCAGATTTTAAAAAACCCTCTGAACTGTTTTATCCTTTGCTAACATGATTTTAAACTTCAGATTTTTTAACCTTAATTCAACAAAGCACTTAACGATATGCTTAATTATAACCACCTCTGGTTTTCAGAACCATGCTTTTCTTTGGTCTCCTGGAGTTTGTTATTTCTATAATAAAGAGTAAGAGGAAATAATGCAGTATTTTTTTTTTTCAAGAGCATGCTATGGAGTTATGAGAATACTGCAGTCATTTAAACCTCACCACTCAGCTCACTGACATACATTTGGTATAAAGTCGAGTGGGGCTAGCGTGTTGTGAGCGCAGGGAAACATGAATTCCATTTTATTTGTTTTTCTTTTCAAACCACTGCTTTGTAGAGCAATTCTGAACTTTGCTGCAGTCAGAACATTACACTAACCAGCTGCTGAACAAAGACTTCAGTGAATCTAGGTCAGGTCTAATTTGTGGAGCTAGTGGAGTTAGTCACTAATGGCAGCTTTCTGAAAGGTACAGATGGAGAATCCATGAGCTGTGGGAACAGAATTACGGGGCTTCTTCTCACCATCAGTTTTAATGCGATTTGTTTTATTTCCTTTTCCAGGAGTTCCTTTTTCTCAGAGTTCCTAGTAAAAGAGAGATTAAATGTGACAGCCACATCTGTTTTAGGAAATTCCCGTGGAGATATCAGATTGGTAGCTGGCTCAAGCAATGTTAAAAGTGAATGCTTCTGGTCTGAGCAGGTGGTCTATGAACACTATGAAAAATCCTTAGCTTTTTATAGCGACTTTCATCTGAGGATCTCCAAGTGCTATATAAATATAAGTTGATCAGGCCTTACAACATCACTGTGAGGTGATCGCTTTGTAATTGTAGGGAGTAGGTTTTATGGCTCACAAGTTTGCTGCTGGCTGTGAAATCCTATTTGTGACTCACACAATCTGCCCCAAGTAGAGCAGATAAATTGCTGCTGTGTCTGGGAATGAGAGCTGTTTGAGATGCAGCGGTACTTGTTATGCTCTTACAGGGGTTCTTCTTCCCTTCCAGTTTGCTCCTTGTTCTTCCCTTCACTTTTCCCCAGTCCCCCTGCCAAGTGCACACACTAGCCATGCTTCCTTTTGCGTGTCCCACCTTAGGCCACATTTTCCACAGAGAACTTGTCATAGATTCATGCTCTGCAGATTGTTTCTCTGCAGTTCCTTGGACAAAATATTTGCTTAGATGTACCTCAGCCAGCCAAGGCATGGTAGTAGGGTTAGTGCTCAGTAGCAGGGTAGTTAGGGTAGCTCTCAGTGTTGTTGGAGTTGATTTAAAGTGTTAACTGAGCATCACACAGATCATGTCAGTAGACAGAGAACATCTGACTGAGCCATATCCTGCAGCCTGCAGAAGAGGCTGCTTTGTACAGCGGTCCTGTCTGCCCTACAAATGGGCTGGAGCATCAGGGTAACCAAGGAAATGTTTGCTTTGGTGAATATTACTTTTGTATTTCAGAAGAAACTCATTTCAGAAGCGGGTCATAATACGACAAATATTATTAGTGTGCATGCATCTGTGTATATGTGTATGTGTGTATCTGCAATGTTTATGGTATCCATCAATATTAATTAGTCTTTAGGACAGGGCTTTGGTACAAAATTAGTATTTATGAGTTTTTGTTTATTTCTGTAGCTTTAGAGGTTGCTTACGCTGATCACACTTTGATTTGCACTGAACATACTTAAAATTCTGCCATGTTATCCTGCATCCTCTTGGAATGCAGTTTTGGGCCCTCCAAAGACTCTGTCACTTCCTTCACTAAAATGTGAGTTGGAGGGTATGGGGAAGATCAGTATTTCCAGATGAAAATGCACCTGGTTACTTGGATAAAGACATGAGGCTTTGTTGCCTGTGTGATAACACTCAGGTTATAAATATCAACTTCTGACAATGTCAACCTACAATCCCTAATGCTAGCTGTAAATCCC
This sequence comes from Aythya fuligula, assembly GCF_009819795.1. Classification (NCBI taxonomy): domain Eukaryota; kingdom Metazoa; phylum Chordata; class Aves; order Anseriformes; family Anatidae; genus Aythya; species Aythya fuligula. Next base: position 136,955,105 of record NC_045560.1, on the reverse strand, counting down.
AGTTTGCTCTTTCAAGCATTCTGTAAAATATGATTGTTATCCAAGGCTGAGAGGAGAGTCCCCCACAGTGTTAGTCTGTAACTCAAACTGCATATCATACCTCTTGGTACATATAATAAGGCTGATAATACTAACTCTATCCCCAGCCAGTATCTGCAGCACAATGAAAACCTTAAATGCAAAGATATTTGAGGTTTGTATGCTATTACACCAAAGAAAAACTTGCCATCAGATTTGCAAGTGTTTATGATTTTTAAATTTGCTTTGTAAAGGGCTTTACCTTCCCATCTCCACAGCAGTCAGCACATCTGGATTTCCACCCCGATTGTGACCTCTGGATATTGCCATAACATAAACATTAAACAAAAGTAATTATTGATAAAAAAGTGGACATTTCTTGTCTTGATTTGTGGTTTAGAAGATTTCCATGGACATGTGTTGTTCCTAATATACAGCTACCAAAAAAAGATTAATGAAATGACCAGTGTCTGGGAATTGTGTCACTGGATTAAAAAAGCTGAGGATTCTTTCCACTGGCTGAACCAAAGTGACTGAGTTCAGCTTGCAGTCCATTCACATTTTGGCTATGTGGCAACACACTGCAGATTTGTTAGCAAACAGCATTAAATAATCAGATGGAACCAAAAATTGTCTGGGAGAGACTGGGAATTTGACTGGGGGAAAGGAAGCAATCAGGAAGTTTACTACTGTAAAAGTTCATTCTGTACCCCAAAGAGGAGAGCAAGGAGAACAGTTTCTTGGAGTTTAAGATGTGTAATAGCAGGCAAATGCTCAGAGCATCCAGTTCTCAACACAGCAAACAGTAACCTAGAAACATATGTGGTGTGCAATAACACTCATAAATCTTAAGAGATTATGTGTTCCTAATGCAAGACTTCAGACTGATCTATTTTGTTAAGTGCCAAACTTCAGCATGATTCAATCAAGTTTTTCTTAATCTGAATTTATTTACTCTCGGTGATGATGATTCATTGAACATGCCTGTAGTCCAGTCTGCTGAACTAATTTATCAGGCATTTTGATGGACTGGTGATTTGTCTTCTCTGAACATTTCATGGTTTATTTATTTATATCATCTGGATTGTGTAGAACAAGAACTGCAGTTCTGCTAAGAATTAAACATTCCTCAATGATGCCTTTAGTAACAGGAAACGCTTTCTAGATAGGTATTCTTACTGCAATGTAGCCAAATAGCTAAGCCAGGAAAATTTCTCTTATCTACAGATCCATTTCCCCTCGCTAAATTCCTGTGTTAATCTGGGTAGATTTGTATCAGAGACACAACCTTGGAAAGATGGAGGGACAACAGCGGTGAGGCTTCCCTGTGCAGGACATGGGCTTTTCCTGGAGGTTTTCCCAAGAGTATAGGTCAGAAGAAGAAATAAGACACAAGGAGCTTGCCTACACAGCCAAATGGACATGGGATTACTGTGCAGAGAGGCCTTCCCACACTGTCCTCTGGCTCTTATGGATAATGACAGCATACAGACCGGGCTGGACTTCAGCATATGTTGGCAACTCGTATACATTCCCAGAACAGTACTTAAACTGCTGTTTTATACTCAAATCCATGTAAATGTGACCACAGTGCTGTGACCACTCGTTAAAGCTAACATCAGCTCAACTACAATCAGCTGGCATGCCTACCTTCAACACAGGTATGTTGCTTTGGCCTTCTCTTTTGCAAGGGAATTTATCCCACACGGTGATTTTCAGAAAGATTTACAACTCTCTACCTGTGAAAGGAATAAAACGTAAACATGTAGAAGAAGCTAACTATTTCCCAAAGTCAAAGACATTAATTTTGTGTTTGGCTGGGTGCAGAATGAGTGAGAATGACCTGGAACAGGACGGAACAGACCAGGACAGCAAAGTTTTCCTAAGGGGAGCAGTCAGGCAGGTCTGGGCTCCCCAGTACCAGGGATGTGGACATAACTACAACCAGTTCAGTGAAGGGCCATTAGGATGTTTAAAGGACTGGAGTACCTGACACAGGAGGAAAGGCTGAGAGTTGGGGCTTTTGCTCTTTTGTTGAGCAGACAAACATTAAGCCTAAATTACAGATCAAGCATCATTAGTGGAACAACAGAACTAGCATGTTTGATATTATATACGTGAACAAAGGTACATCGCATGGCTATCAGCTAGTAGGGATGCGTTTCAAATACAAATTGGCTGTGCTTTATTTACTACTGGTCAAGTACTGATGTTCCTGCCCTATCACTGAGCCTTATCAATGACATTCGATTTTGGCCCCTTTGCTTGTTGTTGCTCTTTCACGGGCTACATCAGCTCAGCTTGGCTCAAAGACTTCCTGAAGAGTTGTGTCATTTGGGGATTTTGCCCAGTCATTAGAAAGAAACTAATCTAATAGTAGCAATCTAATATTCCCCAGATTTATGCTGTAAGTCACTGCGTTTGTAAGTAGCACTGATCATGGCAAAAATATGTCCTTTTTTTCTCTGATATATTCTTCTGGCTTCCCAGTGTACTGACTAAAGTGTTTTGCAGGTCAGCTAGCCCTAAATACAAGCCAATTAGTGCATACCTGAGGACAGTGAAATGCATGTAAGATATCTCTAACACATTTGGCATGTTTAAATATATCCTTTCAGCTTGTCTTCTTTCACACAGCTTCTGAGTGATATTAATAACAATGTCATTTAATTTGGATGAGTGGTTCCATGGTTCTTGCTTCTACATCCCAAATGCAATCCTTCCAGCCTTGGCTTCTTTTCCTCTGCAGGGAAATGCATTAGACTTTTTCAGTCATTCTATACATTTAAAGCTGGAAGACTCATTTGTATGCAGGTCTAAAGTTATTAAACAATCAGAGGTACTTCAAATCTAATTGTTTTATTAGTGCCTCTATGTTGACTTTGATTGAGGTAAGAGATTTCCATTGCCAAGAAGAAATTAATTGCGCCTTTATGTGTAGACATATGTACTAGATCATTCTTGAATTTTTAACATGGGAAAGCAGTCACACTTAAATGATAAAATGTATTTATATAACACTATCGTTACTTGCTGGTGTTACTTATCTGGAAACAACTATACAGGAGTCAGTGTAATTGGATGTATATAAAACTTGTGGAAGATCAGAAGTGAGATCTATGCTGTCAACTTTTCTTTGGGTTCAAAAATCAGCACAGGAACTATGCGCAGCTTCAGGAGGAAGGTAACAAGGTTTCCTACCCAGTTAGAAGTCCACAGTGTGTTTTCTGTCCCTGACATTGATACAGACAAATGTGCCAACTGACCTTCTTTTAACAATACGGCTCTGATTTTTTTTTATAACTGCAGGGCAGCCAGCATACCATTATACCTACAAAATTAACAAAACCTGAAGGAAAGAATCTGGAGTGACAGAAGGAGATGTAAACTTTTTGGAGGAATATTTTTCAAGAAAAGAAGACATATCACTAGTTCCTTCTGGAATGCCAAAGCCACACCTGAAAATATGCAAATGCAAAAACCATCTGAAGATAACAGCCTATCGTTATTAGCAGCTCTGCCAGTGTATCTCCACAGACCACTGAGCAGCATGGAGGATAGAAAAGGTTCAGTTCTGCTGTTTACCCAGCTGTGGATCAGCTGGTTCCATATGACGAATTTGTCTTTCCAGTTAGGTTTTGTAAAAACCTAAGAAACTACTTGAAACAGTAAAAAAATAAGCCCATAAAAGAACACCATAATTGTCAAGCCAAGACAGAGAATGCCAGAACTAAAGTTGCTATAATTCAGGTCCACTCTGTGCATTGTCTTCCAATTTCTAAATGCATGACCACAGCCTGTTATTTTTTTTTCTTTTCTTTTCTTTTCTTTTTTTTTTTTTTTTCTTTCCTCACTGCACAGGATGGACCTGCTGTGGGATGAATCATGGTTACCTCATAGCAGAAACTGGAATTTGGAGGGTGATGGCAGAGGATTTCAAGATAGGAAAGGATTGTACTGTGGTTTGGGAAACTGAGCGTTGTCCTGGTATTGGATTTTGTTGCTATTATGGATTTTGTTGTTATTATCTTGAACATCATTCCTATGAAATGCTGGGCTAGTCACTTAACTCAAAACTTTTCACAGATGTTAACTGATTTTCTGGAAACCCTGTCAGCTGGAACCTGGTTTGGGATATGGCGAATTCTCACTGTTATGGGAGCTGTGCTTTGAAGATATGTTGTAGATCCTGAAAAAAAAAAATCTCTTCTTTTAAGCACCTCAAGTCAGAAACCAAAGTTATGGTTTCTTTTAACAATTTTGACTTTTATTTCTTTACACCTCAGCTACCATGGGTAAACAAGGAAGTTAATGTTTCCTCCTTGTATTCAGGAGCCCTGGGAAGATAAATGATCAGTGTTTGCAGAACACTGGGATACTGCAGAGGAGAAGACCATAAAATGACTTTTGGGGAATAAGTAGCTGAGTTTCAGTGCTGTGTCAGATGATAGGTGCCATACTTAGAATAACAGTGTTTTGGGTTGGGTTGTTTTTTGTTTGTTTTGTTTTCAAATATTCAGGCCATTATTTTCATATAGAGAATTAGCTGAGATCCATGGCAAGGCTTTGAAAGTTCATTTAATCCAGTCCTCTGCTTGAGAGCAGTATCATTTAGGCTTAATACATTCCTGTTAGGTACTTGTCTAAGTGACAGTATTTTAATAATCTCCTTGCATGATTTTCCATTGCTTTACTTTCTTTACCATTAAAAGTACTTTTCCAGCAGCTAGCTGTAATCTCCTCTGCTGCTTGCCCAGTCCTCGGGGGAGAGGGAAGAAGGTTTCCCTATGGAACAGCCTCACCGTCTACATGTAAAAGGGCGAAGAAATGAGATTCTTCCTTTATTTCCAATGGGTTTTAAATATTGCCCCAGACCAATGGTCTGCAACAGCTCAGGCTGGGGGCTGACTGCCTGGAGAGCAGCTTGGCAGAAAAGGCCCATCCAGACCCAGATCTGGGCTGTGCTAGGTGGCACATGGCTAGCAGGTTGAGGGAGGGGATCCTTCCCCTCTGCTCAGCACTGAGGGGACACATACAGAGTGCTGTGCCAAGCTCTGGGCTCCCAAGTATAAGAAAGACCTGGCAATAATAGAGTTTATCCAGTGAAGGGCCATTAAAACGTTTAAGGGACTCAAGCACCTGATGTAAGAGCATGCACTGAGAGAGCTGGGAGTGTTTAGCCTGAAGGAGGGAGCTCATCAACGTGTATAAATATTTGAGGGAGGGGGTTGTGAAGCAGATAGGACCAGTCTCTTCTCAGCAATGCCCTTGGGGACAAACTGAAACACAGGAAATTCCACTGAGAAATCAGAAAATATATCTTCAGTGCAAAGGTTGTCAACTACTAGCCCAAAGAAGTTGAGGAGTCTCCATCCTTGGAGACATTCAAACCTGACAGGACATGACCCTGGGCAATCTGCTGTAGCTGACCATGCTTTGGGCAGGGATTGAGTAGGTGAACAGGTACCTGCCAGCCTCAGCCACTGCATGGTTTGGTGACTACAGCAGTGTATAGAAAGCACGAGCCTGTGTGAGCAGTTCCTCCCAGGAACTGAAGGTATTGAGAAGCTGTTCTTGGAGACAGGTGTTTCACTCATGGGCAGCCTGTACATTAAGGAGAATCAAAGTAGAGATACTTAATGTTTGAATGCCTTTTATGAATCTATACGGTGAGACTCCTCCCTTGCTCATGAGGATCTGGAGTTTGGGTGCCTTCCCAGCTCTCTGCAGAAAGGCGTAATTTTTTATTTATTTTTTTAAAATTAATTTCCATCCCTGTGTACTTTTTCAAAAACATTAAGTATTGCTAAAGTAAAGAAATACAGCTTGCTGCCAAGTCTAATGCTCCTATCACCAGTGACACATTAAAATGTTCCTCACTTTCGCTTTTGTCCTTATCTTCCTCAGACAGCTGGGAAGCCTGTTCCCAGTGTCTTATGCTTGAAGACATTATTTTCAATGGATTTCTTCTTTTATTTTCTACTTTCCCTTCCCTTCAGCACAGAGCATGAGATCTCATTTTATAATGCATTATAGCTGCTTGTCTGGGGAAAGGAGTTATCTCAATGAAGGGCAATTTTCCAGTATATTCTGAACATTCTTGTGGTGCACGTAAGAGGTTTAATGTCTTAAAACACTGATCCTGTAAGATATTAGTACTAGATTAACCTACACCATAAGTAAAACTAAACCTCAAAATTCCCATGCCCTTTCCACTTCACCCTCAGATTGCCTAAATTCCTGAGCCATCTGCATGTCTGTCAGCCAAGTTTCTCTCAATCATCTGCTTCTGGTCCTGCCTCCAGAGCCATCCAAACCTGTATTACACTGAGTAGCCAGCTTGGAAGTTCACAATCTACTCTTGCCACCCTGCCTTTTCTTCTCTTTAAGGTTTTTCATGCCTCCTTCCTTCTCCTGAAGAAGAGATGGTGTGAATGCTTTCTTCTAGCTCTGCTGTTAGAGCAGTCTCTCCTGCTGAATGATGGAATATTTTTATTGGGACTGAAAGCCAGACCGGTGGCCTCCTGCATGATGAGAACATCATTTTCATTTCTCATCCAGTAAACCCTCAAGGGGATACAAGCATCAATGGAAGGGATGGTAACCATCATTCCTTCTGCTAGGCTGAGTGGTGAGGACACTCTGAGGAGCTGTGAGATGTGGGCTCAAATTCAGCCTGGTGAAAGGGGGAATGATCTCAGGGCTCCCATGTCCCCAGTGAAATTCTGTGATTCTCTGATTCTGTGTGAATAGTCCAGCCCCTGGGTTTGAGGTGTCAAAGTCTCTGATCTGAACCTGACTTTTTTTCTCGGTGCTACCTGTTGGCGCTTTAGTTCCTTGGCCTCTCTCTCATCCTTGTGTTTTCATTAGTTGTCCACAGGTTTTATTATTTTTGCCTTCCCAGACAACTGTGCTGTGTGGACAGTTTAGGGGAGAGAAAGGCTTACTTCTAAGGGTTTTACAACAGATGAGATGCATTTGTACACAAACCCTTTTATCTGGACTGCAGTCACCCTTGCTGCCATTGCCCTGTATATTCATTCAGTCCATCCTCCCAAAGACAAAGCTCTGTTTGCTAAAGCACATTCTCTCATGTGTCTTTGTGCAGCCTAGTTTTAAGGGATTCAGAAAGAAGAAATGTCAGACCCCTTTGCAGGTAGCTGTCTCATGGGGCACTACAGCTCACACTGTCACTGAGCTAGCCTATAATTCTTTTAGCTTGTTCCTAACCCTTGTTCCTCCCCACTCCATAAATCAGTCCTCCTCCTCTTTTGTGGTGTTTACACTGTCCAAATAGATAGAGGTCCCCGGGGTGGTTCCTCACCTCCGGCAGATTGTCTCAGCATTAACGCCTGAGCACACTCTGATCTCTTTGCTCAGCTGTCAAGCAGCCAAACTCATCTCATTGTCTTAATTCCTCATAAATCAATAGGTCCAGATACTTACCCTCTCGCTTCCTTTGGGATGAGTCTGTTCCACAAGCTCACAGCCAGTTTGTTGGTCTCTGCCATTATTAAGACCTTCTGTCTCCCTTCCTTAAGCACATTTCTCCGCTTCATGTCTGTATTTGAGGCTGTGCTTCCTCCTGCAGACCATTGCTTTTGCCCATCCACTTGGCTCTCACTTTGCTATTTCCAGCCTGTCTAGGTTTCTTTGTGTTTTGTGTCTGTCCCCATTGGTTTACACAACACCTCTCTAATTCATAGGAGTCGTTACATCAAATATAAATTGAATGAATGTGGTGTTTACTGCTTCCTTCCAGATCATTAATAGACATTAAATAAAACCAGACTTAGAGCAGATTTCTAGCCCTCTTCCCCTCCCCTCCCCACACCCAATCCATGCCCCAGATACTCTCCCATCGGCTCTTTATATTTATCTTTCATCCCTCTTTGTTTATGGACTCACAGCCTGTGTTCAATCTCTGTGACAGTGCTAACTTCCCAGCCAACTTGCATTCATTTTCAAGGCATGTTTTGTAGCTGAGGCTTTTCTCAGAACTGGCTGTAGGCTGGTCTTCATTCCCTTCATCTTTTGGTCCTGTAAATTAATAAGAAAGGAGTGATCATATATATATATTTTTTTACAAAATTCAGTCTTTATTGACTCTCCGGCATGACTTTCACATTGATGCTAAGCAAATGCACCATCACTCGTGATAGGGCATGCATTCCCTTTTCCACCAGTATGGTATTTTCCTGTGCTCCCCACTGCTTATTGAATGCATTAATCCCATTGTATTTACTAATCCAGTCCCTTAAGAGTGTAATATATGCGTCATGATGACCATTCAGTTGCTCTTCCATGCTGGCTATCATCTGCCTCTTACAAGCAAATATTTAATCCATCTGCTTAGGAAGGCCTTGAATTTGTAGGAAGAGGAACGAGATTGTCATTGACATATTATGAGAAACAAATTGTGACTGATCAAGGAGGGTGCAGAGAGGAGGAAGACTCGTGGTTAAAATGTCATCTCCAGCAGAGCCAATGTCCTTTGCACATTGTGGTTGGACCTGCAATGCAATATGACTGCAGAAACCTGGTCTCCGAAGGCAGTATTAGGGAACAGGAGGTGCTGCACCTCAACTCTTATCCTTGTTGCTCCACAGCAGGCTGTTGCTGTGGCTCAGTCATACAGGTCAGTGCAGAGAAGGCAATGATGGGAATTGCTGAGATCTTGCATGTGGGGATTAACATCACTGATGCAGTTATGAGGAGAAATACCATGCAAGCTTTCCATTTTGCTGTTGGACATTTCATTTCTCTGAATTCCGTCATTTCTGAGAAAAGCATGTCAAGAACTCATTTATTTCCAGGAGAAAGATATCTCAACATCTTGCCAATCTCTTCTTGCCCGTTATCTTAGGGGCAGAGTTCAAGTCTTTCAGTGCTCTTGGTTTTCTCTGCTACTTCATTTTCTGCTTTCTTATTCTCTGCTTTGTGAAGAGACACTTGACCTCCCTCAATTCCTGTACCCTTACAATGGGTCACTAGTGGGCAAAGATCTGTGGGAAAAAGGCCCAATTCTCCCTGGACAATATCCCAAAAGATCATTTGGAAGAGTAGAAATGGCTTGCCAACAGCAGGTTCCTGCCTTGCTGCTCTAGAGGCTTTGGCCTGTGATACTTTTAAAGTGCCCCCTGTTTTAAGAGTCTGGGGGAGGAAACTATGTCATTATAGTACAGTATGAGCTGGATACAGATGGTGGACAGGGTGGGGAAAGCACAACAAAACAATAAAACAGTCTTGGTCAACCTGTCCAATGGTAGTCTCAGCCTGTTAGTTGCCTACCTGCTGCAAGCATAGGCTTTGGGGCAGAGGGTTTGCAAAGAGGGCTTTCAGGTTGAGCAGGGTACAGGGATATACCTTGGTCTTGATCTAGATCTGTATCTTGAGTAAGAAAAACTGTTAGATAGTAAAGACAAATCTTGAACTTCTACACCAGGAGAACCAATGATGGTATTCAAAAGGGGTGGTGTGGGTGGAGAGGTGTGGGCCAAGGCTGAGTGTGAGGGATGCGTGGTAGGACCTAGTGTTTGATCCAGCAGAGAGCTGGGTAGGGAGCAGGGCCAGCAGCCATAGCCCAGGCAGGATGATATCAAGGATGGGAGAAGCCAGGAGATTTTCCGTACAGGGGGACCGTGCTCAGTGGTCAAGTAGAGGGCACAGGACCTAATGAAGGGTTCTGCACTGACAACTCAGTAAATTAAAGCACGCAGGCTGAATCTCTGGCACTGATGTTAACTGGCACAGGATGGGCCTTATTTATGCCTGTTAGCTCGCTTAGCTTCCAAAAAAGGATGAGTGCGTGCAATCCCTGACTTGATCTACATCCCAAATCACGCCTTTGAACTGTTTAGGAGTGTTTCTTGGCACATCCCCAAGGCATGACAAGGGCTGTTCTTACAACCTTACAGTTACTGTGAAAGAGTTCAGTGCCTAGGAACGGTCTCTGGTGCTTTTTAATTTACTTACATGGATGATGCTTTATACACAGCAAGGCAGCAAGGGACAGGATAGAGTGTAAGCCAAGGTTTAGAGCAAAGGTCAGCACCATGGAGTCCAAACAGCATGGCAGGGCCTCAGGATCAGGCAATCCTGGAGCAAGACCTAGGAAGGAAACAAGAAAGAAGTGGCAAGACAAGGCAGCAAAAGGCAGGATTGGGAGCCAGGACCCTGAAAGACCCCTTGAAGAGTGACTGAACGCAGCAGGCTGATGGAGACAAATTTACCACAGCTCCCTGTTACCATGTCCTGCCAGCTGCTGGGCTGAACACGTATTCTCAACAGGCACACACACAAACACACATATGCAACACATACACACCCACACCCCGACACAAGGATATATTAACATAGATTAACACAGGCAGAAGTTCTCAGCACTTACAGAAACAGAAACAGCACCAAAAGCCTATCCAGTTCCCCTTCACTGGTTGATCAAGATAAAAGTCCTCTGGTGGCAAACACAAATATATACACGATATGGATCCCCCCAGTAGCTGGCCTGAGACTCTCTGTCTTTCTGGTAGCTGGGTCACAGATCCCAGGTTTCCCCAGCTGCTGGCAGCTGGATATATGAGCCCCCAAGGCCAATCCCAAGGGTCTACAGACTCCATCACTCACAGACACACGTTCCCCAAAGCACACTGTGGATCCCCAGCAAGGTCAGGCACCCAACCTACCCAGCCACTAACCTACCCAGCCGCTGGCCCCCCAAGCATGTAGTCCCTTATGGCTTGTGGTCCAAACCCAGTTGCTGGCACTTAGACCTCCACACACACTCATACATGCCAAGAAGAGAGTCCATTCACGCTGCAAAATAGAGATGGGGGTTAATGAGAAGACAGGACAGACTGAGCTGACCAGGCACAAGCCATAGCCAAGTAAACACACTGACCAGCCATGTGTTTGCATGCAAGCAGCCTCTTTTGTTTCCTTGTCCCTCTCTTTTCCCATGTTTATCCCTCCAAGACAACCTCTGTCACGTCATTTCCCTACCTGTGGTCCTTCTAAACATCCCCAAATAATTCCCATACCACCCCCTCAGACTATAAGGTGTACTGGAGAGCCCTTCCATTGCTGCTCATAACCCATGGGGCTGATCATACCCTAGGAAGAGTCCTCAGGAGGTCTGGGTCAGGGGCTGTTTCTCTAATAACAGTTCTTAACAGACACAAAGCAGCATGCGAAATCCCTTATAAAAGTCATGTTTTAGAAATAAAATACAGGGAAAAATAGCAGGTATATAAAGAAATATATGGATGCAAAAGCCTCAGTGACTCATGGACCTCTCTTTGCTTTGTTCCTAGGTGTCACTGCTTTTTGTAAGGATGCTTCCCATGGTAAGGGCTGCAGTCTGAAGAAATTACTTTTGTGAATGGAGATTATTGGTGATTTTGTCAGCCTCATGTAAAACACACATACCAAAGACAGCAGTAGCTACCTATCCACCTGTTGAGGAATGGAGAGATCAGGAATTGTTCATCTTTGGCACAGGAAGCATAAATGTTGTACAGAGGCCCTGGTTCTTGTAGAGCATGGGAATAACAGTGCAGAAATCATATTTCCAATACTTTTAGGAACCAGATTTTCAGCTTTATTCTCCACCTAAGCCTTTATTAGGAATAAGTGTACTAGGGTAAGGGAATAGATGGAGTGCTCTGTCTTGCAGTGAATCCATTAAGAGCTAAAAGCATTAAATGGTACTAAGCTCCTCCAACTCAGTTTGAAGCCAGAGTACAACAGACGATTAGAAGTCACTAACTAGTCTCTGCTGTCCTTGCTCCTCAGTTTCACTAAGCAGTCTCAGCTGCTTTGGAGGATCTGGACTTTTCTGTTCATGAGAAAAATGTTCTCAATGACTGTGCTTATAAAGGCACAAAGCATCAGTTTCACCAAGCCACGTACCTAAGTGCAACGTTTAAAAGGGTAAAGCCACCCATGGTTTGAATAAAGTTGAACTGCAAAAGTCATTAGGATGTTACTCCTCAGTCAGCATGGTGATTCCAGAGGGTCCCCAGTGCAGAGGCACTGGGTTAGTGAGCTGCCAGTGCAATTCCCAGCCCCACGCACTGTGCCGAAACCACATCTGCAGTAATGACACCAGACTTGGACAGCTTGGCGTGGAAAATTATGGCTAGCTCAAGTCTCTGGAGAGAGGAAAAGGGAAGGGTTTAGAGTGACTTTGCACCTGCAAAACAATGTGCTGCTATTACAATGCCCAGCACCAGCCAGACTTTGCTCCAGGGAGGCCTGGAGTGCTTTAGAAAGCTTTTTGCAACAGCTATGGTCGCTATAAACACAAACGGAGAAAGCAGCTATTAAAAGATTTTTGAAAGGCTCTCTGTTGGTTTCTGCTCTCTCTAGCTGCCTGCAGAAAGGTTAAGGATGCAGTGAATGCCAAATGATAAGCTTTACAGTCCTCAGGACTCCCAAGACCTGAAAGAAATCTGCTGGTAATTGTTTTAAGCTAATGATTCCCTGCAGGTTGATTGGTGCTTATGTGCCTAGGGGCAAGAGGCTGTAGTTACCGAAGTTATGAAAACAAATTGCCTCTGTGTTAAGGAATGCCAAGCCGCCTGTTCAGTTTAACCCACTTCTACATTTTTTATTTAAAGGTCTGTTTGCAAACTCTGAGTTTGGGCCCTGCTGATTAAACAGCCTCCTGCTAGGACATACTGGGATAAATTCCCGAACCACATCAGGGCACTGACACTGTCTCTCCTGGTTAAATTAGGGGGACTTCAGTGTGTTGCATTTAATGCACATTGCATTGGTTATTAGGCTTTGGGGATTTTCCTTCCCTTGGAAAATTTGAAAAACCTATAATGCTATCAACAGATGGGAGCTGTGTTTAGTCTCAGTCTGTGACTGACAAATGCCTCTCCAGGGTACTAACTTGGGTTGGAGCTGGAAAATCACCTGGTCTCCAGAAAGGCCATCAAGGAGACTTTGTGAACCATACTTTGTGCTCTAGCTTTGGCTGATCCATACAGGCAGGACCTGTGTATCCAAGTCCTTTGGAGAACCCAGCCCCAGAACAAAGTCCACAGCTCAGTCTAATTTTGCAGATACCTTAGTCCTCTGGGAAAGTTGCAAGAAAGGTAGAAATGCTTGCTGGAACTTAGCATCAGCTTCCTAAAACCAGGGTGGATGCAGAGCAATGGCAATGCCTGCCTGCCTGGACAGATAGACACAGGCTTTGAGCCAGCTGGCACCTGGGGTCAGGCACTGCCTGTAGCTGGTGAGTTGGAAAAGCTGAACCAGGAGGTCCTAACCCTGAAAACCCTGATGGTTTTGAGCCACAACCACACGGTATGCCACCAAAAGAGTGCCGTCAAACAGTGTGCTGCCCATCATCACCGGGCCTTCTGTGGGCTCCTTGAGCATTCTCCAGGAGCTGTACCACAGAGCCAGGCTCTTGGCTGAGATGCCTTCTGGTAGAGCTAGGATTAGCAGCTCACCCTGACCAGGCAGAAGAGAAGACAACCACTGCAGGGACAGGTTTCCTCCATGCCCCATGCAGCTAAGTGACCAGCAGTGCCCTGGTCCAAGGTGTTTTGCAGGAGCACCTTTACCAGCAGAAGACAGACTGGGAAGTCTAATCTGATGGCAAATCCTGTGCTCATGAATAAAGAGAGATGTTCTGGCGTCCTGGGACACATAAAAAATTAGAGACCTGGAGTGTTTGAAGACGATGCGTGAAGGCTCAGGTGTTACCTTTCACCGTGGCTTGTTCTCTTCACTTTCTTTACCAACATGAGCAAAATATGTGATTTCCACCCTCAAGGGTCAGCACTGCCCAACCAGGCCATTTTCAGCTTGCTAGGGAGTTACTAGGGAGCGGGGCAGAAAAGGATGGATTTGGATTTCCCTCTAATGCTCCCTGCAAGCTGAAAGGAAAGGTTATTCACAGAGCTTCCACCTGGTGCCAGCTATGGGATACAGTTTTGGGATAAATGTACAGTAATGGACATGTTTCAGGCATTCACGTGTGACCCACACACTCAAAGACAGGACAGCTCCAAATGCTCTCCACTGATTGCGTAAAGCTCATACTTGAGAAGAGGTATCTGTCCAGGCTATCTATATGGCATGTGATTTGGGCCCAAAACACAGTATTATAATCAGACTTGGTGAGCAATATAGGCATAAAACCTACGCTTCCAGATTTCTTTTGAAATAGATATTAATTTTGTCAGTCTTATTTTCGAAGGACAACCAGTAAGAGTACTGCTCCCTTTATTATTTATAATATTCCTTCTTTCATCATCACCAGCCATGTATTAGCTATGAAACAGTAGCACAAGCCCTGAATTTTTCCATCATGTGCAGGGATTGAAATCATTCTGTAAACACCTCAGCAAATAGGACACAAGCTTCTTTGGGAACCCGTGCATTTATGTAAGATGAGTATGTGATCGTTTTGAACTCAAGGGCTATTTTTGTGATGTGGGGGAGAGAAAGGCAGTTTGAGCTGGGAGCCTGGATGATTTCAGAGGCGTGCTGAGTTTTACCAAGGGAGGTGAACTTTCCCCCTCTCCAGAGCTTTAGCCTTTCAGTGCAATCACTGCTACATCTTCTGAAAATCTAAACAAAGCCAGCTTTGGGGAAATATTTGTTATTATCCACGGAGGGAGGAGAGAGGCACGAGATACCAACAGACAAGAACATGTTCTTTTCCTGAAGAATTTAAATTGATCACAACCAGAGTGGGAAGCAAAGTACCTAACACAGTATTATTATTCAATCTGTCTGCATGAAACCTGCTCTTTCAGAATCAGCAGGACCTTCACAAATCTTGTAATAGGCAGCTGCTGCTTAAAATAATGTAACACAGACCAACAAGCCCATTGAAGGCAAGAACAGTAGATTGACTGCACATTCATGGCTTTCTTTAAAAATTACGAATTGATTACACCCTTCTCTGAGAAATATCCCTACCTATAGCAGTACTCTGTTCAGCTACATCTAGCTGTAAGCTTCCAAGTCAAATAAGCTAGTAAGTGCATACACATTTATGCTTCTCTTGGTAATCATGACCTTTCCGTAGTATTCTGCAGGCAAATGCTCTAGCTGTCAGTGATATAATACAGATGCAAGTTTCTCTGTCAAATAAAGCTGCGCACTAGACATGCAATCTCATTGCTATTGAAATAAAATCAACATGGAAATATTTTTATTTCTACAATAACTTAAATTAGCAGAAAAATTGCAACTGACTATAATCCCCAAGCAACTAAATGGTATGCATTTTGGAGCTTGCTTCTCTAATAAATTGACTACTGCAATCAATATGGTCTGCATCATCCACATGAAAAGAGTGCTTTCTTCCCATCCGTACAATAAGGCACATAATCACCTCTGCAGGCCAAGAAATCCTTCGGCAAATGTACAAACAAAGAAATACAACAACAGAGGCTTACAACAAACATCTGAACAATTTCTATCAGTGATGTTTTTGATAGTATCTGTCACCTCGTTTTAGATTTCATTAAGTGATATGTATCACTGGCCAATCAAAGCTGACGGTTACCCATTCCAAGAACATTTCTCTGCCTATTACACTTGTTATGAGATGAGGCAAATTTTCAGAAACACAGCTCGTAGATTCAGGGGATTTTTAAGCCCAGGAGGGACTGCCAGCTGAGCCCAGCCTCCTGCGTATCTCCAGCTATTCAATTACTTCCCATTGCTTCTGAGTCCAACAGATAGTTCCTTTTTTTGTTTGTTTTTTTTTGCTTTTTAACTAAAATTTAGCATGCAGAAAGGCATCCAGACTTGAACAGGGGACATTATGAGAAAATTATGGAAAATATATTCCTTCCAACTTTTTTTCCCAGTGGTTAATTGTTCTCGCTGCTAAGAATCTGTACTTTATTTCCAATGTGAATTCATTTGGCTTCATCTCTCATCCATGGTTCTTGTTATGCTTTTCTCCATGAAAACAAAGTACCCCTTCAAATCAGATATTTCATTAAGGTGGTTACAGATTAGTTCTTTATCTATTTTTTTAAAACCAATTTAGCAAACTGAGCTCTTTAAATATACCAAAATAAGATCTTTTCACCAGTCCTCTAGTATTTCTCTGTCTTTGCTTCATCTTTAGTTTCCCAAAAGCCTTCTAAAAAGCTTGAGAAAGAACATGCTGCTGATATACAGTACCATGGTTTTAATGCTCATACTCAGTGGCAGATTTCATTTAGTTTTGCTCTCCATGAGTTCCTCTATGTTGTTGCACGGGGAGCTTCCAGTAAGGTATTTGTTTACTGGGACCCCTACATTGTAGTCCAAGTCACCCATCCAAGGCTAAAATCCCCTCCCTCTGCAAAGATTTGGTCTCCATTCCTTGTTCAGTAATATATCATGTAGAATTTACCTGTATTAAAGGTATTTAGAATCAGTGCAGAGTCTCAGTCTTGCATAACTGTCCGGCCTTTGCAATTATTTACCTTTCTGTTACCAAATATCTTATTAGCAATGATTTTCTGCTTCTAGATCACTGGTGAAGATATCAAGCAGTGCCAGGCTCAGCACCCACCCTGACAGAGCCTTAATAAAGCCAGCCTGATTTGATAATAGCTGTCATTATGATATGTCAGTTCCTCATCAGCTTAATGCTCACTTTATTGATATCTTCTAACGCTTTTATCAAAGCATTGTGTAACACTAGGTCTGGTACGTTGCAGAGGTGGAAATGCATTATTTACACAGATTTGCCTTTACCAAGCAAAGATGTGATGCTGTCAGAAAAATAAAGTAGGGTTGTTGGGAAAAAACTGATCTTTACCAGTGTGTATTTATGAACTCCCTGAATAAACCATGATCAGACCTAGAAAAGGGAAGTGTGAGGGCTCAGCTTCTCCCTCCACAGCTCATCCAAGAACAACTCTGATAGCTTTCAGACTCGTGTTGCTCGTTCCAGTCAGATTCAACAGGCTGGAGAGGTGGTGCTACTGGGGACAAAGCTTGTAGTTACATTCATTTCAGGTAGAGAAGAGGAAGAAAAATGGCTTTTTTAGGCCAGTCTGGTGCTGTCCTCCAAGTGTCTGCTTAGCCCCACGATCACCAGATCACTGGTGAGCCCCTTTCTCACCAGTGGTTGCCTCTTCTGAAAATCCACTTTGATTCTTCCGTGTGAAATGCCTTCCCAAGAGCCAGGGAGCCTTAGACAGGCTATGGTAGCCCTGCAGGTGACCATTTGGTGACCTTCTCTATCCTTCCCCAGGGATGGGGAAAAACACACCTGAATACATAGGGCAGCTTTAGATTAACTTCAGAGAGCTGGAGCAGCTCTGATAGCACCAGTGGAGCTGGAATTTCCTGCATTATATTTGACTGGCAATTGCAAAAAATAAAAATAAAATATATGAGTGGCCAAAAAAATGTATGTGGGTTGCAAATCACATGAGGACCTTTTCCTCCTCTTTGCAACTTCTCCCCCAGATTTAGTGTTTTCTCCTTGATGGTTGGGCTCTGCTTTTTTTCCTTTGTAACTGAAGAAGCTCATTGCGAGTTTGTGGGTTTCTGAAGAAGTGTCACCCTTTATTGCTCATGTGCAGAAATGATATTAAAAATAAACCAGCCAGTTGTCATAGATCAGGAACATGCATATGAATTAGAAACAGACAGTAAGGAATATCTGGGAAAATTCATATCATCAAAAGCTTAGAGGGTTGTAGTTAAGTTCAGTTAGGTCACAGGTAAAGTTTTCTGAAAATGGGATCAATAAATAGGTTTGTATGAACTGCGAGTGTATTTTTAGTGACACAGATTTTAACTTGGATATAACCATCTTCCTGCACAGTCTACAGCCCAAGCCCCGCCACGCTGAGTTACTGCGGGAAAAGCAGGAGAGGAAATTGAGCAAAAACCAGCCATAAACAGAAACCACACTAACTCAATTATTCTAAGTCCTGGGCCTGAATATAAAATAGGTACCATTAAAGTATGGATATTTTACACCATGGCTGGTTATCTCTCTGTTGGCAAAGACTGGGGAATTCAAAATATTCCCCCCTCATAGTAAGTCTGAAATTACTGGTTTTGACAGAGGACATTCAGCCTTGAATGTTGTCCTCAGTAGAGGATGAGTTACCTACATGATAACAGTACAGGATATTTATGTATGCATGAATTCAACATGCTACTTCTTCTGGGACCTCAGCTCTGAGCAGAAGCACTCTGATGAGTGCTGAGAGCTTTTCTTCAGCTGGGAGTGTGATGTGAGGGCTGTGGGAGAGGTTTGGAGGGGTCACAACAGGTTCTTACCTGATGCTGATGTCTGCTGATGGCTTATCTCTTCACATGAGCTGTGCACATGGTTTGGTTTCTTCATCTATGACAACCAACTTGCCAGAGGAACTTATCTACTACTATTACAAAACCCTAGGTTAAGGGGCAGTTGGCTACCCGACTGTGATTCTTGTACTCAACTATACGTAGCTCCATGTTCTGGGCAAAGTTATGTTCTGCCATGGGAAAACTCAGCTTGAGAAACAGTGCTGCCAACACTGATTTTAACACAAGTGTCATCTTATTTATGGTTTTTTTCTTAGAGCTGTGGAGAAAAGTAATTGAGTGAGAAACTTAGGGTATATTTAAAGAAGGAAGGGCAGTAGAAGAAAAACTCACTCAAAATATGATGCACACACTTCCTAATGCCTCAGAAGACAGGGAGAAAAAATAGTGAAGGCATTGATTGATCTGTTAAAAAATGTCATAAACTAACTTCATGATTGTCTTACACAAGCTTCATGATTTATGTTTTGTAGACATTTCTCCTGAGTGTTCGACAGCTTTGGGCTATTCAGATACTTTGGCAAGATACCAGGTGGAAATAAATGAGAAACTGAGTTAGGGAGCTGCGTTGTAGTGGACATTCCCACCAGCCCAGGTGAAAGGGATGTTAGGCTTTGCTTGCCTGCTGTTTTCAAGCTATCATCTGTGTTTATGGGTGGCTGGGAGAAGGTCCATGCCAGCTGAATGCAGGCCAGGGTGTGGCTGCTTTGGCTGTGGCCCTCGCTGAAGCCAAACCCAACCAAATTTGGTTCCTCCTTGTACCCTCTCTGGTGCACATGTGGTGTGCTGGGAGCTCACATCAGACCTTGGGGATGGAGAAAAGTGAGAGTGGGAAAGGGCTGAGTGGACAGCCTGGGCTAAGAGAGTCTTTTGGAGCTTTCCTTCCATGTGAGAAGATGGTGGTGGTCCTGCTTGCCTCTCAGGCACATTTCTCATCTCTAAGTGCTATCACCACTGTCCCTGGACTGCATGGTCCTCCTGGGGTTATAGAGGACAGTTGTCCATGACAAGGGGAAAGTGGGGCTGCTGGGGGAGCGTTTCCCACACAGACACTGGCTGTGGGATCCCTCTTCAGGCATTAAATGTGGTGAGGGAATGGGGTGGCTACAAACAGGTCTGAGCCTGTTTGGGTAAGGAAATGAACTCATGGCCAGAAATAATATCAAATGGACAGTAGAAAAATTACATCTGTGAGCCTGGAATACAACACAAACATAAAATAAACCTTAAAAGCCCCCAGAGAGAACTGCAGAGGTGCCTCCACCCTTTTAGGTTGTCAGCAAACATCTCAATGGCAAAGAGAATGGAAGGCATCGAAATGCACTCAGAAATCTGCATCCCTGCAGGCTCATAATGTATGCACCTCATAACTCAAGAAACTCAGGAAGACAACATTTTTTAACCTCTTTCTTTATCATCTTTTTTATTATTATTTTTTAATTATTATTTTTCAACAGGAGAAAGGAGGTGATTGTACTAATGTATTTCTAGGGTTCATTAATTTGTCTCTTCAAATGGCAAGATGAATCACAAACTCAGACTCAGTTGTTTTCCAAGTCAAAGAATGGATTTAAAATTTTCCTTTCACAAATAAAATTCACGGGGCCAAAATTTGACAGTTGCTGCTGGCGAGTCTCTTCCAATGAAAATAGGTGTCCTTCACATGCAGAAACCCCGTGCAGAAGCCAGAGCCCATAAGCAGAGTGCGTTGTGCTTCTAAGGCTTTCTGAACTGGGGCCACAATCATGAAATCTGTAACATAAGGACGGTGTTCTGAATTACAGCACGCTGAATAATTGGTGGCGGCTGATTTGCCTAGCGAATGTTGCTGGCCTTCCAAAGAGACTTGCCCCAGTGTTCCTAAATGCATTCAATGTGAGCTGCTCAGGCACAGATGTCTGTGCATCGCTCTGGCTTTGCGAGCTCGGTTGGAAGCAATTAATGATGTTAGTGTTTGATGCCCAAAACTCAGGCTGCAGAAGTCTCAGGAGTTCCTTTCCTCCCTTGGAGCACATGGTTTGCGTTGTTTCAGTGCACCAGTCAAAGGAAGCATTCAAGCATGTGCTGATCGATGGACGGGGCCGAAAGCAGGTTCCCAGGGTAGATGTGTGCGAAGCTGAGCTCTGTGCTTTTCCCTCTTGTGTTTGCTGACGCTGCCCCGTTCTGGCTCACAACCCTGCAAGTACACTCATCAGCCAAAGTCAGTGCTCCAGGCAACTTCCTTACCAAATTTGCCAAAGATTTACGTTCCAAAATCTCATCTTTCAGTTCTGAATAAAGGATGTTTATAGTCCTCATTACTGCGGAATAATGTGAAAAATGTATAAAACATGTCAGTGCTGTCTTTGAGCCTTTGTTTTTGACAAGCGGAGCTCATTTGAGACTCGGAGTGCTCAGAAGGCCATGGACAGATTCCTCCCTGCTCAAACAAGCTTCAAATCAAGATCTGCGTGTCTTGGACTGAGTCTCGGCTGTCTCCGAACAGCAGCCTCAGGACCCCCATCAGGAGGGGCTGTGCCAGCCACCCTTGCTCCTACCCTCCTTGGCACAGCCCGCACACACACACCAGGAGATGTGGGAAATGTGTCCAGCTAGAGCTGCACACTGACCCACCATCAGGAGGTCCTGCAGACCGAGTTGGCTGGGGGTCACCACGACCATCGGGTGACTTGGAGGTGCACAGGCTGCTGAATCCATCATCCTGTGGAGCCTCACAGGCATAGAGGGTGAGGTTAAATGCCAAAATCACAGGGAAGACAGATGAGGATTTGAGCCCACAGTCTACTGAGAATGTAGCAAAGCACTTAAGCAAAGCAGCAGTCCAGCAAAGCACTTAGCATGCACTTAACTTCAAGCCTGTAAGCAATTCATTTCTGAGTGTTCATAACTATAAGGAATCAAAAAAAAAAAAAAAAAAGAAAGAAAGAAAGAAAAAAAGTCCTATATTACATTGGTGAGCATACTCGTAAGCCTGCAGTACAATGCTCTGCAGATGGCCATATATTTTCCTTCCTCGTTGAGTGAAATGAGACCTTCCAAAGTTTTTACAACATCCTTTTGGTAATTATTAGGATGATGAGTAGTTACTGAGAGGGAAAGCAAAATGATGGTCAGACTTTTCTTCCTCAGAATCTGCCAGGTAAACAGCCACTCTCATTCCGCAGAGCTCTTCCTTGTAATGCTGCATACCACAAGTCTGGTAATACATAATGCTGAAAGAAACTCCAACACTATGCAATGTACGATCCACCCGTGTATATTCAAACTGCATGAATCACAGTGTATTTAGAGATCTCCTTCCCTGTAAGTGTGATCTATTTACAAGCATGCGTAGGTTTTCAGAGTTTCACAATAGCTGGCATAAGAGCATAATTTATCTAAAAACACCCATTTTGTTCTGGCCTATTTGTTAGTCATGTGAGCATAGTTATTTATTTTTTTTTTTGAAAATACAGCATCTGATTCTAAATTCTTGGTAAAACTTTGCTTCTACTCTATCTGAGGTGTTTTGTTTGCAAGAAACACTTTCTCCTGACAGGCCTCTGACATTCAACACCGAGTGTTTCAATGCAGAATAAATATGAATTTCATCCTTGTGTTTCTTGCTGAATGTGGTGTCTCTATGTACTGTGCACATTTCAGAAGCTGAGGACATTCAGGCAAATAGAAGCCACTGGGCTGTGCCTAACACAATGCTGGTACAGTATATAACTTTTACAAGCCTCGTAAGATTAATTTAGACTCAAAAATCTTTATTATCCTCATTCTTTTGCTGAAAGTAATAACCAAAACCACAAACTGCCATTCGAAGAACCACCCAAGCAGTGGGTTGGTCCCTGGCAGATCTCTTGTATTAGACCACTGGGGCTAAACTTCATCTGCATTTGCTGTGCCTCGTGTTCCTGGTGACCAGCTCCAGGCAGCTGCCTGCTTGCTGCCTCCTTCAGGTCCTATGACTCACTCCCTGAGGCTCTCCCACTGCCATAAGGAGATAGGTGACATTTAGACTAGCGTTTTTTCTACGCTTGCTCAAAGATGAGGCCAATTTCAGTGCAGCTGTGCGTGAGTGTGGGGCTAAGACCCTGGGGCTGCTGGCTCCCTCTGCACTAACCTGTTTGCACCTACCCTTTCTTGCAGGTTCTCCTTGCATGTGTAGCACCAGTGACATTCTCTTGGATAACAGCAGCAAGTAAAGGCCTCCCCATTTGCCTTTTCTTCCTGAGATGTATCAGGTTGTGTAAAGGATTGAGCTAAATTAGGAACATGGAGATACCATAGGAAAACAGAAATAAAAGGGATTTGTGTAACTTCATGAAACATTTTGAGATAAATTGTTGGAGTGTTCTATATGCAAGCTACGAGTTATTTTCTTTATCAATAACTACCAACTCAGTCCAAAAGTAAATCAATAACTCATACTGTAGAAAAATGGACCTCTCGCTTTTGAAGGCTCTGCAGACCACATCTGCATTCACGTGAGGTGCCCCATAGATTGAGACATAAATAATAATGAAATGGCAAAGTGCAAAGGAGCATCACCGGTCATCTATGCATGCGTTACCTAAGAGGCTCTGTGATATAACTCAGATATAGTCACTGATTACCCACACCAGGTACCTGACGGCACACTCTGGGTTCTGCCTAGTCCCTTTTCTGTGTCCTTCTGGGGGATGCAGGAATCATCTGTAAGAAGGCCTTGCCCAAGTATAGAAGGGGAACATAACTTGGGTGTGTACCAAGATGCTCAAAAGTACTCTCAAGTCCAGGAATTCACGTAAAACGTGTGTAATTTTTTTTTTTTTAATCAAAAAAAGCAATTTCTGCCCCAGGGTACACGCTCACAACTCACACTTTGGAGATTACTCCTGTGTATCTGATAGCAGAATTTAAAAGCAGCACAAAATTGCCAAATGAGAAACCATAAAGAATCCATCTCCTGGGGCAGCAATCTCAAAATCCCATGAAATGGCTCTGTGAAAGCCTCCTGCAGCCAACTTTGCAGATAGTCCCTCTCTGTGGTTTCAGGCAAGTAAGAGCTGTGCAGTTCTCACCCTGTTGAAGTAAATAGCAAATACCTCAATGACTAAGTGTGGCCAAGATTTCACCCAGGAATTTAAGTGTTACAGCATTATAGCTTCCTTTCCTGACAACTCAGAGAGCTGGACAACAGCTTGTTTGGGCATATTTAAAAACAAACTGTTGAAAGGGAGTATCAGAGTGTTGCTAAGACCCTTCGGGCATGTTCCTCATTTGTGCTATAAAAATCTGACACAGAGAAGCAGAAGGATTTGTTTCTGAAGGCTAATGTTCTTTCCTTCATGCCCAACAACAGTGCAGTGCTGTACTGCTTGGAGAAGCCGCTCTGGAGAGTAGTTCAGTCATATTTTGCCAGGACTAGGAAGGCTGATTTCACTGCTTCTGCTGGAATTGCTCCCACCCTGCATGCTGTTGAATCATCTGTGCTGATGAGGACATATTTTGGGGGATGCCTTCTCTTGTACAGAGATGTCTTTTGCCTGTTGGAGAGGATCACCTGTGCCACATGGCAGGTATTTACAACCGGGGGTAAAGCCAACAGGAGCCTCCATTAAGGTTTTTCCTATAAATCACATTTTTTGTTGATCTGTCTGAGCACTTTGTCGGGAGGACAAGACTGTTCTTGTCTTCTTGTCCATAGCTTCTTGCCCTGAGATCTTTTCAGAGGGCCTCTGTAAAAGTTCCTCAGACTGGGCAGAGCTTACCTGCACACTGATTTTGTAGTCACTGGTGGTAGTACCTTCTCAGGGTTAAGAAGTGCTTTGCTTAGAACAGGATGAAGGGAAATTCTCTCTCCTTTCCATCAGTATACATGATCCTGGCAAGTGAGGTCTCACCACAGGATATAGAAGTGGATTTTCTGAGACTGCTTTCTTCAGCTTAGAGACATGTCAACACCATGGACACCAGAATGGCTAAGATACTGAGGTGACTACAGCAAGACAGACCATCGCATTCAAGTGACACTGAACAGAGGAAACATGGGCAGGGTTATGGTGTCCTGGCTTACATTTACAGTGTCCTGCACTCAGCCCTGGGGCTATGCAAAGCCATCTAAACACATCTGGTTTCACTGGAGAAACGTACCCAGGCCAAACCTCCTCAGACCCCAACTGGCTGAGAATGTCATTATAGCTGAATCTTGACCAAAACTTGGTAACTTCCTTTAAATCTCTTCCTTTGTCACATAACTTTTCAAACAGATCCCCTCACTAGCAGAATACGTGCAGAGTAGCAATACCTGACAGCATGCATTTTTACTACTGAGAAAAATTTAACATTGGATCAGTTTATTTAGGGATGTGTCAGGTTCTCTGTTGGTCAAGTCTGGGTATGGATGTGTTCAATGAGAAGTTTGAGAAATGATGCAGACATCAGCCCAGGTATTGTCTGTGTGACAAGAGATCCAGTTACATGATTTTCAGGTATCCTTCTATCCCCGGACTCCACTTCTGTGTTTTCTTTACCCCAAAGATAAAGATGGTTTGAATATGTGAAGAAAATTAATGTGCTCACAGTGGATCAAATGGGTTGGAATCTAAAAGAGAGAACCCTTCTATGTCTGACTTTTTTTTTGTGCGTGTGTGTTTTTCCTTGTATATTAAATATTTCTCTTTTATTTCTCCTGAGTTCTAATAACATATCTCAAAGTATTTTTCTTTAGTTTCCCTGATTTTGAGAGTATTTGTACAGACATGAAGATTTTGCAAAGGCTGGGTAAGTACTGGATCATTCTTGCACCAAGGCAAATCTAGTACAAATCTATTCATTTCCATTCAGATAGCTGAACATGTAATTCATGTGTGTAAGATTCAAACACAGCCCATAATAACAGTGCATGTATGCCAGGGAAGGAGATGGCCTCCTTTAGGTGGCCTCTTCAATTTGGACAAGATTCCCCACTTCAGTGCTGCGAGCCATTATAACATGTGAGTTTCGTTGTGTCACTAGAGGTGGTCCAAAACCAGAGTGCCTGATCTGAGAAAAGCTTGTAAAATAAATTGGCTTGGGCCAAACTGGCCTGAAATCTTTTTTTTTTTTTTTTTTTTTTTCTGTCTTTCCTACTTAAGTTCGGGAGCTGCATCAGTCCCACCCTACTATGTGTCCCATAGACAGAAATGCCGGGGCTTGTCTCAGTCCTCAGGGACTGGGCTGTGAGGCTGGGAAGCAGGCAGCTCCACCTGAGGCTGGGTTTTGCTTGTTCAGTTTGGTGGAAGCTTGAAAAAAAGATTAAAAAAAAAAAAAAAAAAAAAGATTTGGTCATCAAGTATAGTTCTGTTGGGAAAACTATGCCATGTTTCCTATGACTGCAGGCAGCCCCAAGAGGTGGTGAGATGCTTCTTTTCAAAGAATACACTTTATTAGTCTGAGATAAGAAGCAACGAGCCCTGCTCACTGGTGTTTCCTATTAGCCACTACAGCAATCTGTATTACCTTTCTCGCCTCCTGCAGATTTCTGGATGAAAAACTAATCCCATCATGAGGGAGCCTGGCCAGTTCAGACCAGATGCCCTTAGGAGCAAGGAGTGGCTCTCGGGATCCCTTCTGATCCTGTAATGGAAACCTTTTGTAATTGCGCTGATCTTCAAAGAAGCAACGTGAAAATTCATGGTGGAGACGACAAGCCACGAGAGCCGATATTTTAAAAAAATGGATCACTTGCCAGGACTGCCAGCTGCTGGCCAGACGCAGAATAAGCTGCCTTCCTCAAGCAGCCATGTCCCCCATCTGCTGAATAAATGCTCCTTTTGTGCACGTTTTCACAGCTGAGGCTTGAACCAAGAGCCTTGTGGTCTGCAGACAGCAGCTCCATGAAAACAGCCAAAAAGTTTCTTGCTCTGGACTAGACAGGCAGGAAGCTAAAACCTTTCTCAGCTGGAAGCATTCTTTGCCTATCTCACAACATCCCTTCCAATCATATAAAAATCTTTGAAGGAGAACATCTCCCTGCAATCCTTCACAGAGAAAATCCACTCAGGCAAGGCATATTTTTGGGAAGGGGCCAGCTTTGCTTGGTGGTCCTGGCTTTTGGCATCCGCCATGACTCAGTAGGGAAGAGAGAATAAATAAAATACTATTAGGAGGTACAACAATGTTACCAAATGGGATTGTGCCTTTCCCAATTAGAGTTGTTTTTCCTATCTCCATATGTTGCATATTACAGAGCCCTTTTGTTGGTAAACATATCCATGGCTCCCTGCAGGGGTGCCAGGGCCACTCACCAGCAACTTTGAGACTGAAATTGTGCATGAAGTCCAACATGCCATGCAAAGATGCTCTCGTTTCCATCTGTGCACTGCCACAGAGCACAGACTCTCAGCAGCTGGAAGCAGCCTGCACCATGGTCCTTCCACAGGTACCTCACCCTGAACAAAGCAGAGAAGTGGGGAACAGACCCAGACTTTTGGGTTCTTTATACGGTGGATCCACATTTAATAATAAAGTGACAGGAACATGTCCGTGACTCTGAGAGTCTCTGAGACTGTAACAAGGCTGACGGTAACGTATGTGTATGTGTTTTGATCTGTCTTCGGAGGTAGAGTTTGAGGTTACAACCTCATGGACAGGTGGCTTGGCTATCTGCTACATCGCAGAAGCTCACTTTTGCATCTAAGCTTTGAAATCACCTGGCAGGACAGGCAATACAATTCCCAAATCCTGGTCCTCAGAGCTGCGCTCTGAGCATTGTTCATTTAACGTTGCAGCAAAACAGGCGCAGGGTTGTAACAAAGCTTGAGCATGAAGCACAGCAGACTGAATTTTCCCGTGTAGGTACAGTACGGGCTTTGAAATAGGATCTGCTTCTTACTGCAGCTGCTATTTTGTTAGCCTTTCCTGGCTAAAGGAGGAAAAGCTGATGGGCACCGGAAAATTTCTTCATCGTGTATTTCTCCATTAATTGCTCCGAATGTGTGTGATTCAAGAGTGATGTAAATCATCACTGCCACCTCACTCTATTTATCTGTTTCCTCAGCAGGCTCTCATGGTAACCAGCAACTACTGTATTTAAAGAATGCGCTGCACCACACCTACTCTGCACAGTGCTTTGCTATGGAAGAGGGAGAGAGAGAAAGAAAAAGGCAGAAAGATAGAAAGGCAGACAAAGGGAGAGAGAGATGGAGCTAAAAACCTTTTAAAGAAAAAAAAAATCCCGTGTCCTTTATCAGAAAAAGGGAAAGATTAGATTTATTCCTGGAGTGACTATGAATACCAGATCAGCTAACTGCAGTTTAGGAGGTCTTTCTATAGTCTACCCAATCCCAGTTATTTTAATTCTGTGTTGCCAGCTGGCCTCTGCAGAAATCTATTCAGGGTTCAATTCTAAACAGTAATGTTTGGGAAAAGTACAATCTAAAACAGACAGATCTGTATGTGTTTAGGTTTTGCTTTCTTTCCACTTTTAAATATTAAAAATTGACTCCAGCTGTGGGGTAAAGTAACGCCCAACCTATAAAGACACTGACAAATAAATCACAATGCAATTTGCTGTGCATTTTCTGAGGTCTAAACACCAGCTCTTGAAAGGAATTTTCCATGATTACATCTTGGGAAGATATCTTCACTACCAACAATGCGTTTGACTTTTATACTTCTTAAAAGTCATCACATTCCAGCAGGGCCAGACCCTGCTTTCCTTCTCTGGCACGTATCTGAGGAGTTTGCTGAGCCTTCTGATGCTACATAGGACACATGTAAACCTTCACTGTCCCCATCTAGGATGCTGTTCACCAGAACACCTACCTTGTGTATTTATAATTCGCTTTTTTGCGAGGGTAAGTCACCAATTGCTCAGCCCCCTCAGCTGATCAGTTCTACTTCGGTCCCCTTCTCTGCTGCATCAAGTTTAGGCAGCCTTGCCTGGAGTTAAAGCTTTTATTATTATTCATCTCAAAATCACCGACCAGCAGAAGGTTTCCCACTTCATCAGGGTGCAGCCCAGAGAAGCAAGGTTTAGCTCCTGGAGTCTGATCCAGCTCACCCTGCTGCATTTTGTGCCCCACAGCAATCACTCCTTCCTGTCCTACGTTTCCTCCTCAAAACGGGATAAATATTTAGTGTTTGGGGAAGGAAGAAGAAGATGGAAACTCCATCCTAAAGGCACCGCGCTGCTTTTTTCAGGGAACAGCCATTAATCCACAGAGCCCCCTTCATCTGCACAGTCTAGCTAATAATCTAGAAATAGCTCTGATGTTGATATCATATTTTTAAAATTATAAATTAACTTACAATTGAAAAAAGCTGGCTTTGAACCAAAACCCCTTGAACTATCCTATTTCAATTATTTACAAAACATTACAAAAAGAAGGTTTCTGGCCATTGCCCTCTTCCTGCCAAAAGCTGCAACGTAAACTTTTGTGTGCTGTGTGTGTGTGGGGAAAAGTAATTAAAGCGAAAAAAAATCCTGACCAGCTCTGCTCCGCATGGCATTTTGCTGGCGCTTGCTTCAGATCTGCAAGTTGGTCTCCCCTTCAGAGCTGGCCTGTCCCCACCGGGGAAGGGAGTTAAGAGGTTCCTGCTGTTCCCTGCCTCCAGCTACGCTACTGCTGCCTCTGTGGCACTGGCTCAGTGTTTTGTGTACTTGTGCTCTCAACTAGATCAGTGAAAATGAGGAAAGGCTCTGCAAAAGTATGCTTTTGCTTCCACCGGATCAGTTCCCTGATCCAGACCAAGTTTTGTATTTTCCTAATGGAGTGATTGGATAAATAACACTGGTGGAGATCGGCAGGATCCCAGAGGGGCTGAGGCCGGCAGGGCCCTCTGGAGCCAGCTGGTGCCACCCGTGCCCAAGCAGGGACACCCAGAGCAGGGTGCCCAGCACCACGTCCAGGCGGCTGCTGAAGGGCTCCAAGGAGGAGACCCCACAGCCCCTCTGGATAGATGGTTGGAGCCTCCTGCATGTCACTGCAGGAGCCCTGAATTGCAATTTCCTTTTTAAAAGACATCACTAGGCCCCCAAAAGTTGTCCTTCCTGACCCAGCAACTTTCCCCACCACCACCATCCAAACTCCCACACCCAGGTTCTCTTGTGGGCAGCATCAGACCATTCTTCAGAGCATCACCCTCCCCAGCTTCACCCAAATCTTTGCTTTGGGGTTCCTGCACCTTCTTGCCCCCATGCTAGGTGCCCTGCAGCAGCCTGTGTATAACCCCGTGTTCTTCAAGGGGTGAGGGTCTTGGGCAGGGTGGGGGCCAGCAGCTGTGGGAGCTCCAGGAGGTGGATTTCATGTGCCCTTTACTACTTTACAACTCAAATTGTTGTTCTTCTCCCCATGCAAATAGGTCACGAGCTCTAACAAGAACCACAGGAAAGAGCACTCTGCACTGAACAAACACTGTTCAAAGGCACCAGGGCAGTCTGGCAGTGGAGGAAGACTCCTGACTGCACTTGAGAGCTCCTCTTCACTTGGAAATCCAAAGAAAGCAAGGGCATGCTCCTAAGTTGAATAGAAGCTACAGCATAAGAACAAAATAACCATGAGAGGGACTTAGAAACCCCAACGCAGTAACCAAAAGCAAGAGATGTAGGGAAAAAAAAAAAAAAGAAGAAAAAAAAAAAAAAAAGAGCAAAAAAGAGCATAAAGAAAAGGGTTCGAAGAATGCACCTGATGCAGGTGAGGAAATTCTACCAAAAAATAACTGAAAATAAGAAGCTGTAAACAGATGCACAATGTAATTAATAGCAACAAGAGGACAGTGCCTTGGGAGAAAGCAAGGTGAAACATAAGAAGCCTGTTTTGTTGGGTTAGACATCTCACACAGAAGGGCTTAATAAAGCTTGAGAGACAAAGAATTATCAAAACCAAAGTTTGAATCAGAAGCAACTGACTTTGAATTGTGGCAATATCCCAGAGTTAAGATAGAAAAAGATGCCTGTATTTAAAAGGGGTGAGGAGAAGGGGAAGAGTCTGGAAATGTATAACTTAGACAACTTCGTGATGATTTAAAGTTATTCAAATAAATGCATTTATTTAGGAGAAACTAGACAGAAAATACATGGTAAGAAACAGGAACGTGCAATTGTCAAGAACAGATCACGTCAAAGCAATCTACTTTCCCTCTTTGAAAAGAAATGGACATCATGGAAAAGGCAGAATTAGATGTGATCTATCTTGACTTTGGTAAGATTTTTGACATTTTTGGATAAAATGTTCTCATGCAGAGGTTCAGCAGTCAGGTCCAGCTGAAACTGTTGTGGGGAGGACGCACAAATGGTTGGAAAATGTAATTAAAAGAAAGAAGTTCTCAAGAATTTGCTGACAAACTGGACAAGTGGCGTGCATGGGAATTCTTAGAAATCTGTCCTGGGCTTGGTATTTTCATGAATGACTTGAATGATGGAAGAAGAGACATGCTTGTGAAATCTGCACATGACTCCATGCTGGCAGGCTCTGTGGAGGCCAGGAGAAGAATTTAAAATGATCTTGATAAATTTAAGAAATGGTCTGAAATCAATTAGATGAAATTCAATAAAGGCAAGTACAAAGTCCTAGACTTGGGAAGGGAAAAATCTATCACACCAAGACAAAATAGATGCAGGAATGTCTCTTTCTAAAAGTAAGGCAATTTTTGAGCAGAAAGGACTTACATGTAAAATTGCAGTCCAATTTTCATGAATCCTGAGGCCACTAAAGTGTCAGGTAGTGAATGAGCACTCCTCTAAGGCTTCAGCCTTAACTTTCCACCTGATCAAAAGATCACAGAAGTTTTTACGTTTCCATTTCCTAAAAGACAGGGAAAGGGCAAAAGGGCAGCTTTGTTCTCTCCTGGCACTGGGACCCTTCCTTACTGTGCTACTGCTATAAGTTAAGGTCCATTTGGAAACCGCTTGAGCAAAGAATGAGGAAAAAAATATATATGCCTTTTGTTTTCTCCATAAATATCAATACATCAATATCAATATCAAGAGCCTCTCAATTTTCCCAGCTGATAATATCCTGCCTGGCCACATGGAGTTAAATCAAAGCAGGCTGTCAGGGGGAAACTAGCAGGAAATGAAACGATGTAAAGGTAGAAGTAAGCATAAATGAATAAGGTCCTATCATGGAGAATACCAGGAGTACCCCAAAAAGTGATGGGAATTGCTAATGGGAAAATGGCCCTTTCCATGGCTCTGAGTGCATGTGATAGTTATTGCTGGAGGGAGATTTCATTTCCTTGGGGGAAGGCACTATTGCCACCAAATTCTGCCTGGATCCTGGTACAGGATCCAAGGAGATCCTCAGGCCAGGAGGATACTGGTGTGGGCAGGGACATCTGGAAAGACCCACTGCCAGACAGCCTGCCACCCGGGGAGGAAAGAGGCTGAGCAAGGAGGCAGGAGAAGGGCTGTCTCACTCTCCTCCGCTGCTCTGCAGCTCTGGGAGAATGAAGACATAAAGCTTTGTTTTAATGGTGTTGGTTTTGGCTTCAGGATCGACCCTCCCAGGTTGCTGGCACACAGCCCCGGGGCAGCCAGACTTCTGGGTGCTGGACCAACGTAGATGTCACCGAGCTCTCCCTGTGGGCTGATTTGGTTTTTAAAGCAGTTGTCACTAACAGTGCTCCTTTGGTCCGCACGGAGCATGGGGTAAAATGGGAGGCTTTGTAGAGGCAGCTGAAGGATGTGCTCTTTGTAGACAGAGTGACCTCTGCCTCCCCCATGCTGTGTGTGGGGTCTCCACTTCTCCTGTCATTTATAAGAAAAAGCTTTCTTGTGGATATAAAGGGTGTAGGCATTTCAGAGACCTTGGGAGTTAAGTGGGTGTAGGAGAGAGCGCGTAAGTCCTACACAAACCGGCTGAAGAATGTGCAGAAAGAGAGGAAGGGAGAGACGATGCAGTGCTGGAAAAACTGAGCAAGTGACAAATTCTCTCCCTCTTAGTAAATGAGTAAGCAATAAAAGAAAATAAATATAAATTCACTGTTTTAACTCTGAGCCAACTCTTGCCATCTTCAGTGTGCATGCTGTTCCCGGGCACCACAGCCTCCAGCGTCGTACAGTTTTAGTGCTGTTTCTGTGGGTACACAGGCAAATCCCGAGGAGATCTGTGGCTTTACACAGGACACTTGGGTTGCTACCATACCATTACATTTCTAAGCTCTGAGAAATTGCTGTTTATTTCACAAACAAGCTGAAGATCTTGATGCTAATGTGCACTTGTGGCCACTCAGCACCTAATGCCTTCTCTTTCAGGGATGGCAGTTGATTAAAAGAAAAGTTTCCACCAAAAGCCCAAATAATTTCAGTATTAAATCCATCCTCTTCTCAAAAAAATGGCACTTTTTTGTCATTGTCATGTTGCTGTTGGGGCAAAACAGAGACAATATTTTACCATGTATTTATATATTTGTGTTTAGTTAATCTAAATTATCAGTATCTTAAAGGCTGTCACCCAGAGAGACTCAGGTTCATGATAACAGGACTGGCTGTTCTAAGTGGATTGTGGTTGTGTGCTGGCAAGTGGCTGTGTTAAAACTGCCTTTGCTGTTGAAAAGATGCCCTTTCTACAGAGGAAACTCATTTCTGTGCAGAGGTTTTCAAACATAATTCAAGCACCGAGGATTTTGCAGGTGGATGACTTTCCCTCTGTGTGTATTTACCTTCTCTCCTGCTGATACCTGCTGAAGAAAGAGATCATTGCTGTCAGCTCTGAAGTATCAACGTGCCTTTGGAGAGGAAAACACCACCTGTGGCTCCTGTGCTTGCTGTCTATGCTACAGGATGGCAATTTAGGTTTCCTGCGTTCTCCAGCTGAGATCATGGCTGTATTCGAGCTCCATGCTCTCCCTGGAGATGCAGCATTTCAGGCTGCTGTGACTCTGCCTGCCAGCTCTAAAAGAAGAAGGATAAATTAATTTCTTATCTCCTGAGGATGTGCTTGGTGATCCATCTAGCTTGGGAGGAGTCCAGTTCTGCAAATGTTTCTTGCCATGTTACTGTGACTTCATTTTGACAGAAAATGCTGGTTTCCCATCAATTAGCTAGGAGAGAGAAAAGCTTCCTAAACCAGGCTCTTAACTATAGATTTTCATCTATGCTTTGAGGAGCAGGGCATTACAACAGCTTCTGCTTTTACTTACTCAGGTGTAAAGCAGTTGTGCCCAAGGGAGCTTCATGTAAGGAAAAATGTCACGAGCAAGACCCACGGGATCAGAAAGTTCCTTGGTCTCCCTGCTGACAGCGTGAGAGGTCTGTGCTTGCTTTAGCCCTTGCAACACATCAAATGCAAAATATTATTACGATTATAATCATAATCTCCTTTTTCTTCCTGCAATGTGCATCTGTGTGGTGAGATGGGAGAAATTAGGTAAAAAGAGGGGGAATTAGCTCAAGTGGTAGAGCGCTCGCTTAGCATGTGAGAGGTAGCGGGATCGATGCCCGCATTCTCCAGTGTTTTATCCCTGCCCATGGCAGGGGGTTGGAGTTTAGATGATCCTTAAGTTCCCTTCCAACCTGAGCCATCCTGTGATTCTGTGCTGGGGATATTGAAGCCTTTTGAGATGTTCCTTTCCTTCTATGCCCTCCCGTCCCTCCCCACAGTGTCCTGAGAGCACTTTTTGTCATGTGTAAATGTCGAATTGTATCTGAAGCTGAGATTTCATGGCTCTGAAGTATCCACGTGTGCCTGTAGGAAATCATTAAGCACCCCTGGTCAGTGAGAGGGCCAGGGGGAATGTCACTATCAGTTGATGTACACGTTATAAATCTTAAACTGTGGGACTGTGTGAGCACATCCACTGTGCAGGAAGATTCTGCTGCTGCAGTCCCTGCTGCTGCTCACTCTGGCACCTCTGTGTGTGCCCAGCACAAGTTGCTTCTCTTCAGCACAGACAGATGTCCTCTCCAGGGTCTAGTCCAGCTGTGCTGCTGGCAGAGATGCTTTTGGTAGGGGTCCTTGTTTTTCATCCCCAAAGCCTGCTCATAGGGACACAGGTGCATGTTTTGTGGCCTAACCCCATCAAGAGCTTAGACTAGCAATTGTATCTGCTGTAAGTCACCCAGGATGACTTGAGTTGTAGAAAACACTGGACTGCTTGGAGGGGAGGGGTGCTCACATGTCCTTCAGTGTTAACAGCTACACCCAAAAGGGCAGTCTGCAGCCCTGGTGCCGAGAAAGTGTTTAAAGGAATCCACTCAAAGCTGCCATAATTAAGTTCATGCATCCCTGTACATGCACAACAGGTGTGAAGTCTCACCTGTGTTTCCTACAGTCACATTAAATTTGATTTGAAGCATGAAAGAAAAGAGCTTGTAACCTCCTTGCACGGGCATTCTTGGACATTTCTGCAACGCTAGCAGCTGAGCCCAGTGTCAGTGCTGTTTGTTGGCCTTGCAACTGGAAAGAGACACCAGCGGGATGGTTTACACTGGGAAATTACATCATGTCAGAACATGTTGCTCGGGACTCCTGGTGACTACCACAGTGTAATTTCCCGTCATAAACAAGGCCTGGGAGACAGCTGTTGGGAGGCCGAGCACCAGCAGGCTGGGCTGATCCTGCCCCAGCCTGAGCTCCTTGGGCAGCGCCTGGCCCCGGCCCATGGCATCACCCCAACAGCATGGTGCAGGCATGCTCTTCAGTATGGTTTGCTGGCTATGAGCTTCTTTTTCTTCCTTTTATTTTTATTCTTTTTTTTTTTTTTTTTTTTTTTTCTTTTTTAATAGCCTTCAGAGAGCTAGATGCATTTTTATTTATTTATGGCGTGTTTTTTTTCAGTCTTGAAGCAAGCAAAACCTTCTGCTGATAACTTTGGCAGGCTGCGACCAAGGAAAGTGTTGATGAACAGGCTGTGCATGCTCTGTTCTGTGACTGATTAGGGTGTCAGTGCTTTTAGGCAATGGTAAATGTGGTAAAATGCTGTGCAGGCTTCACGGCTCCACTACTTAAAACTCAATTGCTCCAAAACAACATGGGTTCATTGTCTCCCTGCCATTAGGCAACTATGACAAATATAAAAATAGCACCTACATGAACTGCTAATTTCAAATTTAATTGGGAACCTATGGTTTAATTATGGACTAGGAAAGGTAAACACCAGAGGACAGTTGGTTGTATTTTAGGTTAGGTTATTCATTCCAAAGCCATGCAAAAGGCCCCGTTCACTTCTCTTCTTGCATCCTGCGCACGTGCTGCATCACTCCCAGCAGGGCCTTGGTGAGGGGTGGTGGTTGTGGGACCTCACACACAGATTCTTGGGCAAAGTTGAAGTAACATGTTGTTTTTGTGTACTGTGGTGTGTACATTATTTATAGGGTGAAGCAGGAGATTTTTTACATCAAGGTAAGGATAACTGTAAAAAGAAAAAGTAACCTGGTAAAATAAAATAAAATAAAACAAAACAAAACAAAACAAAACAAAACAAAACAAAACAAAACAAAATAAAATAAAATAAAATAAAATAAAATAAAATAAAATAAAATAAAATAAAATAAAATAAAATAAAATAATAAAAAGTCTTCAGTCAGATAGATTCAACTTTTAGAATCAACTTTTGTTCAAGGACAAAGCCTGGAGATTTTGAAGAGATGAGCAGAGGAAATCTGGGTCGTTTTTGGAATGAAAAACCTTCAGACATTGGAAAGTGGTAAATGTGGGGCAGAAGGCCTTGACTTCTGAGATGGCAGGAAGACCACATTGGACAGAAGGCTCTCCTATTGCAGCACAACACTTGGGCTTGCTATACACCTCTGTCACTTAACTCTACATTGTGGCTCTAAAGGTCCCAGGGAGAGCAGAGAGTGACTTCAGTCCTCAACATCTGAATGGAGTGCCTTGAGGTGACAGTATTTTCAAGACGAAGAGTACAAAGCTCCTACAAAGCCAGGTCCCCACACAGCATTGCTATAGCTCACTGCTGAGCACAGGCTGCCCAGAGGCTGTGGGGTCTCCTCCTTGGAGCCCTTCAGCAGCCGCCTGGACGTGGTGTTGGGCACCCTGCTCTGGGTGTCCCTGCTTGGGCACGGGTGGCACCGGGTGGCCTCCAGAGCTCCCTGCCAGCCTCAGACACTCTGGGACTCTATGTGAACTACGCAGAATGAAAACTTACAAAACTTCTAGCCACTTGAAAGTCTTTGTCTATCGTTATTCTCCATTGGCATGATAAGTAGGAAACTGTGGGTAAGAGCTTAGGCCTTGCAGGGACACAATATTTAAGCTATCTCTTAGAGAAACTTTTTTCTTTATTTAATTCAAAAACACCTTCCTTTCAATTCCTATGTGTTGTTCCCTTTGTGGTTAGTTTCGCACACAATTCTGCTGGGAAGAAGCTCACAAAGAACCACTTCAAAGATAACGATGCATTTGCAAAGGAAGGAATTTGTCTCTGACAGTTCAGCAGCACCAGCATGTGCTGGAAACTAAGCATGCACCACTAGGCCATGTGCTACACATGGGGAATCCTAAACAAACAAACTGGCTATAATGTGGCCGCACACGGAGATCTAACATGATTTCAAAGTAGCTGCTTTCAGTACCTTGGAGCATTGAATCAAACTGCACGGAGCAAATAGAAGTTGCTGTTCTTCCCCATGTGATAATAATTATTAGGGGAAAGCATTAGCATCTTGTTGTGTTTGTATGGTGGAGTCTTCGTGCTGGGGAACTGTAGGTACAACCAGAATGCAAATTATTAGCAATAGCACACACAAAATACACCCTTTATTGTTGAAAACAGTGGGATTAGTGGAATCTGTATTTATATCTCCAGACAACATAAGATTGAGCTACCAGCACTGAAGTCATTTGTTGCAAGAGCTTGATGCTTGCAACATGCTGCTTAAAAACACTGACATGTCGACACAGGGAATACTTGCAAGCCGTACCTGAGGCAGATGAGTGACCTACAAAAGCTAACATGCCTGAAAAATATATATTCCATCAAAAATTTTCGAATGAAAAGTTTGCTTTTCTTTATTCTTTCTTTTTTGGTAACAAACCTGTCTTTACAGGACAATTTTCAAATGTTCATTTGGAAAACTGAGGTTGAGTCGTGCTTTTTATTTAGTTTTAAAAAAAGCAAAGTATAATTGCAAAAGAACAAATATGCATCTTCCAAGCAGCTCTCTCAGTGATAATGCTGCTAACAGTAGGAAATTCACTTTCAGTGGTAGGTAAGGCAAAAATAGCTGATGGTTATTTTAGACCGCTTTGTCCTGAATGTCTGTGCAGCACCACAAAACCGGCTAAGGTTAGGGTGAAACCCAGCAGCCTGCTGCCCTGATCCCTGCCAGTGCTGTGCAGATCTGCAGTGTGGCAGGCAGACAGAGCAGCAGAAGCTGGAAGGCAGCGTGCCCCAAACCCCCCTTCCTCCCACCACCAGGGATGGACATTTGTATCTGGGCTGGGCTGCAACACTGATGCCTGTCTGTTCACCAGGATTTTCTGTCTCACAAGCCAACCCTGTGATCTTTTTAGCAAAAAATAGAATACTTTTATTTCTTCTTCTATTTAGCAGTCTTTATTTGGATTATTTAGCAGTCTTTACATTTAGATTTCCAGAAGTAGCACACTCAGGAGCTGTGCAAGTCAAGCAAATGTGATCTCAGAAGTCCACCACAGGCTTAATGGCATAACCCCTGCCTAACCATTCCCATGTTTCAGGAGAGAGGGGAAAAGGGAGGATATGCTCATATGAAGGATTCATCCTGAAGGGAAATATATAAATGGAAAAGTCAGGGGGATGAGACAAGACCTTACACAAATTGCAAACGCAGCTTGCATCTGATGTAAAAAGTTAGAGGAAACCTGTTATAGCCTTCAAACTCTA
Organism: Aythya fuligula; assembly: GCF_009819795.1. Taxonomy (NCBI): domain Eukaryota; kingdom Metazoa; phylum Chordata; class Aves; order Anseriformes; family Anatidae; genus Aythya; species Aythya fuligula. The sequence goes on along the minus strand of NC_045560.1, from coordinate 136,917,002 downwards.
AAATACCATTTCTCACAGAGAATCTAAATCACCCTCAAGGAAATAAGGAAAAAAATCAAAATTCCTCAAAATGTCAGAGCCCTCAAATCCCCACGGCTTATAGTTTCTATGTATATCTCAGCTATTTATAAAGCCAATCACCACGGTTTCTGCCATACAGCTCAGTTACACACGTCCTGAGCTAGCAAACCAGTGGATACAACACTGACCTAGATAACTGTGGTAATAAGTACAGATATCTGTGCACACTTGAAACTGTGCTTATTAAACAACAGAAATTGCTGCATTTGATTTATAAAGGCATGAGTGGGTTTCTGCAAGAAACTCTGGTAATAGTTGGAAAAGACAGCTCCACCATGGGCTGGAAATGGGCTCTCTCCACCCACACGTGCATGCGGGATTGGATCACCGACCTTTAGGAGAAAGCCACAAAACCTGTTCCGCTTAGGAGAGTATATTATAGGGCAAAGGAAAACCTTGCAGACTTGAGATTTGGGTGGAATCCATTTATTCCACATGTGCAAGGACTGGATGAGGAATTGGAAGATCTGCAATGACCAAACTGAAACTTCTCCATGTGTTACACACATAAGCCACTCTTGATTGAAATCCTGTAAATCTTTTCCTTATATAATGCATTTCCTTGTCTGGTACAGCTTGATTTCAATTTATACTGTCCCTTTTTTCTTTCCATCATGTTCAAAACTATCATAAACAGTCTGTAAACTCTGTATCACAAATGGCTTTCTAATAATAATAAAAAAAAGTTATTTTCAAAAGAAAGATCAATTCCTCATGACTACATTGAAAAAGGGACACTGTCACAGAGACTGAGGTGCAAAAAAAGAAAAAAGATCTGCTCATCTTAAAATTATTATAATATAGTAAAAATGTAATAAATACAAGGAGGAATGCTCTACAGACTCTAAATAAAGGCCTATATTTCTGGCAAGAAAAGAAATGCTTTCCCCCAAAGAAGATAAATCTCATACAGCAGCCCTGATGGAGGTACTTTCTATATAAGTTGTTTTTTAAGAATGTGAATACATATTTTAATAAAACTGTCTAGGTCTACAGAAACCCCAAATCCCAGGCAAAATATATATTTTCTGCACTAATGCAGTTAGTTTCTTCTTCTGTGCAGTACTTAAAATCCATCATTTGCCTGGAGAAAATGTAGCCCCCCCCCCCCCAGCCCCAGATACCCCTGCAACATCTGACAGCCCTGTTTGCTTACACCTGGTGTAAACTTCACCAAAGTAAACATCTACACTTCTGCATCAAATGCATCAGGGATCTCTACTTGCTTTTTCAGGAAACATCTGTGTCGACACACCTCGGTGAGGATGCTCTCTGAGAAAGAAATCTATCACCATGCTTGTGATTTATTGTTATTTAATGTTGTGCTGTCCAAATAATCTGAGTTTATCCACATCTCTGAGGATGTGTACAGGTTTTGTTTGCTTGGATGGTTTTACAAGGATTAAAGCAGCATTTCCAAAACACTCCAGTGAGTATTTCTATAGTTAATGTAAAAAACATTGGACTTTGATCATTGGCATGTAAAAAATCTATTTTATAATCGGGACATCTTATCTAATTTTACAAGGCAAAATGGTACATTTATGAAATCAGAACTTCTAAGGAAATCAACTTATTGAATCTTAATTTAAAATGCAAAGGCATAAAATGATTTTGTTCTTTGTATTATGAAGAAAGCTTGTTTCCAATTCCCCAAATATTTTAACGAGCAATATTGTGTATATACAAGCTTTGCAATATCAATTGACTCATTTTTAAACGTTTGAACTCTTCCCGTGCTCCCAGCACACTCACACATGTACATACATATGTGATATTCATGTTAACAATTTATTTCTTGGAGGGAAGAAACCAGTGCTTTCTCTATCCAGTTCTCCTGGAGGTTGCCTCAGGTTAGTCTAGTTTTTTATCTTTAATATTGCAGGGATTTTATGGATTTACCAAAATGCTATAATTTTTATTTTTAAATTGCCTTTTTTTTTTTTTTTTTTTTTTCCCCAGATATATCCAATCCAGATCAGACCTTATCATACTGTGTTTCAGTTCACTGCCACCATATGTAAGTGTTGTCAAGGCTATAATATATAAAGTATCTGGCTCCAGGGCTGGTTTCACTGTGGTTTTGGAATACAGATTTTATAATATGCAGTTTCCTTCCTCTGAAGTCAATGGGCTATTCAGTGGAATAAGGTTACCAAGGCACAGGTTAAATCTTCAAAGGCACATAGGCACCCAAATCCTGTTTAAGGATATTCTGCTGATTTGAAGCGAGGTGCCTGCCTGATCCCCTCCAAAGGTGGGGGAATTCCCCAGGCCATAGCTAGAGCCTGTTTAAACAGTCGCTGAGGCTCTCACAGGCAATCTCATGACTACATGTCCCCTAGCCTTACTGCGAGGCCACCAACATAAGACATATGCAGAACATGTGCCTCTTCAGGTGAGACTTAACTGATGTGAACAGAGCCATCCTCACATTCCTCTAGCTCATGCTGTGGGTGAGACTGAAAGACCTGATGGATCTTTTGCCCTTGGACTGCTTGAGTATCCATGATGTAAATGCCTGCACACGTGCAGTGAGCTTGCTGCACAGATGGTCTGCATACACATGCCTCTGCTATGGACATCTGATGCTTCTGGGATGCACCAGACTGAGCAGGAGCAAAGCAGCTGAACAGCACGTAGGCAACAGTGGTGATAGTGTCCAGAAGCACCGTGCTTTTCGTGCCTTCCCTACAAACGTGCAACCTCTAAGCTGCCCCAAAGCTTCAGACCTGCTGTGGCGGTGCATGGTGACAACAGCATGTGCCTGCGGCAGGATTTATCTGCTGCAGCACGGTAGCCACGGCTGCAAAGTCTGGAGGGGTGCCAATGCTCTTGGGGTTTTTGTACTGGCCTTCAGCTGAAGCTGCTGCACACCCAGAAAATCAGCCAAACACAGGAAAATCCTCACAACTAAATTTTATCTCCAAGAGAGAAAAAGAGGCTACGTCCTGGGAAGCCCAGCTGTATGGCATTATGACTGCCAAGTCCAGATGAACCTTGCTCAGCTGCCCCCTGGGCTCTGGCTATGTTATCTGGACTTGTGCATTTGGATAGATCAGTGTTCTGACTGCTTGGGACGTGTGTGGTCAATGGCAGAGTGAGGGCAAAATCTAAGGTGGCAGAAAAATAGCTTCAGCTCTGTACGTCTTCATTAAAAAAATGCATAGAAATCTAAATCGTCAAGTCATCAGGACATAGACTGGGCACATTTGTTTTTATTACAGGTCTTGTCATAAGACAGGCAAGAAAAAGACACAGAAGAAGCATGGCTGAAGGTTCCCGAGGGTTTGCCCTTACTCTGAAGAGCTTTGGTGTTGATTTCAGTAGGAGAAAATAAAGCCCTCATATACAAAAATTAGAGTCTAAAACTAGCATAACTTGTTCTGCTCAGGCATTAAACCGGATGATGCAGAGGACAGCTTTGGTTTACTGGCACTTGCCAGAGTTGGAAAGAGTATGTCAGGGGAAAAAAAATCACAGCGCAATTTTCCTGCTACTCCTATTTTTTTCCCTAAGCTGTCACTCGTCACTCTCTGTTCCCACCTCCTTGGTGGGCTCTTGTGTTCCTACAGGGCCAGCACAGATACTGCTGTGGTATTCAGGGCTGAGGTGGATCTTCACAATGGGTACAAAAACCAATTCTCTGGATCCACAGCAAGTTCCTCCCTTTGCCCTGGATCTGAGGAAAATGCAGGTTTTTGGAGCTGTGCTGGGAAACCCTGGGAAGAGTTGTAGATGGTGGATGGGCCTGAAGATGGGACTAACCTGTCGTAGGCCCGCAGCTGGGGAGAAGGGGTGAGGGAAGGCAGGACCAACACCCTGCTGTGTGGGGCGGGTGGGCACCCCTAAGGAAGGAAGAATCGAGCAGATCCTCAAGCAAAACCTCCCAGACAACTTCTTCCAGCTAATCCCAGCCATTATTTTCCCCACAGCAAAGCTGTACACCCGGTACATCATTTTCACGAGACAGAAGGCAGTTTTATCACTGCTCCTTTCTAAGAGGTCTTAGACACTTGCTTTCAATCATATAGTGTATGCTGACATCTGGTGGCATTCAGTAACCAAATCTTTATTAAACAAATAAGTTTTGGCTTGAAAGAGTGCGCATTCTTATTTTCATTCAGTTGGGTCAGGAAAGCAAGGATTCCTCTCAGATGGTTTCAGGTTGGGGATTAGTCTCATGCACACCTACAGGACTGGCATAGTCCTGGATTTTTTGTGAGAAACTTACGTGGGCACTGGCCACCCGGTGAGGAAGGCAGCACCAACATGGGACCTGCTCGCCTTCAGACACAGTCATTCCAGCACAAAATGGAGCAAATGGCATCATGCCATTTCTGAACATGGAGAACCACTGCACTAAAACCAAGTGATGCAAAACTACCATGGGCATGAGCAGGAACAGACACTGTAAGCTCTTAGGCAGAAACACTTCTCACATATTTTATCTTTATTTCAAATTGGAGAAAAAGAAGCAAACAACATGTATGAAGAGTGAGTGAGATGTACCAAAACCTTGTTTCATGGCAAGTGAGAATAAGTAGCATGGAGTCAGCTGTCATGGTTTAAAAGATATCCACGATGTAGCTGTTCCATTAAAATTTGGATTAAAATCATGTTTAAATTTCATTTCCTCCAGTCCTTATCCTGCTTTTGATTAGTTTTAAGAGCAGTTGATGGTCTTGTGATTTGAAGATTTTGCATTTTAAATTTTGTGTACATGGTCTGGAATTTTATGTGAAATTGTGGGTTTGATCTTTGACCTCTGTTTACTACAGTCCTGATTTGCCACTAATTTGATAGCAAGCCATAAGGGCCTACTGTAAACAAGCTGCTCACTTTACATAGCTATGTTTGGCTCCTAAATGAAGAAGTATGTATGGAATATACTTTGGGTACTGTAGCCTCCTAAAGAAATAATAAAAAACACATCACTGCTTAGCTCTCCAGGTAACGTTTACATTTGGAGAAAATAAGTTGCATGCCTAATAGAGAGAGAAAATGCAGTTCTTATACATCTTAGGTTTGTTTGTTTTAAATTGTTCTTTAAAGTATTTGAGCGCTCAGGCCATGTCTTTTGAAGTCAGTGGGAACTTTGCCATTGATTCTAAAAGGATCAGGATTAAGCCTAAATTGGTAGGGTTTAAAAGGCAAAAATGAAAATGTCTAAAGTCTACAAATCTCCCACTGATCCACCATCCAGAAAGGAAGGACAAAAGCCTTCTCCAAGGTCTGTAATGTACATCTTGATTCCAGGACTCCTGTTTTTCGTACATTTGTAGACTTCAGGATGGAAAGTAACTTCCAGTAATTGACAACATCTGGAGTGGGACATACTCACACCATGGACTTGTAAAGGTGCTGGGGATGAAAGATGCTTGTAAAAACCAGTGGACTGTCTGCCCACATCTTACAGAAGATGTCCTATGCTAATACTGCACCATGTACCTGCACTGGGCAGATACCCCAGCTCATAGGCTCAGGTCTCCAGGTACCACCTTACACACACTAACTGACACAGCAAAAGCCTTCTGGTGGACAATTGACTCAGAAACATTTCTGATTATCCTGAACAAGTTTTATACATTTTCTGCTGATAGCAATGTCCTCTGAGCAGCAGGTCAAAGCCAAGGGCTAGACTTTCTCCTTTTTTACCCAGCTGAGACCACCCATCCCAGAAGTGAACTTCCCATCATCAGGGCTCTGTCTTCACAGTGGAGAGCGGATGGGTGTAGGAACACCTATGTACCCTGGAGGAAGGGCTGCTTTCCTATTTGACAGAAGAAGAAACCATAAGCTCTATCATTTTCTGGCTTAAGGTGTCTTTGTAGCTATGACCAAAACCCAACAGTGAAGGATGTGTTCTCTTCTTAGCTAAGAATGTAGTTCATCTACAGTGATGAAGTGTAAGCTTTCTTGCAAAAGCTCTTCAGACACCCAAGTGCACTGCATGCCCGAAATGACCCAGGTGTCAGGTCAAGTTATCCATGGGTGACTGAAAGAGCCTAAGGCAACCAGAGGTAGGAAACTGAAGCATGATGGCCCTGTTGGTTCATGCGGTCTCAGTATCAGACAAGCCAAAATTCTGGGAGATGCAGGAATCAAGACCTTCCCAGATCGCCTGGACCTGAGGTCAACAAAGTAACCACTGCAGTCTGACTAGCCTTGTGACCCAACAGGGTAACACCATCTTCTGTTAACAGAGACCCATGGTTGGCCAAGGAATATCAGATAGAAATACAGCATCCAAGGAAGCAAAGTCGTGCAACTAAAACCCACAATAGTCTCTTGCACTTAGAAGTGCTCATTGCTCGGAAGTAACCCAAGTGGTTGGTGAGAGTCAACAGAGAAATTGAATGTCATTTCCCAGGCTGTGCAACCCTTTCTCTCCTACCCCAAAATGACTGGCAACAGAATGGGAGCTGTCAAAGACTGCCGTCCTGCACATGGCTCGGTTTAAAAATCCTTGAGATTTTGTAGCAATGCTACCAACTCAGGCAGCATCTATTCCTTCTTCACAGGTCTGCTGTGGAGAGAGCTGGTGAAAGTTGTGGTTCAGTCCTGGCTTGATTTGATGCGGATTAGCCACCATCCAGACACAAACCTGTACTGCTCTTTGCCTTTGCCTGGGGTAAAGACAGAGACAGCAATAGCAAGACAGGTCACCTTTCTAAAGATATTTTCCCTGAGGTATTTCTTGAGTTACCCCAAATTCCCCACAAAATCAGGACAAAACCTGAAGATACACATGCAGGAGATCACACATTGTGCATTATCCCTGGTGCTATGACCCTGTCTCACTCCAAGGCCAGATCACTGCTGTGCTGTCTTGTTAACATATTGTGGAGCCCACTGAAAACAACTCATATTTTTTGTGTGTGGCATCGCAGTGGCTCTAGTTTATTCTAGCTGCTCACCAGGCAGAGGAGACACCTGCATGGAAGGACTCTCAAAGAGAATTCAACTCTGAGCAGAAGCTTGGAGCACAGCTGAGCTCTACTGAAGGCTGGAAATGATGCTCTCAGTCACAACATCCCACAGATCCTGCCTTCTGCTTCCACCCCATGGAACATTTCCTCAGACTACCTTGAGCATCGGTCCCAAGGGATTTAGAACCTTTATGCCCATCACTTCAGTATCACTTGCAGCCTGAAATCTGCAATGCACAAGTACAGGGACCTATGCACATACTGAGTTGGTTTTACTAATGGACGGTTGTAACTGAGCAGAAATAGCTTCTAAAATGCTGTTTACTTTCCTATTAGGGCTGGCTTAAAACCTAAAGAAAGGTTGAATTCATCTGAGTAACTTTGAGCTCTTATATATGCAAGACAATCTGAGATTTTAATAAATAAAGCATGCCATAAGGGCCCCTGGAGTGTTTAGACAGAGTGGGCATGTCTGGACCCAGTGCAGAACAGCGATCCATCACTGCTAGATCAATTTCAAAAGCAATTCAACAAGGGCTCCACGTAGACAGCATTACAGAAAACCTGTTCCAATAGCTTTCTTATGCAAGAGAAAACCACAGTCACATTTGTATTTTAGGCAGCGACCCAACGAGAATGAAGCAAAACAACGAGAACTATCCCCAAGAGATATTTTGGGCTGCTCCCTTCCTCCCACTCCCCTCGGATTCCTTTTCGATCTCTTACCAGTTTGTGCATTTTTTGGCAGTGGAGGACCATACTGCATAGGTCACTGCCAGCCTGGTGGGGACCACTGTGGCTCGTGGCCATCAGAGAAGGTTTCAGACCCTGGCCTGGGGAAGTGCCAGCCTCTTTTCTCCCCATTTTGAGCTGGAGCAGATGTGACTGTAGGTGATGGAGGAATGGGAGAGCTTTCCTCAGACCAGCAACCTTTGACAACCAGTTGCTGCTTTTCCTCCTCTCCCCAGGATCTGCTATCCAACAAGTGCAAATTGAGGATGACAAATAAGAACATTAGCCTGGTGTTTCTGCTAAAATGATCCGCCTTGAAGTAGCTGATGTTGACACTTAAATTGTCAGCAGACTTCCAGTTTAGCGCTCCAGTTAGAAGAATGGGTCCATTCACACTTCCCTCTGAGCTATTGTTTCAACTCTCTCTAGACTGGGCAAATATCACTGCGGCAGTTTACACTCCAGTTCCACTTTAAAGATTTTTTTTTTTTGATTTTTTTTTGCAACCATAACCCAAATTGCCTAGAAACTTTTTTTTTTTTTTTTTTTTTTTTAATGTAAGCTTAGACTCCAGAGAATAATTACGTAACACTGTAAAAATAGTCTGCAGCAATTTACATAGCCATGAAATATTGGAGCTTTTTTTTTTTTTTTTTTTTTTTCCCCTTCAGTGTACCTATGTATATGCGGCTTCAGCTAGCTCCAGTATTTACAGAGGACTCACTGGAGTTGTGATCAGAGAAACTGGTACTTCAAGTTGGACCGCACACACGAACAACACATTTCTTGTTATAAGGCAAAGTTTCCTATTTTGCGGTGTTATACCATCATCTGACTGAAGATGACTGTCCTTGCCACCTCAGCCTCTCCCATATCCCAGCTCACCTCTGGCTGAATCCAAATAACATCCCTGTAGCTAACACAGGTACTGTTTATATAGCAAAGCAGGAGAGCATTGATTTAACTTCAGTTTCTTTCCTGTAATTACATGTTCCTTCCATTTTCAAATACATTAATCATACTGAGAGTCTGTATCCTCATTTGTCTCTCTGCAGTCAACTTTGCTGCTGCTTATGTCCATTAGGTATAATACCTCCTTGTCTGCTGGAAGCTCACTCCCCAGCCTCCTCTGCTGCTTGTTGTCTTGTTCTCTTCTCTCCTCATGCATCTCACTGATGGTAGGACCACCAGGCACACTGGAACCAAGAATCAATCCAATTTCTTCTACGTAACAGCAGGACAAAACTCTCTGCTGTAGCAGGTGGTACAAGAACTGCCCCCCAAGCCTCATCTCTTACAGAAATTTTCAGGGCTTTGGACATTTTCAAGCCCAGCTGACCAACATCCCAATGCTTCAGATAGAAGGTAGAGGATCACATGAGCTCTCTAGATAAACAAGCAGTTATCCTGTCCAGAGCCTGAAGATGCGATGGCTTAATTTTTGCTTTCTGTGTTTCTTTAGAAGCCCATTTCTGTCCCCCAGTGTAACTCAGCCAAGCTCCTATCTGACTAGCTCCTAATCTCCCATTTAAGGAGCTTTTCTGGTTGTTTTCCTCAGGAGAGCTTAAGTGATTTAATCAAAACTAACTGAATGAATGGATAAAGCCACAGATTGGAAACAAACCCATTGCCTGAAATCTCTGCAAAGAAGCTATTCAGGAAATGTCTACGAGCAAAGAATGCATGACAGAAATAAGAATTTATGCAAGTGACTATATGAATATGGAAACAACAACTTCCAGCTCTGGTAAGCTATCTGTGAGGAGTGAACAATTTGGTCATGAAATTTAGGCATTGATTTGAAGGAGTTAAATTCCCAGGCTGCCTTTTAAGAGCAGGGTGGGGCATTGGGGAAGTCAGAGAGGGAGGAAAAGAAAAAAGAAAAACAAAGAAAAAAGGCACCTGAATGCCCTGGGAAGGAGCAGCAAAACCTGCTGACCAATTCCCCTTCCTCTCCTATGCACCCTGATGTAAATCTTCCCCAGCTGAGGGTCTCCTGTTGCCCTTGGTCACGCTGCGTGCCCCTGGGTGCAGGGTGACCCACAGGCACAGCCTTACCCACACCAGGAAGCAAGTGCCACGTCCTCATCCTGCTCGCCTCTGCTGCTGGCCACCTGTCCCCGCTGGCGTGACAGGGGGCTGAGGGCAGGGACATGGGCATCCTCCCCGTTTCGGAGCAGAATGTGTTCTTTGAGGGGCCCCTCTCCGGCCCCTGGTACAGCAAGCACAAGGTAAGTGCCCTGCAGCACCAGGAGGAACAAGTGGGCTCAGGGAGAGCAGGGAAATCATTTCAGCTTCTCCCCACAGTCCTCTGAAGAGCCCCTCCCAGCACCCCTTTGCTGCTGGCACCTGCTCCTTCTTCATCCCAGGCCTCCTTAGCTTCCCCCTGCAAACAGCCATGTCCGAGCACTAACAGGGCTGGGAGCTGTGCTGCTCTGTGCTACAGCATTGCTGGTGTCTGCCAGCAGTGTTTCTGTAGTTGTCAGTGCTGACAATGTATTTGGTATTTGGGTGATGGCAAAGCAGAGACTGAAGCGGCCTCCGAGAACTAGCAAGTTGAAGCATCTGCTAACAATAAAAATGAATTGGAAGCTGATTAAACCCTTTACCTCTTCCCTGCTTTTTTGCTTCACAAAGTAGGAGGCATGGCAGGATACTCAACATTCTTGTTCTCTGCAGCACAAGAAGCAAACCACTTTTTTATGATGCAAAGTATTGGCATAAATTGTGCATAAAATGGCTTGCAAGTAACTGCTCTCCTTTCTCTGCGAGCAGCCCAGTAGCAGGTCATAACTCAGGGAGGGTCCCCAAAACCTTCCCCTCTGGACTCTGCATGTGCTACTGGCAGGATATCCAGGTGGCAGGATGCATTTCTCAGCCTCAGAGGAAAGGAAAACTCTGAATTTACTCTGAACTCTGAATAAACTCCTAAGCCCCTGGAGCTGCAGCACTCCTGCCTGATGGCTGATGGAGATGCTTATGGGAACCAGAGCACTTATGGAGGCAAGAATTAGAGCCAGGGGGTTAGTGAAGGTTTGAGAATTAGGGCCCTGGGTCTGGGAGTGCTTGCAGAGCTGATGGGGAGCCTGGTGACATGGGTCCCTTGTCATTGAAACACCTGCCTGCACATCATGATGGGGTTATAGCTTTGCTTGCAAAACTTCCTAGCCCTGCTCTGCATTTTGGGATGATTGAGTGAGGATTGCTATTTTTAAAGCATGGTAGTTTTCTGATTCTGGTTTTCTGTGCTTCCATTTACTTGCAGAGTTAAGGTTTTGGACTAGGCAAAGGGTAACTACAGGCCATATATTGCTACCAACCTTTATCTTCCCAAGTGTTAGCTTCTTCTCTGCACTCTCATTTTCACATTTTATGTATTTAGATACATCAGAAACCATTTCTTTCCTCCACTCCTAGCAAATGGACTGTCCTGGCTGTGTCTGTGGTTTGAGCCCAGTTTCAGGTTTGCAGGTAGAGGCTCTCTCTGTCCTTTCCCCTGTTCCTGTGGCTGTTTTGTCCACTTGGTTTGGTTTTGAAGGGGAGTTGTTTGTTTTCTGTGCCATGTGGACATCAGGAACATCCATGCAGGCCTAGCAGTTCTAACGCATTAGGGAAGTCCATGGTACTACAGTCAGCCCTAAATGATGGCTGTAAACATGCAGCTCCCTGGAAGAAGCTAAAGAGCCTGTGTTCATGTGACTGTGCAGTTTAATGTCTGCTTGTGCTGGCATTACTTTTTATTTATCATCAGGGTTATTCTCCTGTCATATCCCTGATCAAGCCTATTGATCCTAGCTGTTGGCACAAGGTTAGTAGGGGGAATGTGTGGTCATGAGGCAAAGGTTGGAGGTGGGATTTCTCCTTAGCATCAGTATGGGCAATGATTGTCTGATGCTATTCAAGGCTCAGCTCTGACAGCCTTCCCTGCCTCAGCCCAGTATCGTGTGCTGTGAAGCATAGACGTGTTTAATGATGTAGTAAAACCTGATGAAATATGTACTTAGTTACCTGAAGTATTTCCTGACAAACTAATATTACTGTAATATCTCGAGTCTGCTGGAGTAATGAACATAAGAAGCCACCACATGTGAATTTGTTCTGCTTAACATAAAGTGTGTGTAATTGCTTCAGTTTAATCCTTTTTTTATTTCCCTCGGCACTTCTCAAATATTGTTTATTTATTTCCAATACTATTGTTTATGGACAAAAACATTTTGCAAGATTAGTTGAGATTATTAACTACAATATTAATATTGGTTTGAATTTCTGTCAGAGGAGGAGGAAAGAGCTGGGTAGAAACAGTCAATGAAAACTCAGAAGAAATTCTTCCTCCATAACTCAGTATTTCACATGGCTGTTGTGTGTTGTCACTGTGTGTGGTGGTTTAATTACGGAAGCTGAGCCTGAGAGGGAAATTAATTTCATTTCTGTGTCTTTTTCCTCCTTTGCCTGTCTCTTAATAAGCTTGGAGTAATTACTGGCTGCCCAGACACTCACCTCGAGATGTTGTTTTATTTCATGATTTGTGCTAATAAATCACTTTGGCTCTATCCTTGAGGCTTAAAACGTTGACAGCTCCTTCAGACAGATTGGTGGCCTCCTGTCCCATGACTATATATCACCGTCTGTCGCAGGCTGTCTGTGCAGGTGGCCAGTATGTGCAGCAAGGAAACCCAATCCTCGTGTGCTTGAATCAGCTGGCAGTGGTGCCTACCATCAGGTGCGACAAGAAATCCCAAGGATTAAATGCATCGCTGTGAGGCCTTTCCATGCTGCCTTCTGTCACATACATGAAAGCTAGATTTCATGTAAAGTGCCACAATTAAGGCTTTAGCTCATTCTGTTCAAGGAGGAAATCTTCAGTGTTCAACTCACCCCATGCTGCTGTGGGCTTGATGCAGCCACTCAGTGGCCTCAGCAAGGTGAAAGCATGGTTTGATCCCAGAGGGAGCTGCCACCCTGGACTTGAAGATTATTTCCTCATTTCCCTTGGCTGAGGAAGCACCCCAGAACCAGTGAGAGCCTCTTCAGCTGGCACTTCCACCAGAGAAAACTGTTGTTAGAGCACGTCCTACAAGCATTCACCAGGATGCTTAAAGCACTTGAACAATGAAATTTCCAGCCATGGTTTTCCCCTGCAAGAAGCAAACACCACACATTATCAGGCTATTCAAGTTGAAGGCAAATGATGCAAACTCTCCTCTTTTTATTTTCCATTTCAAGTGTTTTGTAGTTGATTTTTTTAATGCCTTTTTCCCAGTCTCTGTAGGATTCCTCATGCTGCAGCCTGGTCCCTGATGGACTGCAGATGTTAACTGTTTCAGGTTAACCGGTGAGCCAGTCCCTGAGCATGAGGGGAGTAGAAACAAACATGCCCTCACCCTGCTTCCTACTGCTGTACTCATCTCTGAAGGCTATGGAGGAAAGATTTCCCCCCACCCCATATTCTAAAACTGTTTGTTGAAAACAAAAGTATCAAAACACTGACTGCATCATCATATGATTCTTTACCTGTCAGGTTTCAGACTTCAGACAGTCCCAGTTTCCTTTAACTTTGTTCGGTCTTTCAAATACACCTCTTTTTTGAATCAATCATAGGGAATCCAAAAGTCAAAACTTATAATTAAAAAACATTGCAACCAGTTGCTGGCAGTGTTCCTGCCACCTGAATAACCCTGAATTCTGCCCTGCCAAAAATCAGCTGTCCCTGCAGAGGTAAAGATCCCAACATGTCTGGTGTGAAATGAGCATGCAGCTTATGAAAGCTGTAGTCTTCAGGTTAAAGCAGGGTCAGATGCAGCATGGGAACTTATTAATTAGTCAAAGATAAGGGGAATAATGACTAGAGAGCTTTACCCTTTGCTTGTCTCCCTTGCACTTGCACCATAGGCATGTTGGTGTGATGGGAAAATAGCCAAAAGACTGGATGTAGCATTCAGTTTTCAGTCAGCATGACGAGCGACCTGCTTATCTGGCTTCCAGCAGGCACTACTACGGGTCCCAGAAGTGCCTAGTTTGCACTGCTGTGTTTCTGGCAGGCCTCTTCCACCCTGCCAAGGCTGGAAGGAGCCAGGGCCCTGCAGGCAGTTTCCCCCCAAAGCCCAGCATGGCAGTGCTGGGCAGCAGCTTCAACTCCACGTTTTGGGTTTAGGGCAGACAGACCCAAAGTGAATGGCATTGGTGGGAGAACTCATCCCTCACCTTTTCTGGACGCTTTCATCTCTTCAGCATTGCTGGTACAGCTGCTCGAATGGATGCTTCCTAGCCTGACAGCCAACAGGAGATGGTGAGCAAAGCCATGCCTGTTTCCTGGTTCTCACTGGGTTATTTTTCCCAAATCTCAGGCTCTTTTCAATGCTTCCCCTCACATCCCTGTTATGGTGAAATGAGTCTTTGTTTTCTTCTGAGGACGTTGAAGAATATGTGCATTTGTGGTGTTTTTTAATGATTGAGGAGACAGAGTTAAATAGAGGCTTCTTAGTTATGCTAATTTGTTTTAGGACATTTGAGAATGGTAATTTGGAATTTTCTAGGCAATAATAACATTAAAAGGCTCATCATTTGTCAGAAAGACAAGTGCAAAGAAACTCGAATCACAAAATTTACATATTCTGCCTAGTGCAGAAATTAGTTTTGCTTTGGACTGCTTCAAAATGGTATTTTACAGAAAGATTTGGGGTATAGTTCAGGCTCTGTTGGATACCCAACTTAGCCCCCAGTTGCAGAGCCTTAAAACAGGCACTGCTCGTTAGCACAGTGATTCAGGGCAGCAGAATCAGATTTACTCTGGAGCCAGCAGAGCAGCGTGAGTGCTTGTCTTCCCCTTGTTAGCACTGAGTAGGAAACACCAGCTATGGGATGAGTCTCAATCCCTATCCTGCTTTGGAGGTGTCTGGCTCAGTGCAGTGCTTTGCTCTGCCCACCCCACCACCAACCTGTAGACTTTTCTGCAAATAATGGACTCAAAGTTAAATTGTCCACAGCTCCTGTGTTGATTTTGATGTCTCACAGCCTTGCCTCAGAGTTGCAAGGTGAGGGAGGGTGAAGGTCTGGCTGCTCAGGCAAACACCAGCCTGCAAGTCAGATTTTGTGAAGGTGCTGTGTGGATCTAAGACATCGCTGCTGCCTGATGGGGTGGTGCTGCTCCCATCTTGAATCTGCTTCTGCTGTTTCACTTGCCTTAGTGCTCATTTGAATCCTTGGTGAGTCAGTTTTTCTGTCTAAATGGACAGGAAAATACTAATTGATTTATTTATTTTTAAAATAAAAGTTCCCCTTTTCATAAAATTTCATGTGTGACAGTATGGGCCCTTACCATTTTGTGATTTAAAGAAGACTTTATTGCTCTTTGAAGCAGAGGTATGATGTTCACCTACCTATGTTATGGTAGTCTGCTCTGGGCATCAAAAAACTAGACATCTGAATCTTACCCTTACATGTCTTCATCAGTCTTCTGGGTCTGATTAACTCCTGTTTGAAAAAAAATCAAAAGAATCCCAGTGACTCAAGTAGAAATTTGACCAAACTCAGAAAAATAAGGCTTTATAAAAATGAGCAAACACCAGAATGTGCTCTTCAGTCATAAGGGAGGTGAGGACCTTTGGCTCACCTAATAACCAAAGGCTGTGATTATTCCATTTGGAGTTTTGCTGATATGTATAAACTGTTTTGTTCATGTTTATAATGTCACCATGAATTGTCCCAGAAGAATGACATTTGTTAATGTGAACAGTTGGGAGATATGCTTTTCATTCTGTGACTAATCTGGACTTTGAAATGTACTGCCAGTGGCTTCAAAAGACAGCCAGTTGGTGTGCGAATCAACGCCAGGCCTGGAGCAGAGATCTTAAGAAATATGGCAGGGATATTTGCAGAGTATGCTCAAAAGTAAATAATCAATATCAAACCAAACAGATGTGTGCTGCTTAAACTGAGGTTATACCAGTGTAACTCCGTTCTTCTCCATGACATTCACGGTTGATTTACGTCATCTAGGCTGGAAGCTTTGGCCTTGTTTGGTGACATGGACTGTTTTGCCCATAATGGGGAAATCAAGAGAGATTGTGGAACCATGATAGACAGAAATCATGGGACTGTTGGAATTTAGCACTTGGAAGAGGCACTCAGTGACTATCCAAGAGAAGGGCTATAATTCTCTCTGTATCCTGTGCTGTGTTCTGTGGAAGCAACCCTGAGATGCAGAGACCTATGGGGTGCTGGCCCACCATGCTGAGTGCATCTTCTGAAGGAAAATCCTCCGTGTTTGGAAGCACTGACTCAGAGACAAGAAAATGCTGGCTGCTTGGACGTGGCCACTTCTTGCTGGCTGAGGCAAAGTGGTAACACAGAAGTATATCTCCTCTTGTAGGCAAGTCTAACTTGTTGACATTTAATCTCCTTGAATTAAGTCAGCTGAATGGTAGCTAAAATCTGCAATATAGCTATAGCTGGCATCCTCAATAATGTAACTGTTTTCCTCATCAAAATGAAGTCATTTTGTCAGCAGATATGGATTGCACTTGAAGCCATCAACAGCCAAGATATATGCACTGGAAAGAGGTTCCCATGAAAAATAATCAAATGTGGGATTTGTGTACATAACAGACTTGCACCCAGATAGTTAACTGTCAATTAAAAGCTGCTTTAAGTTTCTGGGGCTCCAGCTTGGGAGTAAACAGATCCTGACTCCATTTACTTTGCTTTATAACTCTAATCTACTCTTTCTTGATCTCTCTGTCTCTCATACAATTTTCTGCTTTGGACTTGTCATGAGGTTCTTGCATTTAATGACTTCTTATGACTCTTTGCCTTTTTTCTCTCTAATTCAGTGACAACCTGTTGCTCCCTGCAGTGACTAAAGCACCTTGAACATTATCATTCAGTGTCTATGTTATCATGCAGCAATGACTCATCATGTCAAGATGATGGAGAGCAAGGCTTGTAGTGTCTGCAGAAGTTTCAGTCAAATAAAGAATAGCAGCTTTTATCTGACCAGGCCTCTAGCTTCATTTCTTGGCTATAGATCAGAAGCTGCTAGGACAAACTAGAGTATTGTGTGGTTTACAAGAACATAAAGTTAATAGCATCCGATTTAGGACAAGGGTGCTCAGAACCCTTTCATTATTTTCTGCCTAAAAGGCAATGGACAGATTTTTTCTTCATAGGCCCCATCTCTATATTATGCCCTGTCAAGAAGAAATTGTCTTATTATTATATTCTATGTTAATATTTAAATAGCAGGAAAAAAAAAAAAAAAACAGCAAGTTGTATATTTGGAGAATCCACATAAGCTGAAAAATACTAACAACTAGGAGAAAATACTTAGAATCTCCTAATTTAAGTGTAAAGGAGAATTCTTTTTATCTCCTTATTTAAGTGCAACAGAGAACATAAAAGGATGATAAAAGTACCTAGAAGGGATTATCCAGCTACACTGACTTCTGTTTTCTGCAACAGAAGGCAACAGTGCAATGCCTGTTTTGATTTCTTGTGAACTAGACACTTGGTCTGTATGCCAGCAACCCATCAGGAACTACGAAATGGTTCCCAATAATTTAAGTTGGGTTACAGTTCAAAGTAAAAGATCAAAATGCACAACTGTAATGTGTCACATGGAAACTGGAGGGAAAAATGAGGCCATTGCCTATATCTCAGGCCCCTGCAAGAAATTTGCGTATGAGATCATTTCTTTAAAAAGTTTATTCATTATCATAATCCCCAGGTTTACATCGTACAGTTTTGACCAGAAGCATCTGTAAATTAAAAGCATCCAGTTGTGTTTGTGTGTGTATGCACCCACATACATGTGTGTGAATATTTTAGTGAGTGCAAGACCTCTTGTTTTTAAATCATCGCTGATAATCCAGCAGTTGTTTATATTTAAATGAAGGATGTTGCTAACCAGAATGTTCTGCCTTCTGGAGTCCAGTCCTGTTTTTTTGCATTACAAGCTATCTGTAAATGATTAACACTCCTTGTGGAAATGAAACAAGGAGAGCCAAGTGTGTGAGGTGCAAGAAGGAAAGCAAGAACCTAATGCGTAGCACCCCTCCTCTGCAGGAACAGCAGACTGGAAGGGTCTTTGGGCTGTCCATTCCCTACTGTATAATCACAGAAGTCTTTTCCCAGATGGATCAAACTTCATTTTAAATGCAGCCAGATCTCTTCTTTTTTCCTCTCCTCACTTGTTACTCAAGTGCTCAAGTTACTTCAAGTGTCCTCGTCTCCAGCCCACGTTTACCCCTGACCCACATGTGACAATGGAGTTCAACAGCTGAGCATGTTCATTCAGGTTGTGACATGGAAAAGACTTTTCTGTGCACATTAACCAAAGGGTTAGTTATAGATAACACAGGATTAACTGAGATGGGCTGAAAGACAAGCCTGCCTTTGTTGGAAAGTGGTGCTGGAGAGGTGCATGCTGGAAAAGGTATGCCGTTGCACTGCTCCTCGCAGATTGTAATGGGAGATTTTTATACAAAAGTTCTTTTTCGGGTTTGGTAAATAATGTATTCAGCTGGCTACGTTGCTGTTGAGACTTTGTGTATCTGATTTAAGTGGATTAGAAATAGCTCATTTGTACTCCAGCAAGTTTTGTACTAAAATAACAGAAGGGAACAAGCTAGGTATGTTTTATTTAGAGGCATGTTTGTGTGTACACACAGAGCGAGTCATCTCTCCAACAGTGTTCTCTGCCTTGTCTTGCAACCTAACATAACGCCTGACAGCATGATTTACTCAGTTGTTTAGATAGGTCTCCTCTGAGCTTGCCAGTCTTTCCGAGTACAGGCAGAGCTACTTCCATCTTCCAGAGCACAACCGGGGTTACTCTGCCTCCCCATGAACCTCGTGTCTCCTTGGAACAAGGAGCTGCACCCTCCCTGGCTCTCCATTTAGGTGTCCGGGGAGCAACATGAAGTGGGGAGAGGAGCAGTGCAGCCTCTCAATGTACATGTAAGTCTGGCTATAGTTTCTGGGAATTAATATACCAAGGTTTTTAGTGGTCTGGCTTATACCTTGACTTGTATACCAGAAACTAGACAGGATAAAACTGGAATATCTAGGAAGCCTGTTCTTGGGCAGCAATGGAGGAATATCCCTGAGCCACCTGGCCCTATTGTGGGAGAAGCTGGTCCATCAATGCTTGCTTGCAATCCTTGTCTCTCCTGAGGGACCTGGAAACTGGCAAAAGTTTAACAATCCTTTTCTTGCTTTTCTGGGTATGTAATGTCTATAGTTGCCATGGAGATGTTACGTGATGGTCCCTGAGAAAATCTTTCTATTAAGGTATTACCAGCTATGACTGAAATTTTTAGAGCCTCTATTATACATTCATTGGAGACACGTTTATTTGCAATCTAACAGGCAATATTAAAAACGTGAAATGCTCTCTGATTATGTGGCACAGTATCCTAGGCTACTCATTTGAAGAACAGCGTAAAAATCCATTCTGCGCCTTCCCCATTCTCCCATTTATTTCTAATTCTGAGATTTGATTCCTCAGTATAAGAAATTGAAATTTAGGAGATGGTCGATTTGATTGTAACTCTTCAAGAAGGAAAGAAATTACCCCTCATAACGCTTGTAACATTATCGTAGATGGTTATATTTGTATGTAGCCTTAGAGAGCATTGTTGAAAGTGACTTTATTAACTTTTACCAATCATATTCTTCATCTCAGTTTGGTACCATTATGGACATTAATTAATCAGACTGAGGAATATAAATAAGAATACATGAAAATTATTGAAGCACAGAGCTGGACAAAAGGGGCTCACTTCTGCAGTTGCTTTATCCTCTCAAGCTCCCACACCTTTTGATACCCTAACAAGCTTTTCTTCCAGCCTTTAAAGTTTATCTCTTTTCTGGAAAAAGAAATATTCTAAATTCATGAACTAATGAAAGATAGAACCTAGTAAAGGCAAGAGCATTGTAATAGTTGTGAGATAGGAACTTTATTTACTCGTCTGGAATCCAGTGTGGCGACTCATGTAAAACCTACACCAAGTGTCTTGTCTCCACTCAGATTTTCCCTGGCTTAGTTACCAAGTTCTCCTCTCTTCTCTTGTTCTTAACAAAAATGGTGACAAACATTTTAATTCTCTCTTTCCTGTATATTGAACAATGTTCTTTGTCTTTTATGTCACAATGAAGAAACCAAATGTATTTTCATTACATGTTCCAACACTGGTAATTACCCTTTCACTGTTATTTCAGGTCTCCTTCAGTACTTCATATGGGCCTGAACCATGTGAATATATGAATTACACTGTGAAAACCATTGAAACAAGGACCTTATATTCTTTATACATCTGTAAAGCACTGAATACAGCCAGAGCTCTATAAATAATAATAGCTAAATGATAAGCTTCTCCAAATTCCAAAAATATGTTTTTTGTTAAGGATTCTAAATTCCTCTAGCCTCAGATTTAACACAGAAATGGAAGATTAGGAGGCATTTTTCCCCAAAGACTATTTTGTTATAGGATCCATTGAAATCTGTTAAAAACCTAATTACTGGAAACCAAATGTAGCATTTGAAGCTATATAGGTCATTACATTTGTTGAGAACACCTTTAGATCACAAATAAATACAGAAATAAAGAAAAAATAGGAGGAATGGTTTAACTAGACTTGGTAAATTAGAAGAGAACATACATTTGAAACTTTTTTCTTTTTCTTTTTTTTTTTTTTCTTTTTTCTGTTCATCAGTTTAATTTACCAGCAAAGAAAGTTCCCATAAATAATGGCCATATACCTTTTACTCAATGCAAATTCAGTTAATCTTTCTAAGTTTTCATTTCATGGGCCTGGAAACTGCAGTTTAATGTGCATTAGGAAACACAGATGTAATATGGGTAAATTGCATCTCACTGTATAACTGAATCTCCAATGCAGATTTTACTCTGCAAGGGATAAATTTATTAGAATTAGTGCCAAAGATTTAGATTTCAGCCTGGCTTTCATTTATCATAAGCCTCTTGCCTTACTTTGACAATAAAAAGAGACCTTGCATGTAAAGACCCTTTTAAAACACTTCCAGAATGATGTGGAAAGGCGTTAGGATAAATAAGCATCAGGCCCTGCATGAGTGCTCGAAGCAGGGCCGTATGCAGCAATATGCCGTGCTGCCGCTCATTTATTTTGAAGAGCAATGCGTTGCCACTCCAGCTGGCAAATGGGTGCCTTCTGTCTGATTGTTCAGACCTCCCTTCCCCACGCCTGGGCTTGTGCGAGAGCCTCATGCAGCCAGCATGGGGGGTGCCAGGAGACTGCTGGGGGCACCTTGCTTAAGTTTGCCACCTCTCGAACCCCCGCAGCAGGCTCCTGTGCAGTCACATCCCCTTACTGTCACCCCTGGCAAACAACACAGGGTCACCATTTAAAAACCCTCGCTGTGGCTTGTGAATTTTAATCCGCCTTCAGTGTTAAACATTGGCAGGTGGCTTATAAAGAACATAATGCTAATGGGGTATATTTTGGGAGGGTTATTTCAAACCTGGAACAGTGCCTTCCCAGCCTCACAAATAGTTTTTTTTTTAACGCAAATGAGGCAGTGAGGAGTGAAGACCTAGGAATGGAGGGCCAGGGAAAGGTATTCCTCAAGGCAGCTTTGCCACCAAAGGAAATGCCAGCAGATCCACAGCCTCAGTCCATGGTCTGTGTGCTTGGAGGCTGTCTAGAAAGGACCACAAAGCCAGCAAGTGACCTTCATGGCTTGTTCCAAACCTAATTATGGTGAAGGAAATCGAATTTCTCTAGTGATTTTTTACTTTCTGACAAATTTAAGGGCAGGATTTTTCTGGGATGAGCCTCATGCATTTGGAAGCATTGGAAGAATGTGTCAACAGTTTGAAATCTGGGGTACAACAAAGTGGCCTGCAAGTTCAGACTGATGTTTTGGAGATGAAGGGACTTGAGTTTTATGCCAACAGTTTTGAGTATTTCAGTCTTTTTCCTGGAGAAGGTCTTAGCTGAGCGAAGTAGCACCATGGCTCTGGAGTTGTGTATGCAACTGAATTCCTTCAAGGTTTGTCTCAAGACTTGTGTGGGAGAAGCCCTGCAGTGCTTTGGATGATATCACAACTGGATATCACAACTGGAAGCTCTGTGTTCAGAGAGTATCATGTTTATTACTTATAAAACTGGATGTTCCACCAGTCCTCTAGCCTCTAAAGGATGTTGAATAGCAGACACAGCACAAATGATAACGCCTTTTATATGACAAGATAGGAATGGAAGGATTCTGGTGGCCTTCGGGGCAATACAGCAAACATTTTAGTTTGATAGTGTAATCTATCTCCTGTTGTGGGGCATCTTCTTTCATTGATGCCCAGTTTTATTATCCTGAGATTTGGTATCCTATTTTTCCTCTCTTGCTTTGAGCACTGCTGTAAATGATAGCTCTCGTGCAGTAGGAAAACCCTGCTAGCTTAAGATGCATTTTGATTTGTGAAATTTACAACCTAGTTTTTTTCTTTCCCAAATTTTTATTCCCTGTTGTTTTCTTTAACACTGACACGTCTGAATACGAATGAAACTGCACAAGAAAGTTTTGCCATGCTATAGCTGCATGGTGTGACTATACTTTCATCTCATCTCCCTGGAGGAATCTATGTGATATTTGACCTCCTTCATGCACCGTACTCTGCTTTTAATCGTTAGGGCTATGTCCAACCCCTGAGTTTGGAAGAACAGCACTATCACCCTGTTAAACAGAGCTCATTAACTAATGACAGTCTGGAGCAGTCAGCGTCATATATATGCCAACAGCAATGCTCAGGTGAACCATGTGGTCAATACAATAAAATGACCTGAGCAGGGAGGGTAAGTTTTGAGCTCAGACTGTGACCATAAATTTACCCTTGATCATACACATGCACTGTTTTTCTCCTGGATCCCTAACCTGGGCTATGGACCAGGACCCTATGTCAGCAAGGCCACAGCAAGGCCAGGTCCCCACAGCCCTGCCCTGCCCAGCCATGGGCCCTGCTGAGCCAGACCCACCTGTGGGCCCAGATCCCAGCCTGGCCTCATCCCATCCCCACCCAGGGAGGTGACCAGTGCCTGGTGTCCCTGACTCGGATGGGATGGGATGGGATGCCCTTCCCTGATCACCCCTGTGGGGAGCCTCTGACACTACTGGCTCCTGGGACATGTCATGGGGAATGCTGAGAGAAATGCTGACCCCAGTACTTCATAAGGAAGTCCTGAAATTATGGTCACATACGTCTTAGTATTTCCCAGAAAATTAGGAGACTGAGAAGACCTAAATTTTTGAGCTGCTTTCTGATCCTGACAATTTCTGGAATGTGCAAAAAGAGCAATGACTTTTAGGAGAAGTTTTCTTTTGAGACATAGGGGTGATCATCAGGTGAGATCTTGTGTGTCGAAAAGCAAAGCTCACATACACCTAACAAAGCAAAGCTCTCATGTAGCTAATGAGGCAACCACTGAGGTATGAAAGCAGTCAGTTCTGGAGGGGACACCAGTAATGCTCAGCAGGGGAAAACTTCCTGCTGGAGTCCCTATTCGTGTAGCACACAGAGCCATAAAAGGGACATTTGATTTACAGTTTCTGGAAGTGGATGCTCAGATCGTCATTAGAAGCCATAAGTGGGCTTAATTTTACACTTTTTTTTTTTTTTTTAATTAAAGATTGAACACAGTTTCACCTTCTGCCCACCAGCTGTATCCAGCTTTTACATCAAGAGAAAGGGACATTTATGAGAATTATTATGGGCCATCACAGCCATTCCACAGGGTGCCTTTCACCTGGGTTTTCAGCAACTGCGTTAGGGATGGATATCAGACCACACGTGGGGATGTTGTTTTGCCCATCCATGCAGATCAAGCTTGGAGCCCTCCCTATTTCCACCCATCTTCTTTTTCACTGACAGCTTGGCTCATCCCTTGCTACCATGACTTACATGTGCCATGCATGGGGACCACTGACTGCCTTTAAGAGTTAGGGCTCCTGTCTAAGGAGATGCAAGGAGGTGCCCAGAGATGCAGCTGTAGGAGCAGGGTTGGCTGCTGAAATGGAAAAAGCCACAGAGAGACCTGGTTCTCTGCTGGGACTTGGGGGGAGATATATTAAAATTACTTATGTGAAAGCAAAAAAATGATGGATTAAATGAGGTGGCAGTTCCTGTTTCTCTGTTCCCTGCCGTCTCCTTTTTCGTAAACCCTTCATGATGAGGTTGACAAGGTCACCTCTCCACCCACTCACAAAACGAACATGTTGTCATTTAAAAAGAATAAGTTTTTGGGAGCAAGAGAACAATTTTGATTTAACTGCTGTTTTATTGAAATCGTTGTTTGTGCAGGATGATGAGGGGAGCCAAATAATCCCCTTGTGAAGTGGTCAAACTTTGCACAAGGTATAGTAGCACCAGCATCAAAACCCAGGGGAGGAAATTCTGCCCCTCTGCTTCTACGAGTGGGGGCTACCTGGTAGCAGTTCCCCAGTGTGTAAGGAGGCTGCAATGCTGCTCAAGTCCCTGTAGTAGTTAGTCCTTGATATCAGTAGAGACATCCATGCCAAGGTGTGCTTAGATGTCTTGTCATGCACTCCACTCTGAGGGGTGTTCCCAGAGCATGGAAAACACAACACACATGAGAGCCCAGGGTGTGCTGCTGCTGGAGCATCCACTGGGGCATACTGGGATCTGGAGAAGTGGATGTAAGATGGGAAGGACCTGTAGTGGCCAAGCACCAGATGGTCTGGGCAAAACTCTGGAGTTAAGCTTGTTATTGAATGCTTCTCACATACAGGTTGTGGCACTGGTGCTATTACTTAGCACAGAGAGTGTGTGAGTGAAGGGAGCTCTCGTGCCTTCCCCTCTCTGCATCCTCCTGTTCCTGCCAGTCTCCTCTTGGTGAGACCCAGCAATCTGCCAAACATTTCACCCTGTGTGATTCTGTGGTCTGCTTCTCCTGAATCTGAGCCACTGCAGCTGCATGCAGATGAAGACAGTTGGATTCAGCTGTGCCTCTTAAGATTATCATCCATTTTTAGACCTTTTGTAAGAAGGCTGCTGTTTCTTCACACTTTTGGAGATGCTCTTTCCTCATCTGGGAATTATGTAGTCATACCAATAATCTCCCCTACTGTCATCTTCAAGGCCTTTCTGGACCACATATTTATAAACCTCTATAAATATTGAGGTCAACATTTCTCTGCCTCTGGTAGGCACTGCCTGTTCCTAGGTCCCCAGGGGCCTCACAGAAGAAGAGTCATAACAGCTGAAACTGTGAGCCTGGTTGGATGCTGCTTTACAGCTTGCAAGCAATAGTTGTGCTGGGTTATGTTACCCTGACCTTGTTTGTAAGAGCCCACTGGTAGTACAGTTCTTCTCTACAAGCTAATGGGGCTTCTCATGGCACTAAACCGGTGGCCTCGGATGGGTGAATACGCTTAGGACAACGCACGGAGGTTACAACATTTTGAATGTCAATGGGGAGCTCTTCCTTGTACATGTTATTTAAACTTGCTGAGACAGCGTCTTTCAATGGCTGCTCTCCAAAATAACGAGTCCCGTTTGAATGTTTTTAATTGCTCAGCTTCATAGAAAGGTTGCAAATCTTACTGAAAATTAGACAGGCTGATTAGAAAAGAATTTGGTGAAATAACACAATACATTAAGGAGACTGTCAGGAGACCTGTGCTTCTAGCTGCCCTGTCAAATAGCGGATATGTTAACACATAAAATAACTGTGTTCTAATATGAACAGTTTGATTGCTGTTGGTTTTCCTTCTGGATTCTGTAATAATTCAGGTCTTCATTTATTTATTTATTAATTTATTGAAAAGAAGAATACATGTGTGTAGTGTTCAGCTGAGACCTGTCTATTTAAGTCTTTTGCAAGACTTGAGGACGTATTCTACCAAAGGCCAGCAATCCACCTCCTGCAGTGGGATGCCCTTTCAGTTTCCAGTTGCTTACTACTTAAGCCCTAGGCAAAATGCACCAGCTTCATTATTCTTATAGCCCACTATGCAGAGCGATTTTTTTATCAGTTTGCTCAGTGCAGCATGAACTCAGTGACCGAAAAGTTCAATAACTTGGTTTTGATTCCATTAAAATGTGCTATCAGAAAACCACTGTTCTATGTTTTTTCTTAAACTACTAAGTATTTTTGTATTTCTTTGTTTTGTGATCTTGCAGACTCAGCTCTTGGGAGTTCTACTTGCTGCAGCTTCAAATTTTTTGATCAGTGTCTCTTTAAGTATACAGGTATGAAATTATTGGTCTTTATTTTCTGTCGTTTACATTTGGCATATAACTTTTCTATAATTTGTTTTTATGCTGAAGTTCAAAACACAAATTCTGTTACATTTAATAAACATTCCCACTCTTTCTTTAACTAGTGTTGTGCAGTAGTTTTCAGTAAGATGATAGCTCTCAGGCTGTTCTTTGCTGTGATTCTCATATGGGAACACAATAAAAATTCATAACTCCTCCTACTCTTCCTTATAATATGCCATAAGTAAGTACTAGCTGTGACCTACATATAGTCCCACTGGACATCGTGTGAACATGTCTCAGTATGTCCAAATCTAAAGTGGAAGTGACTAAAAAAATCTTGGGGGTAACTTAATGGGGTGATTAATGTAATTAAATGCCCATAAGCATAAACTTGTTTGCTTTTTATTTGTTTATAGAGACACAAAATGCTGGATGTCACTGCAAATCGTTGGTTTGTGGATCAGGGAAGTTTGATTTCATTATGCTCCCCATTTTCCTTCAAGGGCTAAACTTCTTTCTAGTATTTCAACCCCCGAGCATGTTCCACAGCATGAAGCTGCAATAATGTTCTGCTTTGTCTCACTGAGGGAAATGACCGAGACTATGGTATATCACAGACATTACTCTTTGGCCCATATTCTCCAGCATAATTTACAGAGTAGAATGGAAGCCTGAGGACAATGATTTACAACTTCCTTGTGACTCTGCAGTGGCACTTCCAAAATCGTGTATCAGATGGTGGAGTAAAAAATGTATTTTACAGCCATTTATACAATGATAGCTGTGTCATTTGGTTTCCAACTTTTTTTGACTCATTTGTCTGTGCAGAGGGGCTGGTAAGAAATCTGAGAAAGGAAATTATATTCTGCAGAGCTAGTGCAGAACATTGCATCCTTCCCTATAATGACACCTTCCTGATGGTGAATGCCTGGACGCTGTTTCAGAAGTCCACCGTGATCAAAGTCAAATTATCCCATTATATACAGGTTCTTTCTGTACAGCCAGAGGGGAGGCAATTGTGACATGCATAAATGATACCTTCTCCATCCAACTAGAAGTGTTGATGAAATACTACTTAAGTATATATTAAACCTGTTGACACAGCTTTTTTTCCTTCTGAAAATAATGCCTTACCTGAGCTCTTCTTCCAAGATCAAACAGGAGATTGTAGCCAAATCCTAAATTCTCCCTTTTGAATTTAAAGATCTCCCTACAACATATGTGGTTAAGTACTGCCTTTTTCGTCTTGAAATTGTATTTCTGACTATGATACGTATCAGGGGCAGGAACACCATGGAGTCCAGTCCCCTTCTCCCAGTTTGTTGCCACCATTCTCATTATGGCCCATCTCTTCCCTCTGAGTGTTTCCAGATTCACAGCACAACCTACTGAGCTGTGCTTTGAGAGAAGAACAGAGGCGTGCAGGGATAGCTAGGAAGTACTAGCTAGTATTCACTTAATCTTTTTCAGATTTATTCAGAGGTCTAATTTTTCAGTCATTTCCACCACGGCTGAAAAAGCACACATCTGAAGCAGCATTGAGTTAACACAAAGCCGTCTGTCTGCAACAGCAAGCTGAAAGGCATGTTTAAAAAGAAAACTTTGACGCACCTGGAATTTGAAGTTGACAGCCCCCTTAATTACTCCACTTTTATTATACATAAGAACACAATGGGAGCCTTTCTTTTCATGCCTGTTCCTAATAATTAATTTTCTAGAAATGTGCTCATCTCCGACTAGCTTGCCAAACAGAGCCGAAGCCCTACTACACGAGCAAGCTGTGGTGGTGTGGAATTATCCTCCTGGGGCTTGGAGAGGTGGGCAATTTCACAGCCTACGGATTTGCCCCCATTGCCCTTGTCGCTCCACTAGGATGTGTATCTGTCATAGGTGAGATGGTTTGCCACATTTTGCTTGGGAACATACTTTAATTGAATGCTTATTTGTGACTGGAGGAATAATACCAGGGGAACCACAGCAGGAATGCAAGGGGAAGATGTTAATGTTGTGGTTTGAAAAGAAATGATTCATATAATTACACGAGCTGACAGTTTAACACAAACCCTCTACTTAACTTGGAGACTCTTCTAATATTTTTTCCTCTTCTATGGTTTTGTCTTTGTGGACTTTGTCACTCTGTGCTGTGCTAATCCCTGCCAGTTGAGCTGGCAGAGCGGGACCAAAAGGGACTAGAAATTTCCTGAAATGGTTTAGCTTATTTGTGGACATTATCAAAGTTGTTCATTTGTTCCTTCATGTGCAGATTAATTGACCTTTAGCAGAATTATTCCTATCCTTAGGGCTCATTTGATGCAATCTTACTCTTTACTTCATGATTGTTTGGGTTTTTTTTTGTAGTTAAGGTATTTGGGTATTATCTTGGGTATGAGATGTCTTGATTCTTTGATAAAGAAATGTACGTTTTAAAAGATGTTATCATGTCGTGCTAATGCAGAGCAGAGTAGACACGGCAATATATAGAGTGTATGAAAACTGGAATACAAGGTGCAGCTGTATCCCTTGGTCAAGTCGCTTCACATCCACAGCTGAAACATCCAGGGTTGAGATATCACAACAGCTCCGCACACGCTGGAGCTCATTTGCTTGCTATTGACAAGTGATAACATTTCATGGTCTGTGTCTAGCTACCAGTTTCAGGCTTGGAAGCAACGCTGTGGTGAGCGATTCTGCATGGGGAGGTAGAAAAGATGAATTATCTTCCCTGTGGACTGTCTGGCTGTATTGGAAGGAGGCAGCCAAACATATGTGGGTGCAATTTAGCAATAAAGTAGTGGGGGAAGGAAACTGCAGGCAATTTACTGTAACCTTTAATGTTAAACTATTGCAGAATTTTGCAGAATGAGATATAAAACTGCTGTAGTTCACCATTGTAGGAAAGATTTCTCAAGGAAAGGAATGAGATATTACCTGAGATGAAAATGTAAATTAACATGACATATCCCAGTGTGATTTTGGTGGCAGTAGTTTTATCTTTAACAATTGTAGACATTTCCAGATGTTTCTGAACATAAGGGGACTTGATCTAATTTGTTGCCCAAATTGAGGAAAATGCAAATGTATATACATCTAGCAGGAAGAAATGAAAAGCATTGGGAAGTCAAAAAATTACGTTGGTTATTAAGCTACTACAAAGAAAAGGTCATATTTAAGATGATTTTTATCTGGGCAGATTCCTTCTTCCTTACCTTTGCAATATGTGAAGGAACATTGCATATGTTTCCTTCATTCTCCATTTCTCCTTACTTACAACAAGTATCAAGAAGCCATTTTCCTTACTGTTATATTTTATCAAAACTCTCACCCACTTTTTTTTTTTTTTTTTTTTTTTTTAAACTGACCCCATAATGCTTATCCTGGAAGACCCCAGAAAGCACTTCAATATCTTATTTTCCATTCCCACATATCAATTGTCAGTCTCCCTTTCATAGCCCAAACAAGAGATATCTAAAATTGTATTTAGTCTAGCAAACATTCCCTTAAGGAAGGAAAAGTAAAAATGATGTAGACAGCCAATTACAACAATAACTTCCCAGTAACACTTCCTACCCCCTAGATACTTCCCTGTCTTCTAAAATTAGAGCTAGAGAGAAAGAGAACACATCCTTTTAATTTTAATGGTTCGCCATTTAGGACAATGACAAACTGACCAAGACACTTGCAGTTCATCTGCTAACAACTGTGCAGAGGATGGTTTGGCAGCAGGTCTTCCAGTTTCAAACATCACAAAATATTTTTTCATTAAGCTGTGACATCTTTTAGGTGGGGGACAGTGGACTTTGCACAGTCTAGTTGGCTGCTCTTTTGAGGTATTGTTGAATGTGCAACTTTTCATAAGTTATTTTTCAAAATGAAGAAATTAAGCACTTGTTAACAGTCTCCAAATTTGTGTTTGAACCTTGAGTCTGCCCTTCTTATAAACACTTTTTTTTTTCTGAGTTTGGTGTCAGCACATCTCAGATGGTTAGAGCTGGCTCCATCGCTGATGTTGGGTACTCAGTACCTGTGGCCATGCAGAGGGGAGGTGTGCTTTGTGTTATGCCCAGTCATCAAGGGGACTCTCTGAAGCTCTTTGTGACTCTGGGTCTGCATGGAAAGTTTTCTTTGCTTGGAAACCAGGGTGTGGGGAGAGGATAAGGCACACTACAGTCTCTCCAAAACAGATTTGGGCTGTACCCATCATGTATCTCCAGACCTCTGAAATCGGAAGCATCCTGGGTCTTAAAATAGATGGAGCCAACATCTATTATGCTCTGCTACCACATTTAACTGCATCCAACTGAATTTTGTGTTTAATCCGGTATCAATTAAATAGTGAAAAGTTTTTGCTTTGTCCTATTGAGCTGGGTGCTTCTGATGGATGCTTTAGAAAGAATCCATCACCACAGACCATGAGTTGGCATGACACCAGCAGATTTTTCTTTTTTCTTAGAATTAAGCTACAAAGACTATATTTTTCTTCTTACACAGTGGAAGTATTTCTGTGTGTGGTTGCAATGATGCAAGCTCTACATCTGTTCAGGGTTTTAAATAGTTTGAGAAGACAGCAGTTGTTTTCTTCAAGAGGAAAAATTGGTAAATTTTTAATTTAAAAATGGAGAAGTAATACATGTTTGATGTGATCATTAAAAAGCTTTTTATACTTAAAAATTAAAAATCATGTTTTACATGTAGCTTGGGTAATTTTAGACTCCTGTGGTTTTTTGCTCATTCTCTTGCTTTTGCTTGCAGAAATAACTTAGAGGGGGTTGGATGAGGAGAGGCCAGTGGTATCAGAGATGGGTTCTTATGCAGTTTTCCTCATTCTCTAGAGATTTTTTTTTACATTCAACTCACTTAGACTGACAGTGTTGAGATCCCTTTACATTTTTGGTATGCTCCTTCTATGTAGCTGTGGGGCAAGATATTGCTTTAGACTTTGAAAACTGATATCTCTGATGGTGCTTTAGGGAAAAGATTCTCAGATATTCTTATAGAAATTGATTTCTCCCACTCACTGTAATGTAACACCTTTGTGGTCCAAGACCGTGGGATTTTGCGAACTCTTGTTAATGAGGACTGGGAAACATTCACCAGACTATTCTTTAAGGTGCTCTATTTGTACTTGTCTAGAAGATAGAACAAAAGGATTTCCAGGGTCCTTCCTTCCCTCTGCAGAGAGTATGTTCTGAAATCCAGTTTCCAGAATTAAGCTTGCCTTAATGGTATTTCTCTTGAGCAATTCCTCTGACTTTTTGCTTGCTTCTTTATTAGGATATTGACAGTGTGGATGGGGAAGAACATTTAGTGTCCTGTCCACCACTTTTCCAGTAGTGATATTTAATCATGTTAGAAATGTTACATGTTCAGTGCGCAGAATAACTACCAAGATGTCATGCACCAACTGACTAAATTCTGTGTTGTTTTTTGTTTGTTTGTTTGTTTTTAATTATTATTATTATTTATTTAGTATGCCATGAATATCACAGAATCACAGAATGGTTTGGGTTGGAAGGGACCTTAAAGTCCATCCAGTTCCAGCCCCCTGCCATGGGCAGGGACACCTCCCACCAGCCCAGGTTGCCCAAAGCCCCATCCAGCCTGGCCTTGAGCACCTCCAGGGATGGGGCATCCACAGCTTCTCTGGGCAGCCTGTGCCACGGCCTCACCACCCTTTGAGTGAATATTTTCTTCCTAATATCTAATCTAATCTAATCATCTCCCCTCTTTCAGTTTAAAGCCATTCACCCTTGTCCCACCACTACACCCCCTGACCAAGAGTCCCTCCCCAGCTTTCCTGTAGGCCCCCTTTTGGCACTGGAAGGCCTAAAGGTCTACCTGGAGCCTTCTTCAGCTTGTCTTCATAGGAGAAAATATCTACAATGTAAACTAAGAATAGGCTTGAGTGATCATTTAGCTGTGATGGATTTGTTCCTATATGTCTTGGGCAGAGTTAGTGCTCTGTTTAACCCAAGCTACATATGCAGGTATTCTTTCAATTTCTTCAGATTTGTGTTACTCCTCCTCTGGCACAAAGCTCTGAGCAAATGTAATCAATGAATAAGTGTAAACCATGATACAGTGGTCAAATGTACTACCTGCCTCATCTTCTCTCCATATCTTCCTGACTGTGTGGCATGCTACACCAGCTCGGATGGATTAAAACATCTCCTACTGCTTCTCTATGGGGAAGGTCTGGAATTTCTTCAGCTCAGAAGCTAGGCAGGACTGAGGGTCCATCTATATAAAGCATAATTTAAGGTCACATTTTAAAATGTGACCTTCCCCAGCAGCAACGGCATGCTCACAGAGTGAGCACTGCTCAGCAATTGTGTGAAATCAGCTGGATGATCTTAAACTGCTTCATAAGATGGAGGCAGACCCTTAAATTGCATAAAACTGTGTAAATGCTTGGACTCAAAGTGAAATGTTTTCCCTATTTCACAAACTGAGAGAGGTGCAAACAGTAAACAAATCTTCAAATCATGCTCCTCCTTTGGTATTTTATGCAGACTGTTAGTGAAATGAGTAGAAAAGAGTTCTGCAAAATGGATGGCTTTGAGAGCCTTTAACAAATTGATGTGATTTTAGCTTTGCTACCAATCAGTCAAGCTTAACAGAATGAATATTAGAGGCTAATATTCATTTTGTGTGGCTATTGACAAGACAGAAGCAGCATAGGTAGTCTGTGTATTTATAAGGACAGTACTAATCTATTTAAACTAGTACACAAAGCTAATCTAAGACTTGAAATGAAAAAAAAAAATGAGCATTACAAATATACTAGCATTTACAGTTATGGACAGTTATGAAACAAAGGTAAAAAGGTGAGATTCATAAATAGGTTCAGTACCAGGAAAACAATTTAATAATGAAATATTATATAAATATTTCTCATATATATATATACACCATATGTATATAATTATGAAATATTTGTGAAATAGCTTTGGGTGGAAAAAATAAGTAGTAAACACTTTTTTTGGACTGGATAAAATGCAAAAAATGCACTCTAAGGATCAGTATGTATCTTCTGTCTTTAACTTCTATTCTTGTATATTATTCTTTTCTTAAAAACAAGCAAACAAACAAACAAGAAAAAAAGCCTAAGCACAGATTTCATGTCTAGGAGGCAGAGGAGTTGTTTTGTGAGCTGGATTCTCACCCTTCAGTGTCTGCTACTGGCAAAACCCACATATCATGCTATTTATTTATGTTTCTGCTGGAGAAAACCTGCATATGGAGATAATCTCACACTATCACTCTCCTAGGAGAATCAGCATCTGACTAATTTATGTGTAGCACCATTACACCTCTCCCTTAAGGCATTTAATTGCATATCATGCAGAAAATGG
Source organism: Aythya fuligula (assembly GCF_009819795.1). NCBI lineage: Eukaryota > Metazoa > Chordata > Aves > Anseriformes > Anatidae > Aythya > Aythya fuligula. Next base: position 136,883,654 of record NC_045560.1, on the reverse strand, counting down.
ATGTTTCCTATACTTTTTTTTTTCTTTAAATTAAATTGAAATTCACGTGCTGTAGTTACAGACAATGAATACAAAACAGACCATTTTATGCAGATGTGTGAGAAGGCAAGGTTGTTTCAACATAATGATTAGGCTCCTGAACAAACCCATTTTTTCCCATTTTCTACCCAATAGTTTTTATCATGATAATTTTTTAAAATTTATTTTTCATTTGAAATATTAATTCCATATTTCCAAATTGAAGAGCTTCATGAGCCTTCAGAAAGGTTAAACTATAAAGATACAGATATTTTAGCAACCTATTTACTTCTCGATTTGTGGATATTGATGTAAACATGATGCAATCAAACCAAGAAAATAACTTAAAGACTTCATTAGGATGTATTTTCATTTGTATGGTCCTTCTTTGCCCAGGCCTGAATCTGTAATGTTCAGTCCTTAACAGAACACCTCCCAGATTTTTCTGCCCTTCTCTTGGTCTAGCAGGCTAGCTGCCACTGCTTTCAGCAGGACTAAAATCTGTGCCTGGTTTTGAAAATTTTGCCTCAATAATTAGTTAATAGGCTAAAAATATTCTGATTCAGCTGAAAGCATACAAATGGTCTCAGACAAAGAAGGATACAGTCTTTGCTTCAACGACTTACAGGCTGATCCTTTAGGCTTAGTGTTGTACATGTGTAGTATTGCTAAAACCAGCCATTCAAAAACAATGAGAGTGTAGAACAATGATAAATTGCTTGTTGTGTTGCCAAGCTGTTGCCAGCTTATGCTCTGACACAATTTTTTTTTTTTGTTTGCCTTTCTGCATTGTTGAATTCAATTGATGACCAATTAAAAAAAATCAGAGGCTATTCCTCACTGACATGGATCTCGTTCTCTGTGACTGTCTATAGCTTTTTTTTTTTTAAAGAAAAACAGGCAAACAAATGAAGAGTTGCAAAGACACATTAATACTTTTCAGCACAGCAGTTGCCCAACTTCCTTGGTCTATTCATTCATAGGGTTGAACATAATGTACAGTGATTTACTTCCCGCATCGGTATAAAGGGGAGAAGGATGCCCACAGCTCCTGTGACAGAGGGGAAACAAGAGAACCCTGGCACAGGAAAGGGAAAATGGGGTCTGGGTAGTAGGAAAGGTGTTAACTTGTAGATCTGGTGGGCTTAGCTGTGGCCTCTGGTTGCCCACTCACTCTTCTGCCAAGGATTCAGGCACAGCAGGAGCAGCTTGGAGGCCACCAGGCACAGAGGAGACAGCCAGGACAATCAATGTGTTTGTCAACCAACATATTGGCTTGAGAAGCTGATGTCTTAAGCAGTGCAATGCACCTGAGACTGTGAACTGGAGCCCAGAGGAATTCAAGAAGAGGGGCAGAGCAGCTGTGAGGCCTGTACATTTCTCCCCAAGCTCCTGGGGCTCACGGCTTCCTTTCACACCCCTTCTCCTCTAGCCCATTGTTTCTAGCGAGTCACTGCCTGTGCTGGAACAATCTGCCCTCGGTTTGTTTGATCTAACCTGGCTCCAACCCACCCTGCCAACTGGAGAACATAAAAGGTTGTTTAAAAGTCACACTCACAGAGCTTAAAACCCATAAAACTACAAAATAAAAATAAAATTTAAATAATGCGTTAGGCAGTGTATAATAACAAAGTGCTATTTTGGCTGTGCTAATGTTGCTTGCTTGGAATTCAGTCCTGAATGTAGTAGCCAGAACTTGCCAGATGCTGATCACACTCATGCATGTCCTCCAGCATCTCAGCCACTCTGTGTAACCATTCTCTGCTTCTTTGCTTGGATATACCACTTTGCTTTTCTGCTTGACTTGGATGCATACGAAGCTTTGGTGGCTTACCCACAGGGACAGTTGCCTTTTTTGTTCAGTCTCTCCCCTGGGTTTTGCTCTCCTCCTCTCCCAGTTGCACCTCCCCTCCTACTGCAGGTTTTGCCAATTCCTCCCATCCCAGATGGCCTAATGCATGTCCTCAAAACCTCTTCTTTTTTTAGGTTCCTCTACATACCACACATCGTAAAGTGCATTAATTATGCATATATTCTGTTAAGCTCATGATCTCTTGTGCATTACCAGCTATCTCTGGAGAAAGAGCTTGCAGCATCTGAATGCATTATTAAAGAGGATGACAGACTGAGTGACAAGTTTCATTATCTGGATGTGTTCCAGTGCCTGCCTGTGCCCACTGCCAGCCTGAGAGCTTGTGATCTCCCCAGGCTGCCATCTCCAGAGAAGCAGGCAGTGGAATTTGGGGCATAACTCATCTCACCCCGAATTGGATGCCAGTACTGGAACTGAGCTTTAAATTGCATTTACTAGATCTCCACTGAACGCACTGAGAGCCCAGACAATGGGGCAGTCAACAAAAAAGAAAAAAGAAAAGAAGGAAAAAAAAAAAAAAAAAGAAAAAAAAAAAAAAGAAATCAGGTCATTAAGCAACAGGTCTTTGCTGTTACAGTGGCTGCCTGCAGGGGTGGTCTGAGATGTGGTTCGGGAGAGCTCTGACAGCAAGGAGACAGAGCAGTAATTAATTCCTGCACTAACTTGGGTTGCTGCTGCTTCTTTCCTGGCTTTTATCCTCTTTCTTTTCTGAATCTAGGTAGCTCTGGCATTGCCAGTGTTGCCTGGATACCAGTGTCTTTTCTCAAGGAAAGTTACCACTGAAACACCGAATAAAGGAAACCGTGTCAGGTAGCTTACTTTCAGTGAGGTGCTCTCAGATAGAGATTCTTGTATTGCTCTTACTCATTTGCTTAGGTCTCCATCACTCTTTATGCAGTTTAAATTTATGACTTACGCTTTATCTGATTTTCTACCAACATGATGTTGAATTCCAGTTCTGTTTACCTCTTGTTCTGAACCTCTTTTTATATATCTAGAGTACATCTAGTAGCTAACAACAGATTAATTTTTGCATCAGAACAATAGAGATAATGAAGTGAAGATGGTGAAGAAAAGATCTCTTATTTCAAGAATAAACCAATAATTTCATGCTGTAGGCAGGAACAGAGTTCCTGTAACAGCTTCCCATGATTTAGGTTCAATGTACCCTTTCAGAATCCCTCCTGAGCACAGTCATTCTCTAAGAGGTTTCTAAATTAATCTGATATTACTAACACACCTCTGCCAAAGGCCTTTCCTCATCTCTTCTGGACAGGAACTCTTCAGCCTCTGTTGCCTCTCTTTAGAGGTAGATGCTCTAATGTTGTCTGCTGGAAGAGAGCCACCTCTTGCAGGTGGCTGACAGTCTCACCCATCTTAAGTCCAAACCCCTTCTTCTTTCTCTAGCATGTATCCACACTGAGCTGCTTACTAGAAACCCTGTCGTGATCGCTGTGCTGCTGCTCACCCGCCCACCCAGAAGAGGCAGGGCTGGGAGCAGGCACCAGGGAGATGTGGGACCTGGGCAATGGAAAGGGTTGCCAGGACCCTAAAGGTCATGTCCAGGGCTCACTTCCATTTTTCCCCCTCTTCGTTAGAAGTCACTCTAGAAGACCATGAGCAGCACTCCTGTAGGGCATATATGCTAGCTCCCCCACCTGCTTGTTTGCAGACATCAAGACCAGTCTCTTAGTTCATTACAAATATAAAGTTTTTGCAGTGGCTTTCTTCCTCTCAGTTGTACTGCTGTTACTTCACTTGTAAGCCTCTAATCCACTGAAGTCAAGAGAAGCAGAAGTTTATCTCTGTGGTGAAAATTGTCTTAAGCAAGTCCATGCAGTAAGCTGATGATAAAAGAGGGAGAGGAGCAGTAGGGCCGCTCAGTGCCCATTTCCCAACGCTTCCCAGTATGACTGAATGAGGGCAGTTTATGCAGTGCCTGTGTGGGAGATGGGAAGGGTATTGCATCCCTGCAACCATCAAAGAGCCTGCTGGATGTGTTTAAAATCTTACAAAAACTGAGTGTTGGTTGGTTGCTGGAATGGACTCATGTCTGTTTATATCATGGTATGGTGCAACAACAACAGCCTCAAGATATATTTATACTTGGCCCAGGGCAGTTTTTGCTATAGCACTTGATATATTCTATCATATATTTAAAAAAAAAAAAAAAAGAAAGAAAGAAAAAGAAAAAAAAAAAAGTCTTTATAATTCTCTTCTAGGTACTGCAGTTATTTCGGTCTTATTCCTAAAGCAGACCGTGAGGGCTGCTGATATATTGGGTAAGTAAAGCGTTTGCTAATATGGACATGTGTGTTGCCATATGCTTAGCAAGCTGTAACTCTCACGCAGCCCCCCACCTTCACACTCCCACTTCACCAAGCAAGTGTTTCGAGGCAGATACTTACAAATTTGGGAAGAGGTGACAAAAAGAGGGAGAATCTTCAATGCATGTGAAAAAGACTGCACTCCCAAATCCTCTGCTCCTATAACCATAATTCATTCCTTATGTGTCCTTTTGCTCAAATTTATTTTCATTGTCTGCTTTTGCCTCTGAGGTTGTATTTAGTATTATCTTTATGACTACGACACAATTCTAATAAAAGCAATGATACTATTGAGTTATTCATTCAAATATAAGAGTTTTTTTTCTTACTGCATAGACATTGCACAAAAATTCAAGCCCAATTAAAAGTGACAACTTCCCTTTTGGTATTAATTTTATCACTTCAAAGAGCAAATAATCATGTTGTCAAGAGTTTTGTTGGAAAACATGGTCTTCATTGCAAAAGCATGTCAACTTTTTGTGCGTGTCCAAGATTTTTTTGCATATCAAAACTGCCCTGCTTGTAATAGTGAGAGACAAGCAGATTTCAAGGTCTTACACCAAGCCATCTTGACAGGGACAATGCACCTGATGTGGTCATGGGGCACCTGGTGTTACTGTGGGGTTCCTAGCATCTAGGCTTGTTTGTCCATACTATAACAAGGACATCCCAGCTGTTCTCATGAATGTTTTGGAGAGATTTGTTCAGTATTGTTCCAAGAATACTCTATTATATTTATTTAGGTTTGGGATCCAGGTTTGCCAACTCAGCTGCTACATTCAAAATACCTCCCCCCCCCAACCTGATCATGTTTCCCTTATGGCCTTATACATTGTGTGTTTCTTTAAGTAGCGTTCAGCACTGATTTATTTTATTTCTGTGAGTTAGACTTTGCAAGAAGGATTTAACAATGTTGCTACATTCCATAGGAATGAGCTGTATGATGGGAAATATGGTGATGTTTTTGCAAGCACATAAATATAGAACAGTTCTGCTTTTCCAAAGAAACTGTGTGCAATAGCAGTGCCAGCAAAGTCCTCCGGATGTGCTTTGTTTTGTATTCCTGAGCATTGTATTCCATACCAATCTATAGGTTTGCCAAGAATTTTAAAGATTAGTTGAAAAAAAAATTGATTATCTAATATCTTCCTTAATCCAATACAGCTTATGAGCTCAGGATCAGCTCACTTCTATCTAGATACCTCAATGAACATCTGTGTTTGTCAGCTGGCTGTCCACAAAGCAGAACTTCCAGATTTTTATTAAAAGCACAATAATGTAAGTTCGACCTTGAAAAGGGGCCCCAGCAACCCAATGGCTGAACAGTTTTTTTGCAGATCAGCTTTTTATAAATCAGTTCATAGGTCTGCAACTGCATCAGGGAGTGGCCAAGATGTTGGCTTTGTGACAGCTTCACATAAGCATTGGACTGGAACATATCTGTTGCACTTCATGTTTCCAGGGCAGGTCTGTAGCTGATGCAGACCTCTGTGACCACAGTGACTTCAGGAGAGCAGTGAATATTTTTGTTGGTTAATGATCTAGCTGTCTGCCTTGGTAAGCAACTTGTCCTTTCAGTTTAGGAGAAGTTTATGTGACCGGCTTTGTGTCCGTGAGAAATACAAAGGATAGATTCTCTTTTGTCATGCACTTGGTATTAGAATTGAGCATATTGGAAAATGTGTTGCTGCATTGGAACCCTAATCCATGAGGCTTTACTGACAGCTTTTTTCATATTTCCAGAATCCTTTGGGTCTTTAATAAAAACTGTACCAGATACGTTGGGTCTTTATTAAAAATTATAATAGACAGGACCTACAAATGCCAGGCAGTCCAAATACCTAAGCTCAGATCTGATTAAACGGACTCCAATTTTCTTCTGGAAGCTATTTCCAAGTGATCTTGAGAGAGATGACCATGATTATGTGTATTACCAAAATAACGTTCCTTTTTCTTTAAAGGAGGAACACTGGCAGTAGCAGGGACATACTTGTTGGTGACATTCGCTCCAAATGTACCCCAAGAGCTCACAGCAAGACGAGTACAGAATAACTTAGTAAGCTGGCCTTTCTTAGTATATGTGGTGAGTATTTGGTTCACACTTCTCCTTAAACAAGAACTGTGATTTTTTTGCAGCATTAAGAATTAGTGGCAGAAAAACTGCTGCTGAAGATACACACATTGTTCCCTGTGTGGTTATCATAAGAAAGAGAGCAAGTCTTTGGGTCATCGTCCTAGTTGCCAAGCTGACGAACCAAACGATGTCTTTGGAGCCAGGGAAAAGTCACAGTTGTGCAGAACTGATGAGAAAGAAAGATTTTATTTTTTTAGTGGGCTTGAGGGAAAACCTAAATATTGGCACTGCTTATATTTCCTATGTGTGTGTTCATGCCACACTGGCTGCATATACATATTAGTTACAGTGCTTTCCTGGAATTTGATGAAATTCTGCCTTTGAAAATTAGGTTATGTATCCTCTTGATCCTGCTTTATTCTGTCATATCACTGTTTTATCCCCACATTGCTGAGGCTGCCTAAAAGGAGTTTTGTACGGAGCTGAAATGTGGAGAGATGGACTGCTTCACTGCCACTCAGGTTAATCTGAAACTGAGTTTGAATTTAAACACAAAAATACCATTTTGATTAAAGTATCCATATACAAACTTCAAATTCCATTAATCTTCTTTGATGTATCTAATTAACATCAGGAACAAGACAAGAGTGAGTAGGAGGAATTTCTCCCTCTCTTCCCCTCTGGAATGCTGAAAATTTGTTCCTCCAGCTGAATGCAGAAGCTGAAATATGGGAGTTTCAGAAGTGGTTACTTTTTTCCCAATACATTTCCTCAGGTGGGTTAGATTATTAGCACACAGGTTTTTCTCAGTAGGAAGCTGAGTTAGAAAGCCACTGAGTAGACAGATTTAGGATCTTAATCTTTTAGCCAGCCTGCAGGCTTTCAGTGCATCTTAGCTATCCATGAGACTATTGATTAAGCAGAAAGTACATGCTAACACAAAACAAAAGTTGATCCTCTTGCTCTATTTTTGTGTATTTTTAAAGCTTCTGTAATTTGGCAATCCAGCTCAATGAAAGAATTAATGGTCATGCTCCCCAGATCATAGCACGCACTTTCAATCAGGCAATGCCCAGAAGTTTTGGGGTGCTCAGTAAGGTTATCTTCAGCCTCAGCAAGAGCTTCAGAAAAATCCATGGAGCTAGCAGAGGGAGAGGGACTCTTTTAGGAGGTGGTTCACAACAGGAGGCTCAGTTGCTGCTTGCTGGAGGACCCCATCTTTTTCCTACTAAATATACCCTTCTACCATCCACTTCCACCTGTAGGTACCAAAACAGCCTGTCATTTAGACTTTAAACTGCTGCTTCATGCTTTTGCGTAGAGATGGTGGAGGGAGACAACTCTTCATCCACACCCATTACACCAGAAATTTCTGTGCTGTCTGGTGTTCACATTTTCTTAAAGCTAACAGGTAGCTGAAAAAGAGCTTTTCCCTATCTGAGGACATTTTGACTTTGTTTCAGGAAGAACACAGTTGAATGCCTGGGAAGACTGTCCTGTCTTCTTCTTAGGAGAAAGTATAAGGAGGTGATGAGTAACCCTTGGACTTTCTTTCCCCTCGTCTCTCCTTTGCCCGCCTTAATGAGCATCCAGTTCTACAGCATGGATTACAGGGGAGAATGGAGCAACTATACAGCAAGTCTTGTTGTCTCAACAACACATCAAGCTTGATTTGTTCCTTCTGCTCCCTGGATTCATCTGCTTTGAGCTTCTTGTGTCAAAAGAAAAGGGAGGAGTGAAAGGCTCCACAAGAGACCCTAAGATACCAGCCTGATTAGCCTGATATGCTGCTGGAAGTTCAAGCAAACCCTGCTGTAAACATGCTTTTTGGACAGAGAACAACTTTCATATTTGTTTGTAAAATTTCCAGCACAGGTTGACTGCTGATATATAAAAAAGCACAGCAGAAGTTGCAGAGTTTCCAGTATAAATATATATAGAAAGGAGACAGTACAGCACTATAATGCAGTCCAACAGTCTTTCTAAAAGTAGCCCTGAAGTGTGGTCTGCTGAGAAATACAAAGCCCCAGTGGTACAAAATGTTCTGTGTGGGTGATAAACCATCCCCATGTGGCACTCCACTGGCATCAGAGGAGTTCTGCAGAAATAGCCTGTAGTTCCCACATGAGACAACTTTGAGTCACCTTCTGAGGCTTTGCAGTAGCATACTCATGTCTGAGCAAGAATCACTGTCCTAGCTTGCTTTTTTTGTTTGTGTTTTTTTTTTTTTTTTTGTTTGTTTTGTTTTGTTTTGTTTTTGTTTATGTGCACTTTGAGTCACTACAGAAGACATCAATTATGGATGTAGCTCTTAGGCTTCCCTAAACAGTAGTGTAGCGAACACTGGGCTGTTAATATTTAATCTCTGTAAAATCAGGTTCAAAGCATTTCTGCTTTTTCTTCAAAGTGCCTAGAAGACCCTCCTGGTACATTGGTCCCTGTATTGCTATATGTCCCAGAAAAACTGTTGAGGCAGACAATGTGGAATTTGTTCTGGTGCCTTCTGGTAATGCTTAGAAACATGGAAAACATCACAATTCTAAAAATGTTGATGATGTGGGCTTGAGGAGACTTCGGTACAGATTAGTTATAATAGTAAAAATGATTGTAAACAGGTCAAGTTCCTTCAGTTCCTCTGAGCAGAATGTATGAAGCTGATACAATCTACATGCTTCCCCTTCCTGGTCTCTATATTTAACACGACCACAGCTATCAGCTATGAGACCTAACACCATTTCGGGTAATTCCCAAGACACAATCACAGGTAACAGCCAGTACACCCCAGGAGGTCCTGTCAGGAGCCATACACTCCACTTCAGTGCAATGTCCCCTCCCTTGTCTGCTGATTCAAGGTGACCTGTTGGTGGGAGGAGAAATTCGGCTTCTGGGCAGCGTGACGTGAGAAAAAATTGTTTGAATTTTATGCTCAGAGTGCAAGAGCAGAGTTTTCTTGGTGGGTTTGCTAGCATTGGCAAGAGACGAGCTGATGACAGGGTGAGGACCAACATGGATGCAGCTAGCAGTGGCAACCTGCTTCAGCTGTGACTGGTGGTGCTCAGCACTACCTGCCACTCTGGGGGCTGGGGAAGAGGGTGCTGAGGGCTACAGCTGGTGTTATGGAGCAGTTTGGGCTAGTGATGATCCCTGGGCTTGTTCTGTGGAAGATTTGGGCTGGGGGAGGTGGTGGATGCTCAGGTTTGCACCAGCACCAGGGGAGCAGGTCCTGCAGGGTCCCTGTCCCCAGAGCACCACCCCACATGCCCATCATGGAAAAGGACACATAGGACATCTCTGCAGCTTAGTATGGGTTCCTTTCCATGTGGGGGATATTTATTTAGCACAGCTTTCTCCCATTCTGTTAGCAATTGTTCACTGTCAAAATAGCAACTGAAGCAATCTGAAGGCTGTTGTAGCTGCAGCTGGGTAACATGATATTCCCCTCTGGCCCTGAGATGTGTTTGCCAGGGGCACAAACAGCAAATCTGCTACCTTCACTTCTCCTCTTGAATTCCCTCAAAACCCTGTTGCAGTTTTTCACGGGGAGGCCAAGATGAACTCACAAATCTGCAGTTCCTAACATGACTTCTACGTCGTTTCCCAAATCAGACATAGCCAGTGTTGTGCTGTTGAATGAAGATGCAGAGGCTGGCAAAGTTGCTTGGTGTGAGACTTTTGTACCACATGATGTCCTGCCTTTCACCTCTGGGTGCAAGCCTGAGGGGAAGGGAAGTCACTCTGGAGGGAAAGAACAGCACTCAGCAGGAGCCTACAAATATTATTGAGCTATGATTAGTCCAGGAATGCTTTTTTTTTTTTTTTTTTTAACCAGCAGCAAAATGTTTTCTTATATCCAAACAGTTTACAAAAGCAAACAAACAAAAATAAATCATTTAGTTTTTATTTTGTGATAAATGTTTGTGTTTTTTGTTTGTTTGTCTGTTTTAAGGAAGTTGGTATAAAATCCAAATTTGCATTTGTCATGTTTTGAGATGCAATTGTCTCTCAGCTGCCTTTGGGAGCAAAAGATCAGTGTGAAGGTAAATCAGAAGCGAATAGCTATGCAAATCAAAAGCATAGCTATGTTCTGTTCGTATTTTTGTACACTACTAAACTGGGGGAGGTGTAAGTGTGGTAGAGAATTTGAGTTGCTAAATGTAGCTGATGACTGCTTTCCTAGTGCACTCATTCTCCAAAAATGAGAAATCAGCTATGTTGCATTATATAACCGCTGCTGTGAACCGCTCAGTTGCTTCTTTTGAGATTTCAGCAGTGCAACACCCAGATCTTTTTTATTCTAGTGATGGGTGAAGAGTGGAGAGACATTATAAAACACAGAATGGCATGTTGGTGACGGAACCAAGGGGCGAGATATGAGGACTTTCTATGGTTTGTTTCCCTGGTAAAACAATGAAAATAACCAGATTCAGTAATGATGGCATTCTCGTTTTCTGTCTAATTTTCCCCATTCGGTTACTCCCGATGTGCATCACCAAACTTCTCCTTCTCCATGGAGTCCCAGTGTTCAAAACCTGCTTCACAGGAGTTTTCTGGACTTGCAGTCCCTGCTTCCTTTAGGCAAAGAGAGGCATTTGGGCAACTGCCTTATGCCGTGGGTTGGAGGGGGAATACCCACGCTTTTGAGCATTTCAGAGCTGGAAGCTGAGTTGATCCCCAGAGCCATTTCATCTGCCCAGCCTTTCAGCACAGAGAAGGGCGTAGTGGTGACCTGGGCAGCTGATAATAGCAGGGAGCTTCTGCTGAGGTGGTGATGCAGTGAGACATGTTAACAGCGAGTCAGTAAATTCAGCCGTCTGTCAGATGTTATTGAGGGAGCAAGTCTGGACCGTGCACAGTGTACGTAAAACTGCTTCAGCAGCTGCAGATGTCCTGCAGTGTGGTCTGCTAGTGTGTCACTGAGCTTTTCCAGGTAGGCTCCTGACAGGTAGCCTGCGATTTGAGAACCACCACGGGAAATAAGTGCTTTCTCCCTCGTGATGTATGGCAGAAAGTCTGAGCAAAAAGACAGTGCTTTGGGGGATTTTCCTGAGTAGGCTGGGGGAGAAGGGCAAGAAAGTAGCAAAAATAATTTTGCTTGTCACAAGGAGTGATGCTATCAATGCCATAGCTAGGAGGAGGGGCTGCTGTTCCTCCAGGTAAGCAGGAGGAATTTGCTTTATAATTTCTTACTCTGTAGGAATTATACACACAGAGGTTCTGTAAAAAATGTTTCCACTAAACATGGATATCTTTACTGTCACCTTAAAAAGTCTTCCAGTGCTACCAGTGAGAAAATACAGCTCAAAGTGCAAAAATGAGACATTTCAAAGACTTTGAATGAAGCATTTATTACACAGTTCTACAGCTCTAACTTCCTTCTCTTTTATTTCCAGATTTTAGAAATTATAACATTCTGCATTCTCCTCTATTTTTACAAAAGAAAGGCTGTGAAGCACATCATGATTTTGTTAATGATGGTAGCACTACTGGGTAAGAGCACATTATTCACTTTAATGTTCCTGTCTGTTACTTGATGATTCCTTGTCATTCAGTCCCCCCCAGCTAGTTTAGATTAGGGCCACTTCAAAGGAGTGTGCTGAAGGAGAATCACTGAAACATTTCACATCATTTTGCTGTGGTCTTTTTGAAGAGAAAAGCCAATTATGGAACATAGTTTCTGTGCTTATTGCTGGGGCTATTTCTTCTTACAGATTTCCTTATATGAATACGGTGTGTGCAAGGGTGCTCTGAACCTTTTCTACCTACCACTTCAACTTTAGATCTTAGGGAAGCGGGTTGTTTGAAACTGTTTTGTAGAACAGGCCTAGCTGTGAAAATCAGTTATGTAAACTAGAGCAGTTTAAAACCTTGTAAGCACACTGTAAGCATATGCAGCGATACCCCGTGTCTGTATGGGAACTTCTCTTTGAAGTATCTCTGCCTGTTTGCATATGCAACATTTATACTTTACCACCTTTCTGGAAGAAAACCAAAAATTCAGTGGGTCACTGAAGTTTTCCCTCTGATTCATGGTGCCACCAGAAAACAATCAATACCCAGAGAAACAAGGGAGGTCATTTTACCAGGCAGTTTTCAATAAAGTCAAATTTGAACCTGTTTTGTAAAGTGTCAGGAGGCTGTCTCTAAAGTTCTTTTTGTGTATTAAGAATTTGCTGAGCCCATATCTTCTCCCACCTTTGTCTTGTAAACTTTATGGTGTTTGATCTGTGCCATTGAAGACAATGGTTATCTTTTTTCACTGAGCTCAGTGGGGGCATGTATCAGCCTGCAAAGAAACTACAGAGCATGTTTCTAGTGGAGGTGGTCCAAATTGTTTTGATTCAACTAAATTTCAATAAAGTTTACCAGTTACACTATTTAGATTTAACTGAATGTGAAAAACCCTTGCAGGTTTCTCAACCACCTTCTTCCAGCTCCCTGCCTGTTTTCTTACCCAGCTGAAAAGCTCAGACTTTCTTTCAGATCTACCTTTTTGGGACAGTCCACCCATTAAATTTCCCAGCACTGAGAACATTAAGGTCAGTAGCTCTGCAGGACCCATGAAGGATTTTCTTGCTCCCTGCATGAGGAAGGGACTGAAGAGCCCCCAAAAGCCATCAGTCTGTCATCAGTCTGTTTAACTGCTCTTGATTTAGAAGAGAGAGAGCCCAGCCAACCCTCAGCTCATAGCACAGAGCCTGGCAGCTCTGGCAGAGCTTGCAGGGTTTCCAGCCCTGACATGCTGCTGGGCGATGAGTCTGAAGATCTCAGGATGGATTTCCACACTCAGCTGATGCAGTTTTGGGCAGACCCACCAGGAAGGCTTCTCTGGGCCAAGTCTAGGAGACCTGGTCCTTCAGGCTGTGAAGCCTCTTGTGCTTATTTTGCTGTGGAGCCTGCCTGCCCTGACACCACCGGTGCCAAAGGGACACGTGGGGCTGCTGAACAGCAGCCGAGCTGCAAACCCATGCCCCAGCAGGCACTGACTGCAGCTCAGTGGTCAGGCTGAAATCAAGCAAAAACAACAACTTCAGCTGGTGGCTGCTGAGGTTTTGGTGAGCATATGCAGCTTCAGGAAAAATGTGTCATTATTTCTGCTCTATTAGAAAAGACACAAACAAACAAATCCGGGTTCATGGGAACTTTTGAAATCCTGACAATTCCCTTGAGCAGGAAATCCAGAACTGTGGCTGGCTCCAGCTCTCGCAGCTGTCTTGGTGCCTGGTAGTCCCTGCAAAGCCACACTGCTTCGTATCTGACTTCGTGCTCAGCAAAGCTATGGGATGCTGAGAGGGGGCTCCAAACCATCCAACACGTTCGCTGCCTTTGGAGGGCCTGGCTGCAGGAGAGGCAGACAAGGTTGGGAGCCTCCATGCAGAATATTCTCAGTGGCAGCTTGTGGAAGGGGATTTCTTCCTTTTCTAACATCTGAATAGATACATTCCCAGTGGAGGGTTCATACAGATGTAAATAAAATGTAGAAAGGTTTATTTAAGGAGAAGGATTTGTGTTTCAGTGGATATTAAAGCTGCTTTCATTCTGAAGAAAGTACAGACATGATTGTAGAACCTGAAAATATTTTGCTTACTGTAAGCCTGCAAGTTCCTTTGGTGAGAATTATCTTACCTCATGTATATACTGGGAGTTATCATAAGTTTGGAGGGAAATATTTCAGATTAAAGTGGGATTTCTGAGTTTCCTGCTCTAACAGCTGGAAAGTGACATCATTTGTCACGCTAGCTTTGGGGGGATTGTTCTATCAGAGATAGAAAAAACATTTCCTAGGTTTTGAAACCTGTTCCAGGGCAACATTAGCTAAAAGAGCATCCCAAATTTCAAACAACCAAAACCAAAACAACAACAAACAACATAAGCCAACAAATCCTTATCCTTTTTTTTTTTTTTTTTCTGATTTTTATTTTTATTTTTAACTATAAGGGATAGAAACTGCCCCTTCATCAGGAAGAATTTTTCAGCAATCTTTCCTCTTAGTTGGACAATTCAAACCACTGATTTTTACCTCTAAGTATTCTTTTAAAGTAAATAACTATCCCATGTCACAGTGCAAATACTGTTTTTTTGTGGAGGTGAGGCTTGGGTGTATTTTTTTGGCTTTTTATCATATCATTAGCCCCAGTGCAGGCCAGGATTTGACCTACTCTGCTCACTTTTACTGCTGTGTTTGGAAAACCACACCACCTATTTCAATTACCGTGCAGGAGGCGAAGCACTAGGTGCAAAGTTGTCATTAAAGCAGTGAGTTTCATGATGGGGAGCAGGATCATCACCAGCTATAAGCAACTCTTAAACTCCTCCTGAACTTTTGGACTAGCTGTAAGAAAAAGGCTAGAAACCAAAACCCCAGACCTGAATCCACTCCTCTTCCCCCACCTTTTCTCCCAGCCCCTGGCCTGAACTCTTTGCACAGCGCAGCTCTCCTTGCCAATCTGAATTTTTGCAGCGACAGGAGGATGAATCAGAAACCGAAATCCAACACCCCCCAGCTCTGGAAGAGGGTGGAACAGGATCCCAGCTGGGGGACGGTGCTCCTGACGATGAATTACCTCCCTTCGAAGGTCATCTCTGCACCCTGACTCTTCTTACCATTTTCAGTTTGTTTTGAATTTGTTACGTTTTCCTTGCAGTAACCACAGCCTACTTGGTTTTGCTTCAACAAGCCAAGAGCGCTCTCCAAAAGGAAATCTAAAGTAACTCTGAGCTCAGCTGTCAGCCCCTTTTCTGAAAGATGTGCACTGCAAAACTTCTCTGCCCTGGTGACATACATATCAAAAGCATTGTCTGCTTTGTTTTATAGTGGACTTTTTTGTGGTGATGCACTGACAGTGATTAAATGGATTGAAAACACACTATCTGGGGGGCTAGATCCAGTGATGGTCTTAAAAGCCTGGTCCTTGAAATGCAGTGCATACCCCTGTGTTTTCTACCTGAAATCTGTGTATAACCTATGGGGTTTAGGTCCTTAGAGTTAGGTCCTTGGTGACGTGACCCCAAAAATCAGCTCTGACCTGCTTTGACCATCTCCTGTCTAAGCAGAGAATTCCTGAGGGTGAGCAGCTATTTTTGGCTGCTGGTGTCACAGGCAGGGTGCAATTAGGTGTCCCCGCTGCTCGGCATGGGTAATGAGACCTCTCAGCCCCTCTGCTGAATAATGCAGTAAGGGCTCCAAATTAGCAGCTGGGGCTAAATAAAATGTGTCTGGGAGATGTGGAGGCTGTTGTAGCACCTCTGCCTGGTAGCCCAGCATTTTGAGCATGTGCCCAACAGTGGGAAATGGATGCAGTTCTTGCCTCGACCACAGCTCAGCCTCTCTCTCACACATATACACAGTGCCACCTTGCAAGATTTTATCAGGCTCTAACCTCAGCCCGTCTGGGGAAACTTGGGACAGATGCAGGGTGGCAGACCCAGTGCTAAAAGAACTGCAAAGCACAGCACACATGGAGATAAGGTCACTCTGAGTTTAGGAAGCAATACAGCGAGTGTTGATAACATCACACACTTGTTTTTAGGTGCCCAAACTCTACCTCAGCATCTTTTAAGCTATCAGGCCTGTGGCACCGCCCTCACTGATGCTCTGAGGTCACTGCTGTGAATCCTGCCCTGCTAATTTTTCCCTTTCCCTTTCAGCATCGCTCACTGTCATCGCTGTAAAGGCTGTGGCCAGCATGATAACACTGTCTGTGAAGGGGAAAATGCAGCTCACTTATCCCGTTTTTTATATCATGCTGATTTTAATGGCAACTTCTTGTGTTTTCCAAGTCAAGTAAGTGAGTTTCTACTTATCTCCTCACCTTTGTACCCGTTTATCTGTCAGTGCTGTTCAGTACTGATACTAACTCCAGATACAAGTTGCACTTAAGGGTAACAAATTCCTGACAGAGCCTTTACAGATGCATGAATTGCCTGCAGCTGATTATATTGTTTATTTAGGCTTTATTTCTCAGTTTATAATTGATTAATTACACGGATGCTACCTCCTCTCATTATCACCTTATACAAGGTTTTCCCAAGAGTAGTTCTTGTTTTGGCACAGGTACTGAACACATTAAATGAAATTTATGTTCCTGATTTATTTTATTTTTTTGTTACTTTCAGAAATATTCATTGTTGAATACTCAAATGGCCACGTTTACCTTCATTATGCACCTCTTTTCCCTAGCTTATGTTACTTACTGGACTGGAAGAGAGTTTACCCTCACTGTCTCCCTGCTTCTGTTAAATCTGCATGTTGCTCTTTGCTATCCTGTATGTCTGTGATTTTTTTTAGGAAATAGTTAGCTTTTGGTGAGCGGGGGACATCGGAGTTTTCCCTGCTGGCCTCTGGCCTGTTAAGTGATTGTTTTATGCTGCCTTTGCAGATTGCTGGGGGTGGCAGCCCGGTAAAATATGACTTGCAGCTGAACAGAGAGTCCATTCCCTTCATGCTGGTCCCTGCGCTTCAGGTGCTGATAGCATCATTCAGTAATCCCATCTAGACTGCTCCAGTGTTTACTTGCATAATTATTTTCCGGTAGAAGAGCCAGCCCAGCTTTCCCGTGGCAGAACACACCATTCCCATGTGGGATCAGAAAGCCCGTGCGTTATTGTGCAGTGACTCTCCATGGCTGACTCAGGAACTCCGCCGTAACAGATAATGGAGTGATTCACATCCAGCTTGTCTTTGCCCTGGGAGAATGGCTCAGGGCATTTAAAATAGGAAATAAAAGTTTGGTAAATAGGAAGCTGCTGAATTAACCTCTCCTTCTTGCCAATTCTTTCTTTCTTTTGCTGGGTCAAAATTAAAATGTGCCCATTTCATTCCCTGAAGTCAATGTCTCTTCCTCTCTCTGTTGGACACATTTTCTAATGGAGATAGTGCTGTCAGTCTAATTTTTTTTCATTTTATTTCTTTCCTGTCTTATTTTATTTGACTGTCAGGTTAGCTTACAGCAGCCTGGGCTGCTACATCCTCCTGGATTCAGTGCTGGGCCTTGGTATCACTATTTTAGTCTCTGTGACCGAGTTTGTTGCAAATGGGAGAAAATAATGAGGTGTTTTCAATGACTTCAAAATCCTGACTATCCTGTGGATATGTAGGATTTCTTTATTTTTAAAGCACCATGGAGACTGTTCAACAGTTGCTAAAATAACCATGCAATTACTTTAATGGCTAAAACAGATCCAAGCTTGGATTTTTACTGTTCACATATATTGTACCAGTGAAACATTTAAGTGTGGTTCTTTTTATAGATTTTGAATACACTCTGCAGTCCCCTGATTTTTCTCTTTCGGTTTGAAATTCCCTGTTCTTATAACAGAGTATCTGTTGGTGCATCCGAGAGTTCACCCTCATGATTCATCACCTCGTGGGTAAATGCTGATAGCTCTGGTCTCCTTACAAGTGGGTTAATGCTTTGGCTTTTTGGTCCACTGATGCAGACTGTGTGGGCTGCTCCATGCCCAATGTTTCAGTCCTGCAGGTTTGTGTGTAGTTTGGGCTCATATGGTCCTGCACACTCTTGCCTCACCCTTCTGCTGAGGGTTTTTGTCACCTTTCTGAGGAGGAAGGCTGAGAGTTTCCAACCCAAGGTTTGCAGCCACCTCCCTGGACTTTCCCGGCAGGACAGAGTGTGTCTGGGGTGTGATTGCATGGATAAACATACAAATACGTGTTTTAGCCAAGTTGGATGGAGCCACAACAGCAATGTGGGTTTCAGCTAAGTGAAGCATTTCCTACGAGGACTCATACACATGTCCACACTGGAAATATACCCTTACACAACCTGTTTAATTTAGAGTGACTTGTCCCTGGCTGCTTGCAGGCAGCACCGCTTCCAAGAGCTGAGGCACACCATCGGCGGCAGCATTACCCGAGCATTCCTCCCTTATCTGTGGAGGACAGTTTTTCCAACAGTGCTTCAAAGGTCTCTCCAATGGCAGTCTGTGGCCAGAAGACTCCACTCCAACCTTCTTGCTTTGCCCTATTTGTTTGTATTTTGCAGTCAAAACCAGAAAGTAAATTCAATACACACACCCTTCTGTCAAGGGCTATTTGCTGTCCTGGTAAGAAATGGTCACACTTATTGAACTGACAGAAACTGGCTAACTTTACTTAAAGTGCAATGAACATCCTACAGCCATGAGGTGCAATAACGCTTGTTTTCCAGGTTCTTGAACCAAGCAATGCATCTGTACGAAGCAACAGCAGTTGTGCCCATTAATTTCATGCTCTTCACCACGAGCGCCATCGTTTCAGGTTGGTTCCTGACCTTCTGTCTCTACAAAATGGTTTTCTACACACCAGGTTTTCAAAGAATCACCATCTCTGAACAGGACCACAAACCACTCATGTTTGTCTTCACCAAAAGTTTTTCCTAAATGACAGGTGTTTAAGTCCTGAAAAATGAGTGAGTTCACAACTTTCAAAGCAAAATAAAAATCATCAAATTCTAGCATTTCCAGAATTGATACGTACAGCTTGCTATGCCTTGCTGGCTTACTAGAATTACCTGCATTTATCTTAGCCTCATCTTGACATCCAGCAAATGCATTTACCATGTGCACGCCAGCTTCCCTGTATCCGAACTGGTAGAGTAATTTTAACAGCCTGGCAAACTACTCAAATGACAACCAGCTGTGTTTCATAGTAGTTAGTGTATATTCAGTTTCAGAAGGTGGAATTCTAGGTTAAGTGAAGGAAATAAAATGACTCCAAAGACCTTTTAAGCATTTAACATTTTATTCTGGGTGAGAACTCTGAACTCGGTGCTGTTAAAGAGGGACTGCAAATCTTGGAAATGGTGCAGAGTGTAAGAGCACGAGCAGGGAGGACGACTAAGATGCTGTATCAGCAACGAGCCAAAATGATTGTGTTGTTATAACATTTATGACTCATTTTAACACACACTGGGGGCTTTCCTGTCATTGCTGTGCAGGAGTTTCTCATGCAGAGCTGCCATTAATGAGAAGGGGAGTTAGCTTCGTGCACAGATTGCCTCGGCACCTGTGTTAGAGGAGACCTACACTTTGTGACTGAGAAGAGACTTTCGCCAAAAGGGGGTTGCATTCTTGCAGCCATATGGGGAATTTGGCCTTGTGCCTCCTTAAGAGATCAAGTACCTATTCAGGAATGGCTTAATAGCTTTGAGACTGGATACACATGCATTTGCACCAGGTTTGTTAAACCAGTGTGGGGCTTAGAAGAACAAGCTCTGCTGAATCTTGGTGGGGTGTTTGTGGAAGATACCTCCTCTCGTGATTCCTCCATCCCCAGTTGCAGCCTTTGAAGATACAGTCATGCTTCAGTGGCTTTGGTTCACACTCTGGTGTTTCTAAGCAAAACTATGCTCATCAGTGGTTTAAAGCCAATATGTTTGGCTGTGAACTGGGGCAGCTGAGATCCAGATACACATCTGGTTCTGTCACCTCCACTGCAGAGGTGCTAATTCCTGTTAGAGGGGTGACCAGAAGAGTTAGTGATCCCTTCAGCCGGAGAGATTTGGCAAACTTGGCTGCTGGAGCCTTTAACTCGGTGTAAACATCAGGGACAGAGCTAGTTATCGAAAACCTGTTCCCAATTGTAGCTAAGATGTCCACATGGTCTGCTGGAGTGGCTTAACTAAATCCATGAAGAACCTGTTAGCTGTACTGGTACGACTCTGCTTGCGAATAAGACCTTGAGTTTGACCTGCATAAAAACTGTTGCTGACAATGCAAAAAAATACCTGCATCTGTGCAGTTACTAACACAGCACATACTCCAGCCTGATAGACTAAATCTTCTCCAGTCCCTTGCAGTATCTCGAGAAAGCCTAGATAATGGAATATGGGCACATAATGTGAACCCACAGCTACGTGTATTAATACCATATTTGGGATTTTTTTTCTCCACTTGAGCATGACACTGCTTGTGACCCTCCCAGCTGTAATTCATATCACTTGGAATCCAGTCAAGATCTGCAATTCTTGTTTCTGTCACATTCCAGGGGTCATATTTTATCAGGAATTCCAAAGTGCAGCTTTGCTGAGCGCGTTCATGTTTCTGTTCGGGTAAGTGTGCCGGCCTAAAATCTGCACTAACGCTTCCACTGCAACAGCACTGCCTCGCGGAACACCTTCTTTTCTCAGTAAGAAGAAACCTGTCTTGTTATTAAAATATTATGGAATAGCCATTATAGTAGGATAAAAAAACATTAAAGGGAAGATTAATATCTGTGCTTCGGGGGTTTGGAGGCCCGGTTTTGAATCCAAATATGTAAAAATGTGAGACACTTATGAACTACTAATCCCATGATGGAATGAAAAACCAGCAGCATGTGTTCCTCCTGCAGGAAGGAGAAATTACTGCTCTCTACCAAAGATCATGTTTTAGGGGGTGCTGATACAACTTCAAGGAATCTCCTCCCCTGTTACCTTCCACGTGCGTGTCCGGCTGCCCTTTGCTGCCATTAGGCATGGGCAGTTCTAGGAGCTGCTTGCTTACAAGGGTCTTGTGCCAAGGAAGGCACAGCCTGTCTGCTGAAAGGTTCAGAGCATGTGAAGAAGCTGCTGACAATGCTTGAAGAAGGCCCCAAGTGTTGTGAGAGCAGAGATCTGCTGGCTACCAGCACAGTAACAACTCAGGGAACAGGTGAACATTACTCAAGGACAGGCATGAGATGGTTAAAAGCACCTCCCAGAACCGCTGGACCTGTCTTGCCACCAAGCTGTCAAACAGCTCGGGCTGACAGCTGCAGACATCTCCATCCTCTGCAGTCAGGCAGGGGTAGGTGCGCAGACCTGCGATGTTGTTTGGCTGCAGGAAAAGTGGCAGAAAATGGAGATGAGCAAATTCAACCCAGGTATTTGGCAGGCAGGAAGTAGCGATCGTGTGTCCAACACAGAGCGGATAGAAGATTTATCCGAGCGTAGCAGTTTCTCATTGCTCCTGGCTTACAGCTTGCCCCTGAGACATGCAGTCGAACGAGAAAAACAAGAGAGATGTTGATTGTCTGCAACAAGCCTGAGTTGTTGATGAAATTGCAAGTGCTGGAGTGCTAGTTTAGATGTTCTGAGAAGATTTGCTCAGGGATTCAAAGGCTGCGGTCTCACACTCGCAGGCATTTGATTAGGTATACATTACTGAAAGTGTAATTTTGTCTGCGGAGCCTTTGGAACCGATTGTAAAGCTTCGGGAGGCAAAAACTAGTCTGACAGAGAGTCCAAGATGAATTTATACAGCTGCCAGGAAGGAAAGTTTCTTTAAAAACTGAGCAGCTCGGGTTTGGAAGTCCTTGAAAAAGAAACATGGGAAAAGATTCTCATCTCAGATGCAGTGAGCTGTTTCTAATAATACGATGCCACTGTTATTTTGCAGGTGTCTCCTATCTTTCCTTGGTGTATTTGTAATTGCAAGAAATAAAAAAGAGGAGCATTTACAAGTTCCTTATATTGACTGTGGACGTATTCCTGGTAAGTAGGGCTTTTTTTTTTTTTTTTTTTTATGTCTCTCTGTTTAAAAATGAGATATCAGATAATGGAATGACCTGGGAGAGTTGAGTCAGAAATGTGCTCTAGTTGCATTTAAAAAATATACTGTTCCCTTAATTTCTATTCCTGTTCCCAACAGATTTTTCAAAGAATTTTTCAGAGTTTTTCCAAGCTATTGTTACAACCAGTCAAATGAAAACAATGATTACTGGAGCAAGGAATGTTTAAATGATGGATTGGTGGGGGATTTGTTTTATTAAAATTCTTCACAGAGTTGTTGTTTTTCCCTTCTCTCACCCCATTTCCTTAGGACAAAAATTGACAGGCAAAATACAACCAGATTCTTATAGTTCATGCTATGGCACTTTGAATAATGAAGATGACTCGGTGAAAACTCAGAGCTGAAAGAAGAAAGCACCTTACCTTCCACTTAATGAGAGGAACAGCACTGGAACAAGAATTAGCAGCACCTTTTCATTGGACATATTCGAGTCGACGTTGAATTCAATTCCTGCATGCTGATGAGTCATAGCATTATTTAATCCTACTTAATTTATCTCCTGGCTGTCCCAAATGTGGTTTGAAGATAAAGCAAGCCTTAAGAAAAACTAAATAACCGTTAATGAATCTGAATATTCTTATAGTATAAATGCCTCTTGGTGATGACTGGGGATATTTTTAGAGTTTTAATTGCCTAGAAATGCAAATAGGTGCATAAAAGGGTTTTAAAATTTGCTTTTGAAAACCCCCAGATGTGCACAGATGCTTAAAGACAAAGATGGGAAATGAGGAGGATTTTCATACGAGACTTCAAAGTATTCTGCTGTATGTCTACTACCTTTAAAAATCTGATCCTTCCTGTCCATGAGTCCAAAATGTAGGCATATATGCAGTATGCTTAAACATGTATATACATTTTTATTATGTGCAGAGGCAAAATCATGATTATCTTCTGCCATCAGACATTCTCTTACCTTCAAAGGCAATAAACACTTGTGTGAGAAGAGGGAAGGACAAGAACATTTGTCACAAACATGGGCACAAGCACACATGCATGCATTTGTGAGGCGCCCAGCCAAAACAGAGCTGGGGAACCTCGTGTGACATATTACATACCCCCATGCCTTGTGCACTGGCTGTACTATATGTTAATACAACCTAGTCCAAGGTTTAGTCACTGTTTTCAGGAAAAGGGGGTTTTAATGAAGGAAGTGCAAAGTTCTGTAGAGGAAATGGGGGATCCAGGCTCCCTCTGTTGATCCATCTTGAAAAATATTCCTAAAATAGCAAAGTAGGACAAATCCCACCTCCTTGCTAAACCAATGGTTATCCTGCATGAGGAAAGGCTGTAAAAAACAGGGTCACAAGAGTCACACCACATTTTTTCCTTCATTAAATGGTAATTTCTCTCTACACTCATTTGAAAAGCTGGCAGCAATGGGGACTGTAGCAGAAGTGGTTGAGTGGGAGGTCAAAACATCCTTCAGCCCCAGCCTCCTGGAAAGAAAGCTGCTTCTGGGCCTTAGGTGTGGGTCCATTCACCCTTGCCTGGTGACACTGATGTACCTCAGCCGGCACATCAACGCTCAGACACCTCCACTGTAGAAACAAAGTGCTCTTGATAAGCATTTGGTACTAACCTTCAAGTCTTGGACAAGATAATTCCTTTGTGTTTGGATTGATCTGCTGTAATGGATAAGGGCCACAGGCTGTGTGCATTTTGTTTCAGTGGGATATGATGAAACAAGCTCTCTCTTTGTTTTGTTTTGTTTTGGTTTTGTTTAGTGTAGTTTATTATTATTTCATTTTAAAATGGTATTTTAAATGGTGCAGTCAAGGAACCACAGGACAGTTTGACTTCAAGCAAAGTGCACACAGAGATGTATTTTCTCCTGTGCAGCGATGTCCTGGCAGCCAGGGCTTGGGGGACTTGTGAAGTGGTTTTTCAGCATGGATCTTTTCCAGCTGGCACAGTACAAGACTCAGGGTCTGCACCTTGCTTGTACCAGCTGCCTGCCCGTGGCCTTCCTTTACCCTCTTACAGTTTGAGTTCAAGTTTCTAAAGCTTACAATGCAAAACACACCTGATTATGTATGCTTTCTCCAGGGAATAAGGGCCTGCCTGTATGCCCTCTATGCCACTTGCCTCTTGCAAGTCAAATTTAAGCCACTTTCTAATTCTCAAGTGAGACCATGTGCTAAAGATGGAAATAGGATGTCTGTAGTTTTTCATTCGATGATCTGGGAAATAAAAGTGGGCTGGTGGGAGAAAGGATTTAGTTTTGTTTCTTTTTTAAATTGTTGGCCTTGGGCTTCTTTCTAAAATCTGTCTCCATGATTTAGGAGGGCTGAAGGAAATTATAAGGTCTATCAGGTATAGGAATTTCTTTTCAAAGCAGGAAACAGAATGTAAAAATCTATGGCAAAAGTTATTATTTATTTCAAGCTACCCTATTTCTTCTCAAGCAACACCTCCTTTCTTCCTATAGGTTTATACAAAAATTGAAGGGTTAAAATGCTTTCTGTAAACTTCTATGTAATTAAAAATAATTTATAGAGCAAAACACTGGCAGGAATTATGTGCAATTAAAACTTGTGATTTGACAGAATTTTTGAGATGTGAGCATGTTCCAACAAATTAACATATCACAGGGTCAGAGGAACGTGGTGATGAGAATTTATTACTGCTCTCCAAAGACAGGGACATGATTTGTTTCAAGAATCAGTTTCTAATCAATGCCATTTTCAGATTTTGCTTGTGACACTTCGGTGATAAGTAGCACAGACAAATGCTTATTAACAAAAAAAAAATGTTTCACTGGAACAGAGAAAAGTCCTTGGAAGCCTTCTCTTTACCAGTGAGCTATTTTCTCGCAGTATTTTTCCTGACATCATATACATGGGCCAGATACAAACTGTGAAGCTTGCACCTGCAGACTGAGCTTTCTTGAGCAGATGCTCTATGGGATCTGAGGAAATAATGCTGAAGGAAGGCATGCAGGACAGTCAGCATCTCACGTGGTCCCAGCTGGCTCCAGCCTGGGATTTCTGACAGACCAGAACCAGCAGGACTCACTTTGTGCTTGTTCCACTGCTGGTCAGGCTGCAGTAAAAGATGAAGTATTAGCTGGCCACAGGCCTGGAAATGGGAACTCTGGAGTACAGCTAGGCAGTTATTTTCTTTTGTGATAAAATATCAAGATGCTTTTTACCAAGTGTTTTCAGCTAGCAAGAAATAGTTTAATCTTGGACTGGATTCATACATCTGCCAATGGCATTCAGCTGGCAGGCTTAGGGCCTGCTCCTCGCTACCATCCAGCTTCTGATGGCCTCAGTTTTTGCAGTGGTCACCCAAAACCAAGGAAGGGAGGTCAGCTTTCATAGAGGCTTGAGTTTCTGTGCTTTGAAGGTGTGGTTACATGTACCTGCCGAGCTGCTTGGATGGTTCAACACTGCTAAAACCTCACCCCCTGGCTGTGGGGTCCTGCTCAGCTGATGGCTCGCTGTGCACCCCACAAAAAACATCTCATTTATTTCTTCTGCTGTGTTGGCTCTCTGAGAGTTATCAAACTGGGCTGTCCCACAGCGGAGGCTGACTTGGACATTTGGTGAAAACACAAAGACCTGGGCCAGACTCACAGGGCTGTGGGTGGTGACCACTGCGTGGCTCCATGTGGGGCTGAGATGGGCAGCCTGTGGTGCAAGGAAGGGCCTAGAGTTGGTGAGGAGCACGGACATGCATCTCACTACACAACCTGTGATAAGGACTGATTTTTTTTTCTCTCCAGTTTGCATACAAACCATGCTGCAAGGACAGACAGGGACAAAATGTCCTCACTTCTGACCTCAAAATGTTCTCCCCTTGCATTTTTCCCTCCCAACTCACTTCTTGAAAGGTCGCTTACAGAGAAACCTCTGATAACACTGAGGTACAAATGATTAGGCAGAGCTGTCTTTCAGCTTGCCCTTTTGCGTTTGTCCTCTGAGACTTGGCCTTTTTCTTGTTTAAATTTTTTTGTTTGTTTATCCCTTTTG
This sequence comes from Aythya fuligula, assembly GCF_009819795.1. Classification (NCBI taxonomy): domain Eukaryota; kingdom Metazoa; phylum Chordata; class Aves; order Anseriformes; family Anatidae; genus Aythya; species Aythya fuligula. Next base: position 136,857,863 of record NC_045560.1, on the reverse strand, counting down.
GAGAAATCAGCTGGTCTGTGTTAGGAACTGGCCCAAAGGAGATAGAGGCTAATTACCATAATTATTATTGGAGGGCCAAGTTGGAATTTGTACAACCTGAGGTTGTTTGAGGAGAAAAAGGTAGAGAAAAGCCTAGCTCTCGATTCGCAGGAGCTTGAGAAATCCTGTGTTTGCAATGTTTCTGGGCTCTGGGGCAGAATTAGGGACATCAGTGAATAGTCAGTGATTCCATACATTTTTATATGTGTTTTTAAGGTGTTGTTTTTGTTTTGTTTTGTTTTGTTTTTAATTTGGAAGTGAAGGATGGCCATTCTCTGCCTAGAGAAGCAAAGAGAAAATAAGCCACTCCCTTGGCAGATGGGAGATGTTTCAACTTTTTGGAGCTGGAAGAAGCATGGAGGCACCTTCCAAGTTCCCTGGCTGTAATAACCATTCAGTTGTAACATACAGAAGGGCAGCACTGGCAAATAACACCACTACATAGTAAGCAGTCATGACTGTTTATAAAGGATCTTTGTCCTTTTGTCATGTGTTAAACCTGTTCAGAGGACATGTAGCTGATCTGGCTTCTTCAGCTGCACATAAACATATTTTTGAAACATGCTGAGCTAGTCTACAGGGTCTGGGCCCCTTGAGCATCCTATTGATGTCTCTTTGGCAGACCCTGTCTCCCATGCAGAGCTCTTGCCAGGTCCTCTCTGTGTGGAAATCAGACTATGTGGTGGACACATACCACAGGCTCACTCAGTAAGAAGATAGAGTATTGACAGGATGTTTCCCTTGACATAAGAAGAGTTTATGCCTACAAGGATATTGTGCAAACCTACAGATTTGGATTACATTCCCTTTACTTCATGATTCCCACTGAAGTATGCAAGGTCAGTTCTGGGTATCTGCAGGAGCAGAACTGTCACCTCAGGAACTTCAGGCTCAACAGATGAGACCCTGTGTAAAGAGTTAGGGGTCTGCTCAGTAGGTTTCTTATTTGATCTACATCCCAGTTTTGCTGTTAGGACCCTAAAGTTAGCCCAAGCCTTTGAGGGAGAAAGTGCACCTAATATTATAAGATCTGCAGTAACATTTTGATTGCTGATGGACTTGGCCATTGGTGCCAGGGAAACTTGTGTCATTTCACAAGGTAATGATGAGGGGGGACAGTGTTGTGCAGCAGAATCGGAAACGTACTGAAGTGGCAGGAAAGTTTTGCATGGACACAGAGGAATGAAATCAGGAGACTGGTAAGCTACTGTGGCCTTCTGGGCTGCTTGTTGACAGTGTCAACAAGGCGAATGTTGACAGTTTTCAGAGCAGAGCTACTGTAAAAGAATGACCAGGCAGGTGGCTTAAACACGGACTGTTTAACGTGAAGTTAATGTATCACTGCAGCCCGCGGCACTAATACCTTAAACATTAAAAGTGGCCTGTGGCCATTGATGAAGGAGCCAATTTCTGTATTTTGCTAGGTCACACTGGGGAAAATGGAAATGATTGATTTAAGCCTCCAGCACAAACATGGACTTGCCAGATCTCCAGTTGGAGATTTCCACTCTTGGAATAGGCATTGCCTTGCCTAGATGAAATCTTTGGAGCCTGCTGCCAGGTCTTTTGCCAGAATAATTAAATGGGTTGAAAGAACAGCACTGTCATTTGTCTTCTGTTTGATAGCTAGTGGGCATACATCCAGAGCAGCACTAACACAAGATCAGGACTTTTCTCTCCATTTGAAAAAAAAAAAAAAAAAAAAAAAAAAAAAAAGAGAAAAAAAGAAGGAAAAAAAAAAGAAAAAAAAATGTTTTTCTTGAGCTTCAATAGCATGTGCACCAGGCCCAGAGCTCTATGCTGTTGAACAAACTCTGGTACACTCAGCCCAGAAGTAGAGAGAAAGCTTGCATGGCCCAGAGGCTGCTCGTTAGGCAGTTCTTACCTGTCACTGAAGGTTACTGCTGGTAATGCATCATACAGCAATAGAGTACAACAACAAAGTATTGGAGCATCCACTTTGTTTTCCAAGAACAGCTGCTCTGTGTTTTACGAGGGAAAGGAGATGAGGAATATGATTTAATATTACTAAGCATCACAGTTACCCATATGTTTATTTTTTCCAGACAATATTTAACAGTTAACCAACAGCCATGTCCTGAAAACACTGGCTGGGTCCTGAGATCATGGATGTGTGGCAGGATTTGACGCTGTATGAATAAGGGCAGGCTGCTGATACAAGAAGGCAGGTTGGTGTCATCTCTCCTGGCCTCCTGCACAGCTCCGGCCAGGCAGCCTTTTCCAAGCACTTCTGTGTAAGCCCCTTGGCCCACCTACAGAAGAAGGCACACCGACCTCTCCTGTGAGTCAAAGGAGAGGATCCACCAATGCCATTAGCAATGTGTACTAGCAATGACTCATTGTTTGCTTTTGAACTGTGCCTTATGTCTATTTTAAAGTGTCTGGATCTCGCTCGCAGCTATTTGTCTTTCACCAGTGATTTAAAGCACTCGGTAAGTCCCTCTAGTAAAATACAGTAAGATGACTTGGGCTTTTTGCTAAGCCAAACAGACAGACCTTTTAAGTCTCTCACCATCAGACATTTTGGTCAGCCCTCAAGTTGCTTTCCGTGGTTGTTTTCTGCTCTATCTCCATTTTTCCAGTGTCGAAAATTGGCTTTATGAGTGCCAAAGACCGAGTAAAAATCTGATCTTAGCACCACTGAGGAAGTAGCACAGAGCTGGGCCAGAGCCAAAATGCAGTGGTCAGGGTGCCTGGCTTCCCCTCTTCCCAAAGCTGAGCCCAGCCCAGCTGCCACCTCTCCCAGGAGGTGCCTGAATATTTTATTTTTTCACTGTGATTTAACAGTGGCTGTTTTGCATGCCCAGGGATACAGCAGCCTAGATAGTTTTCAGCAATTTGACTTCTGACTCATTCCTGAGATCAGTGATGGTCCAAAGAGGTCCCCGGGAGGCTCAGCACAGCTGGAAACCCTGAAACCAAGTGGCCAACGGATGGACACAGCTGTGGTGGCACAGAGAAGGAGAAAAATGGAATGGTCTGGGTTGGAAGGGACCCTTGAATATCAGCTCATCTAACCCCTGCCATGGGGTTGGGGTGCAGTAAGTAAATAGGCTCTGGATGTGGGGACACCCTGCCCAGATAAATTGCTCTTGCCTCAAGGATGGTGACAGCTCACCAGAGAGAGTGAGTGCTTATATTTGTGATACACAACAGAAGGGCTTTGGCCCCCTTTGCCCCTTGCTGCTCAGTCTTGCAGCAAGGTTGCATTTTGAAAGGAGCAGCTCGGGCATCTCCTCTCCAAGAGGAGGATATGAGCACCTGATAACCCCAAATGGGGCATCCAAACCCCAAAGGGCAGCAGGAGGCGAGTGCCAGCCCCAGCTTCTTTGGCTGATTTGGGGAACCAGCAATCACTCAGGCTTCAGTTGTCCCTCCTCTAAGTGCCTCCTGCTTCTGGATGCCAGCACAGGAAAGGGGACGCCTCCAGCCCTTTTTGGAATCTAGGTTTTGGTATGGAGAAGAAATGCATTCATGTTAGAGAGAATTTTGGGATGGATTTATCACTCTTAGTCCTGTGTTACACTGCAGAGCAGGCACAGCGATTTTGCTGATACCCTTGCACTGTGAATGGTTTGAATTCAGTGTTTTGAGGTATTTGATTTTTGGTTGTCTTTTGTTTATTTGTTTGTTTGGGTTTTTTAGTAATTTAAAAGGAACAAATCAGTAAAGTCACCTCAATTAACCCAAGGTAATCTGTGGTGGAATTCTTCATTAAAAAAAAAAATAAATAAAATTTTAAAAAGGCTGATTTTATAGTGAAGTCTTTGCAAATAAAAGGCCATGCTGGAGCACTTTGAATGTGATTACAGTGACTCACATTTTTAATGGCTTTTTTTTTATCTTCAAAATGGCTTTTTTCCAAACAAAGTCCTACAAGGCCTCATATAACAAACAAGGGTTACTGCTCTTTTCCACACATAACATGAAAAATATCCTTCAGCAGAGCAGAGCGAGCTGCAGCCCATCTGCTGTAGCTTGGCGCGGCACGGCGCAGCTCCCTGACCATTACGCATGCCTCTCGGTAAAGCAAACCACCTGTTTCCTGCGCAAGATTCCGCCTCGAGCCTCCTGAAAGCTTCTCCCAGGGTGAAATCCATCCAAACCGCTGATGGGGGATGACAACCTTGGCATTCCCTTTCGCTGCGTTTGTTGTCGTGCCGGTTCTTGTTCGCTGAAGGGCTCCGTGGACTTTAGTCTTCTTTTCCATCCAGACTAGAAAAGGGCAGGCTGCGCCAGAGATAAATAGGCTCTTACTTTCCTATTTATCATGTCTCCTTGTTCTTCAGCTGTGGTCAGCAAAGTCTTTATTTGAGGGCCCAAAAAGAGCACCTTTGGAACAGAAGGAAAAGGGGAGAGAGAAGTCTTGGGGCACCTGGCCAAGGACCATCGTCCCCCCATCCCCTGTTCAGGGCCTGATACTGCAGACACTGAGCTCAGCTGAGCCTTACACGAATCCCACTCGTGTGAAATCAGTCCTTGCAGGAATCTCAGAAGTATCCCAGGCTTACCAGATGCTTTACCTAGACACTTGCAGCACAGGCAAGCTGTAATTCTGCAAGGGCTGTGCTGAGTAAAAAATGGCATTTTCCCCCAGCTGCTTGCCATCACGCTGGACAGACTGCAACCAAATATTACACAGTGGGCTCTGAGCATCCTCACATTGGCGTAACCACTGCTGCTTGGAGCAGGTTAGAGACCTCTCATGTCACCCCATCCACCAGCTGCATTGGGAAAGTGCCCTTCAGCCCTGGGTTGCAGCGATGGGCAAGACTTCAAAGGACACAGCGCTTAAAAACACGTCCTAAGAGAGGTCAGGGTATGCTCTGCTCCAGAGAACCTCTTTGTGGTCAAAACTTTGATATGAAATTTAGAAGTCTGGGTTGAAATGCTATCCCAATCTGAGCTGGAGACTGCTAGCCATGTCTTCATTAACTGGACGAACTGGGGGGCAGCTGGGGGGCGAGGACTCCTGCTGGGCCCTGTCCCTGCTGCTGCATCCAGAGGGTGCTGTGGTGGCACTTCATGTAGCAGCTGGGTCTTGTCTTGGGACTGCCTGGGTTCACATTGCTGGTACGGCGTCACTGACACAACAGGCCAAATCTTCTCAGTTGTGGTAGCACTAAGTGTCAAAGAGATATGTGAAGAGAAGCAACCCCAAATCCAGTGGGTAATTCCTCTGGAGACTGAGGTGGCCAAATGCTAACATGTCCCTGGAAAGGCTTGTAGCTTCTCCACCTCAGACTGAGGAGTCCCCAACATGGTGAAGATTTCACAGCATCCCCCTGCTCCAAAACGAAGGTGCTTCACTCTTGCATGGAAATTAAAATGTGTCTTTCCTCCTACATTAGAAAGAACAGAGATGCAGTGCTGTTGTTTTGTTAAAAATATACAGCTTTCACTACATTTTTCTCTAAAGAAGCTAAACTGTATTGTTAAATTGACTGAATATAAATAACCACCAGCAGCTGCTTTCACCTCATTTGAAAAATTTCAGCTCAGAAGGTAAAAATTTGGCAGAGTTTTATAATCAGCTCAAGATACGATCTTATAATGGAGGACAAAGCAGTGCTGCCAGCTGTGACTAAGATCAGGATATTTGCCTTCTTGAAATAAAATCATTTGGAGGAAAAAGCATTCTGGATTAGTCTATTTAACTGGGTACTCATGTAACATTTGGCCAGGTTAATAACTCAGAGATACCAGCCTTATCACGTGCTCATGGGCGTGCAACATGTCGTGCCACTTTGTGCTCAGAGCACACCTTTTCATTTCTTCCTTAGAGCCAGAAGTTGTGCACCGTGCAGTAAATATCACCAGGAGTAGAAAAAAAATACTTATTTGCTATGCATAAGTAATCCTTCTAATGTAAAAAAAAATAATAATAATAATAATCACAGATTTAAAATGTGTCATCATTAACCATTGGCTAAGACAAAATCATAGCTAAAGTATGCATTAAGTCTGGCTGGCAAGAACTCAAGCCTGTATTAATTAATAAAGCTAAGTGGTGGCTTTAAGCACAACAAGCCACCAGCAGGCACAGGCTGCAGTTGGGGCTGGATGAAGTCAGGTAACTCCTGCAACACACTGCAGTAAAGCCTTGTTTGAGATTATCTAAACAAAAACCTATAGGAATGTGCTGAAATGTGATAGGAAGAGTTTCTGCTCTGCAGAAAGCTTGTAACTCTGCTTCAGCACATGTTGGCAGGTACAAGGCTGGTAGGAACCTTATCTCTCTGGAGTGACCAGTCCTGTTGGCTCTGCAGTCCCTCTGTTTGCCTTTCATAGCAGGGCTTTGGGCCATTCCTGTGACCCCAGAGAAGGCAAAGGCACCAGAGCAATGAGCAGTGAGGACACCAGTTTGACCCTTCAGCACATACTTTTGATGTGCACCTCTTGTGTCGAGGCTCCCCTCCATCCTTTCGGGTCCCTCCGCTCACGGCCTGTGCGTTGGGTGCTCGGTGGTGGCTGGGCAGGGCCCGCGGGTGTGACCACAGCGCAAACAATTCACTGAGATAAAAGGCAGCACGGACCCAGGATTAAATAGGTTTAGATCTACTGTACAAATGTGTCTGGAATTACAGCTTCCAGCCAGACTGGTGACTCTGCTGTGGAAGTCTTACGCTCCATAATCTGATGTAGCTGCTACATTCGGCCTTGGCTTCTTGCAGCTGTAAAGCTGCAATGTGAACCTCTGCGCATACCAGAAAGCATTTCCTCTCCGTATAGCAGAGCTGTGGGGAAGGGAAAAGACTTGCCCTTGAGCCCAGGCTGTACAGTAGCTGAGGTATTCCAGGAGCAATGTTTATACTGGAAGAGCCAACCCAGCCTACTGCAACAGCGGTAGTAAGGACTCCAGCAGCATCGGAGATGGTGTCCAGGAGTGGAGCAAGATCGTATAAAACTGCTGTTTTTCACTACAGCACTGTCACATCTAGTATGCTTCATTCATGAGCATTAAGTACCTGGTGGAAGATGGAAGCCTGACGTATTCTAAAGAGTCCAGACAATGTACGAGGCAGATATTTTGAGACTTCCCAAGCAAATAAAATAGTAGACATGCTTCTTCAAAGTAGCGTTTCTCCACGCCTTTTAATCCAATGATCCCCAGACTTTTTGAAAGACTAAGCTGCAGGCTGCCTGAGCAGTCTTAATGCAGTGGTCTTCATGAATAATCAACTAAAAATTAGGCCACCCTTTGAATGTTGTGACAACATGTGTGTGTGGGTTTGGGCATTTTAGGGGTGGATGAGATAGTGGGGAGAGTTGCTTTGTTTTAGAGTGATCTCACAAGCCATTTTCTGAAGCCTTTCAGACCACGAATGGTCCCCAGAGCACAGGTTGAGAAATACTATCCCAAGGACACTTGTGCAAAATAAAATCTCAGAGCAGAACTGCATTGTTCCCAAAAGCTGCCGAGTTCATGAGGGATTGCTCAGAGAGCAGGGGGGTGGTTAGACCTCTCCATTGTTATTCACAGCTCTAATTTACAGCTAAACAGAAAATACTGCTCTAATTGTTGTCAGAGTGAAGGGAATATTTAAATCCCAATGCAAATGTAACCCATGCTGTTCTTCTGCAAGCATTAGTGGAAGGCCTGAGATGGAAGATCTCCTGGGTGTTCCCATGAATTATAGAATCACAGAATGGTTTGTGTTGGAAGGGACCTTAAAGACAATCCACTTCCAATCCTCCTGCCTTGGGCAAGGATGCCACCCACTAGATCAGGTTGCCCAAAGCCCCATCCAACCTGGCCTTGAGCACCTCCAGGGATGGGGCATCCACAGCTTCCCTGGCAACCTGTGCCAGGGCCTCACCACCCTCTGAGTGAAGACCTTCCTCCTAATGTCTAATCTAAACCTACCCTCTTTTAATTTAAAGACATTCCCCCTTGACTTATCCCTACACCCCCTGAGAGTCCCTCCCCAGCTTTCCTGCAGCCCCCTTTAGGCACTGAAAGGTCGCTGTAAGGTCTGCCCAGGGCCTTCTCTTCTTCAGGCTGAACAACTCCAACTCCCTCAGCCTGTCTTCACATGAGAGGAGCTCCAGCCCCTTGGTCATCTTTGTGGCCCTCCTCTGGACTCACTCCAACAGGTCCATGTCCTTCTTGTGCTGGGGGCCCCAGAGCTGAATGCAGCACTCAATGTGGGGTCTCACGAGAGAAGAGCAGAGGGGGACAATCACCTCCCTTACCCTGCTGGCCACACTGCTTTTGGTGCAGCTCAGGATGCAGTTGGCCTTCTGAGCTGCAAGTATGAACTAGAGTAGAGTCAGAGCTGATACATTAAATGCCTTGTGCACTCAGGCTGACTTTGGTTCATTGTTGATCAGTGTGTGCAAGAAGTGGGAGTATAGTTTCTGTGAAAAGTTGCATTAGCAATCAGCAGTGTAAGAGAATCCCAAGAAAGAGAAGAAGGTGGGCAACAAAAGATATGGACTCCTAAAAAGTGCCAGGCTTTTTAATGGTTTTGGCTGGTTGGTTGGTTGGTTTCTTTTTTTTTTCATTGGCCTTTTGAGAGTCTGGGAACATTTTCTTAGTACGTGAGTGAGAGGTGCCTCATGGAAGAGACATAAAAGGATAGTCTGACTAGAATCAGTACTCCTCCAACGTTGACAAATTTCTTATTCCTGAATAGTAAAAAAATGCAAATATTGAGGAGTCTCCTTTCGGCACCTACAATGGTCTTGCTCTTCTGTTCCTTTTGAGGAGCGCTTATGAAAGATAACTCTTTTCCCCTTGTCAGTAAGAAAGCAATAAAATTACAGTCATCTGAAAAATACTGGCAGTATCTCTGAAAAGGGATAACACAAAAGTATGCCAAAGAATAAAAGGGGAAAATGAAATTTTTGTTATAGTCAGCTATGTGTTTAAGATAACTGAATTCCTCCAGGCGAATAAAGCATTTATCATCATGAATGTCAAAATTTCCAATGGTAACCTTCATTAAGTCTCTTCAAAAGTCAACCATCAACACCCACACGGTTTAGGAGTCTGAACAGCAAAACCAATAATAAAACCAGTAGGTGTAATAATCACTGCTGTTCTCTCTCCCCATCACTTTCTCTATATAAGTGTGTGTATGTGCGCGCGCAAAACAGACATAAATCTAGTAAAGAGCAGGCCTTGCTTGTCTCTGCTCAGATCATGCATTGATGACTCAAAAATATATAATTCTGAGAAAAAGAGAATTCATCCTTCTCCCTTACTAATGATGCTATCCATCTCCCTATAGTAAGAACTTTCTTTTCCCTGCCCAAACCATCACTTAAAATATTTTTGTACTAAAACATGTTTTAATTTGTATTTGGAGTAAGCATTCTCCAGCAGGTTTGGGTGGTCAGCTGTGGAGTTCATTTGGCTCCCATGAAGTTATTTGCAAAGGAAAAAAAGGGTTGTAACAAGTGATTTCATGTTTTTCCAAAGATTATTTTCTTGATAATGTTATACAATAAACTCCTAATAGCTGGTTTATAGGCCAGCTCTACAAGACAAACAGACCAGCTATACAAGAGAAACAGTGAACAAATCAGCCTGGCCAAGGAAAGCTTCCCTAAGATAATTAAAAACACCTCATGCCTTCATTGTGAGAAAGAAGACAGCTTTCAAAATGTTTATCTTAGAGCTAAAATACAGGTCCCAAGTCTGAGTTTGAAAAGCAGTTGAAAAACATTTGGCCCCAGTGAGGCGCCAAGGGCGCGCAGCTGAAGTGCTGGGGAGTGGTAGGTGGGCTGTGCACATGGGGCCATGGGCAAGCCAAGACAGTCCGGGTAGAGGTGGGCAGGGACCTGCTTCATCCCATCCCTGTGCAGCCCCACGTCCTTGAGAGACACGCTCCCCAGGCTCAGGGGTACCCTCAACCCAGCTATCTCAAAGCCCCTCCTCACACGAGGTGCCCCGTGAGCTCACCCCATCACCCTCAGCCTCTCAGTTTGCTCTTGCCTTGCTCTTCCCTCATCCTTCCACTCCTGTGGATGACCACGCGGCAGCGCTCCCAGCTCCTTCTCCTCTCCTGCATTTCATTTTCGTGTCTTCCCTGGAGCATTCCAAGCCTCTGAGGCCTCCAAGTTTCTGCTGTGCAGCAGAAGGGCTCCTGCAGCTCACCTCACACCTCGCAGGCAGCCCCTGATATCTGAAATGTACCTTTTCTCCCAACACATCCTTCTCCTTCTGTTGCTTCTCCTCACGTTGGCTTCTTGTCAGTTATTTAGGCAATGCCTTCCATGAAAAACCAGGGTGAGAACAGAGGTCGACGTGGTAAAACGGCTTTGATCACAACCTTGCTTTCAGTCCCAAACTTTATGAAACTGCCACCTCTTGGTTCCAGATCTCCAGGCGGTGCGGCTGCTTGCAACTCTGTGGTTTTGTTTATTTTGGCACCTTTCCTTAACAAGAAGAAAGGAAGCAAAGTTCAGCCATTACTGAGTGAGCGGGAAGTGAAAAAAAAAAAATCCTTTCCTCATTATAAAAATATACTAAGACCTTCTCCCTGCCTTCCCCCATGCTTCAAGCAAGACTTCAAAGCAAAAGGCAGTCTCAGGCAGTGACACTTGCCATGGAAATATGTTCGTGGAGTGCAGCACGGGGCTGGGTCCCGGAGGACATTTTTGTTGTTGACTTGACAGTTACAAGGATTTGGAAATCGCCTAATGAGCATGTGCAGTAGGGTGTTATTGTCTCGCAAACTCATTAAACCTGCACCTGGAGCATTTATGTGCAGCAAACAGCCACGTGCAGAACTGCTGTCTCCAGACATGGCCCAAGGAAGCCAAAGGGCTGGAAAAGACAAATCCCATGCACTGGGAGAGCTCCTGCCGAGTTCAAAATGGTATAGTAGTGCTGTAAGTCTCCCCACAGCACGTTTGTCCATCCGTTTGGGGTGGATGGGGACTTGGCTGAAGCGTGTGGGCCAGCTCCTGCTCCCTGACTAAGTTCTGCAGGTGCCATCTGCAGGTTCTGTTGGGCTGCACAACATGCACTGTGCTCCCAAGGAAAAGGGAAGCAAGTTGGACTTGCAGTCAGACAACATAGTCACAGTGGAATTATAGTTACGAAGGCTTATTTCTGGGAAGCTGGGAATAATAGGTTCCAATAAACAACAAGAGGACACAATAAATACTGGCCACTATAGCTCTTTAGGGGGATTTACACAGAAGAGTGGCATCTTTGTACAGGGATCATCTCTTATTTATGTCTCTTACTCTCTTTTGGCTCAGATCAAGTGTAGTATCTCATTTTATTAAATGCCTGATTTCTCCACACTGCACTATGTGCCACTAAGTGGCTTTGTTGAGCCAGGAGATGGCACAAAAACCCTGATCTCCTGCAAGACCTCTGAGCCATCACTGTGACTCATCGGCTGCACTAGGAATAGCATGCAACATCCAAGGGGAAGATTAAAAGACCACATTTGTGAAAAAAAATTAAAGAAAAAAAAAAAGTTAACGAAAGTTTCAGATGCAGTGAGAAGAATTTCCGGAGCCAAGAATCATGTTCTGGATATCTTCCAGCAGTGAACTACCAAATTTGCAAAAGACAGGCAACATCAGCAATCATCAGTAATGCAACCAGGTCATTATCGTGTCTTTGGCCACAACCAGGTGGCCAGAGCAAAGGGCAGGAACGCCTGTATCTAGAAATTGTAGTTTAGTGAAAGTGTTGATGATCTCCTTATCAAGAGTCAAGGTTTCTAGGAACACGCTCTTCTAGGGAGAACATAGCGTTGTCTCATAAAATAAAAGGTGGGGCAGGGGGATGCGTCACCAAATTGTAAGGGTGAACACCAGGGCAATGTCTCCACTTGCTTATGTGCTTACTATTGACAAGCTAACACTCCATGAAAGCCAGACTTAAGCCTTCAAGACACACGAGACATGAATAACCTTGCACATGTCTGAAGTTAAGAGGCAACCTTGTTTGTTGCATGATTAGCAGCTAAGGCTCAGGCACATTCGTTACAGCAGTTACTTGCAGACTGAGCAAAACACAAATACAAAGCTGATAATTTCCACAATATGTTCAAGGTCTGCAGCAATACGGGAAAGGGTCAAAATGGATGGTGGCAAATAGTGGGGAAAAGGTCATGAGAAAAAAAAAAAATGAGGGAAGAAAATTGCAATAGCAGAAAAACAGGGCATGACCCTACCATTTGGCAAAGTTACAGAAACCTTAACCTTTGGAAATGCTATTAGTTCATTGCTGTTGGAAAGTTGGCTAGAAACGCAACATTCAGGACTGACTCCATTCTAGGGTTTCTGCTGCGCTAAGCACAGTAACACATGAACACACCTCCCCTCTCAGAGGCATGCTTGCAATGAGCAGTCACTAAATACTGTGTTATTCCTAATATTTTGCAACCCTAGGCAACCAACCACTGACTCTGCTCTGCGTGACACAGCCTGGAAGAACCAGATAGTCTAGAATCAATTTGCTACTCCAGTTGAGTTTGATTTTATGATCTTAACACTTGTCATTTGGGGAAGGAACAAAATATTCACTGTTCCCAGGGTATGTAATGCTACTGGGAAGCCATAAATTTTAATTCAGTGCTTTATTTCCCTCATGAAGAGATGTTGCTCATATGTGCTGTCACAGCTGGGGGTTCCTCATTTTTTTCTCGAGTTGCTTGTCCCTTCATTAAGCTGGAGTATGCTCAGAAGCACGACAGCTTTTGTTTCTATCAGTGATTGATGTTATAGTGAGAGTTTTGGTTTGGTTTCCTTGGACCAGGAATTGTTTCACATGAGCGTATTCTGCTGGATGAGCCGGCACTCCTCAGTCCTGGCTCCCTCTCGCAGCTCTGCCAATCGCTATTTTTTGTCCTTCAGCATCCGGCTTGAATTTGAAGTGGCAGGAAATGGAGATGGATGGTTTTATTCTTCAGAGGGAAGGAGTCAGTTCAGAGCACATGCTGGTGCCCAAAAGAGAGTTAGAGAAGAGGAGCATCCAGCAAGTTTATCCAAGGATATTTGAGGTCTTAGAAGTGGTAACCAGCTGGATTTAATGGAAACAGAAAATTTTATTCAAAATATTTGCATTTTAAATTTAAATTAATTATTTTAATTTATTGTGAAACCATAATCTCATTGAGTTTTCTCTAAGATATATTGCTTCATATCTGGGGGAAAAAATACTTAAAGGGTCTAAAGGGTCAGGGAAAATGTCTGCCTTTCATTTCCCACCCTTATATTTTCTTCTTGAAATGATTTTACCCTGATAACAAAACAAAGGTATGTACAGAAAAACATCCAGTTAGTTAAAGCGTGCCTACTGCAGTCTATCAGCAAAGATAGGCAATACCCTAAAGGAATGAATTTTTAATGATGACAATCAAAGTTCAAAGGGGGATTCTTTTAAGGGTTTTCAATCATTTTATGATGCAGGATAAAATATATATCCTGTCCTCGAGGTCAGAAGCCATGTTGAGCACCCGTTTGAGAAGGAGAGTTGAACTTCAGTCAGGAGATCGGCTGAAGTTTTTAATATGTTTCCATACTCACTGGTCTTAACATTTTGAGGACTGAAAAGATGGAAACAGATACTGCAACTTAAATGTTTTCTCCAAGGCTGGGTCCCCACAGACTAATTTACATTCTTGAAAATATGTAAATTAATTTTACAAATGGATCTGGATGAGAATCAGTTTTTAATGGTCATCAATTTAATGACCTTGCAGATAGAGGAGGTCACCTCTCTTGCTTCTTAATAAATTCTGAAATCCAGCTGACAGTGGAGCTCAGCGTCTCAAATGGCGAAAGGGAAGTTATTATTTTTGGTGGGGTTTTTTGTTCCCGTCCCCGAAGACCACATGAAACCTGGCTACTGTCCTGGGACTTCTAGTTCAAGTCATTGTCTTTGTAGTCCCTGGAGTTAACCTAATAGCCTGGGATCTTGCCTGTAGAAAACATTTGGAGAAAAATGAATTTATGGTGTATTTCCTGCATATTTTTGATAGCTACTTGGCCAGACTAACAGCATCCCTCCTCGTACTGTGGGACAGTAATCTTTCAGCTTTTGATGGCCTTTTACAAAAGGAAGTCTGACTAAAAAGTACACAGTATTTCAAAATGAAGGCCAAGATTTACTCGGAGTAGAACCAAAATGGATTTTACAGCATAAACATGGCCTTTCCCTCCGCTGTGGTCTCCACTACACTGGAACAGGAAAGTTGTCAGAAAGAAACCATCCCACACAAAACTGAACGGTGCGGGCACTGCCTGCATGGCTGGAGAAAACTCAGCAGAGAACCTAGAGGAAGTACCTGAGGACAACCAGAGCAGGGGCAGCAGACCCAAACCTCCCATGAGGTCTGCTTTGGGGTTGTGGTGAGCTGCACACTGCTGGTTTGAAATACTGTATTAAAATAGAAAAATATCTGTCAATTTCAACAATTCAAGTTCTCTAGCATTGTGAATAAATAAGTAGAAAAAAAAAGAAAAAAAAAAAAGAAAAAAAAAAAAAAGAAAAAATGAGAGTCCATCTTTCAAACCCTAGCTGGGATGCCTGAGGCACTGCAGGCAGACCAGGATACAGGACCTGGTGCATCTTTGTGTCTGGTTTAAAAATCTAAATGAAGAACATCTTCCCCAAAAAAGATATCTACAGTATTTTAATGTTTTTGTTTGTTTGTTTGTTTGTTTGTTTGTTTTTTATGTTCTGTGCTATCAGATAGCACACTATTTGTACTGGCCTTTCTTGGGACTACTGCTTTTCTGTTGTGATCTATTTTACTACATCTGCACCATTATTTCAACAGCACAGCCACAGGCTGCAAGGATACCTTCCTTCACAGCAGCTGAACTTGCGGCATTTTTACAAGTTAAAACATAGCGTGCTGTCCAAACTACCTTTCTAAATAAAGAGAAAACTCAAGTTTCAAACCACAGCGCTTTTACCAAGGGAGATTAAAACCATCTCTGGCTTTGGAGGTTTTAATTTTAAAGCTGTGTCAAGCCTCTTCTACTCCTCAGGCAATCAAAGAGAAGAATTATTTGCATTGCCTACTCCAAGGGAAGAAGTGATTTAAATGTACTTTCATTAGAAAGCCTCTTACCGTGTGCAGCACGTGTGGTTTCCCATGTGCAAGCACTTGCACAGTAACAACTGGCGAGAATGGTGAGTTCCTGCCTCACACCAATGGGCTGCACAGCAAAAAGGGCTTGAACGCATATGACATGAGAACCTAGCCTGCAGGCAGGGCAGGCTTCCTATTTTCTGGCTATTTCTGGTTGTGTTGGACAACTTAAAAAGGAGTTAAACTAGCCTTCTGCATGTCTGCTAACCTTCTTTTTTGGCAAATAAATCCAGAATGCCTGAATCAGTATCTTTGTACTACTTGTTAGACTCACCCTTCCTTCTCCAAAATCTGAGGAGTCAGGAGCTTCGCCATCAGCACAGCAGGGTTGGGTTTCCACGGCTTTCAGCAGAGAGCTGCTTTGCTCCACATACAAATTCTTTGATTATGCTCAAGTGCCCATCTCAGCTGGGGCCAGCTACCTGCATGCACCATTGGGCAACATCCAGCATGGGTGCTGAAACCTCCTCCATCCCACGGTGACACTTTAGGAGCTACAGAAATGTATAGACTTGGAGTTGCTATTTAAAAGTCATGTCACCTTGTGCTTCCCACAGTAAATTCTTGAAGGGACTAATAGAAGTTATCTCTAGTGTGTTTTTTTTTTTAGTTTTCTCTAATGCTTACGAATCATTAACACCTCGAAGTGTAGAAGCTCAGAGAACGTCTTTAAAGGACTAACAGAAACTACATTTAATTTACTTTTAAGACTTTCACCGGACTACTATTTTATTAACGCACTAATGGTTATTTTCATCTGCTTCCCTTTGAAAAAAAATCTGGTTGCAGTTCTTAGCTAATTTGATGTGTTTTTTTTTGTGATATCAGTTAGAACCCCCTTGATATATTTGCCAATAAATTTACAAGAATTATTGCACTGTAAAAATATCCCGAGAACCTGGATGCAATTGATTCCTGTAAGACAAAATGTCTTACAGGAAAATAAATGATCTATAGTTAACCCTTTAATCCCTATTGGCCCGTATCAAAAGCACTTCCACATGCATCTTAGAAAATAAATTAATAAAAAAATCAGTGTTAAATATTAGTTTGAAAAGTGTACTTTTAATTGAATATTTACAAGTTTCTCCTCTCTGCATGTATTCTGGATTTGTTGAGCACCAAAGAAGAGCATCAAACTGATGTGTGCGATCTTTCTTTCTCACCCAACTCATTCAAAGCCTTTGAGCACGTTTAGCACAAGTGAAATTGCCTTGGATGACACCTGTTACAACTCAAAGGAGATTTTCGGGGGAAGTATATATGTGATATAATAATCTCTGATGAGGATATGTATTTACCACTGATCACAACAGTAGACAAGTAGGATGCATAGGATGCATCCTATAGGTTATTTCTGAGATAGCTTTTATCTTTTGAATAATAAAGTTCTATATTATGGGTTGTGCCTGCTAGAATTGTTTTCACTTCATGCTTTTAATAAAAGACAGAAGAGGGGGAAAGAGAGGGGAAGAGGAAGGGAAAAAGGAAGGAAGAAGAGTGAAGGAAGGGCTTTTCTGGTATTACCCAGTGTGACAAAAGAACAAAACTAGAAATTAACAGAAATAATGTGTGAAAGAGTCCCAACGGGCATGGTGGCTTATGGATGCGTGAGCCCTCTGACCCATCACAACTGTTGCATTGTTTTTAAAATAAAGCAGTTTGTGGGCTAAAAAATAGGATGCTGAAAAAAGGACTGAGCTGAAGGAAATGGCCTTTCTCATCACGCCTATTATTTGAGCTTCTTGACGTCAACTGAAATAATGAATTACACCATCCTCTCTAGAAATCACAGCAAATCCTCACATATTTAGATCATGAAATTTCATTCAGACTGCTCTTTCAGTCTCTGCTTTATTCTTGCTCTGTCCTGGCCATCTTTTGATTTCTGTTTGTTGAGAACCTGGCTTAGCTGTGCAAGGCTGCCACATTAGCAGTGTTGCAGTGAGCCCGTGAATCAAAAGACAGCTAGAATGGGTTAGATGAGCTGATGATAGTACGAGCTTTGCATGTCTTAAGAGTATCCTGAATTTTTTTTAAACATTATTTTGTATAGGTGTTCTTCCTTCTACAAAATGTACTGCCTTTCTTCAAGACAAGGCCTGATGCAATAAATGAAAGCTGTATTTTGTCTATCCTATTTGTCACCCTGCTTTCTTTACAAACTACCTTGAACTCGTTAATCTTATTTTGTCCATGGACAAGTAGGTTCTGACTTTCAAAGCTGCCACAAAATGGCTTCAGCACATCTCATTTCAGTTTTCAATCCTCTTGCAGGGATTTGATGAGACCCACGTTCCCGAAGAAGAGTTTTAGTACAGCTGAATTGGATTTGCAAGAGGTAAACTGCAGGTACTGTTCGGATTGCTGACCTCTGGGAAGAGCATTTAGAAGCAGGGGACTGTGGGGGACTGTTTTAAATGTTTTATTTGGGGGAAATAAAACAAAGCTATTGCTTTTCTGCTTTTCTCAGTCTTAGCACTTCAGCCATGTGCCTCTGGTAGTTTATCTCCCCCCAGCTCTGTTCCTTCTACCTACCTCACAGAAACACGTGAGCGGATCACGTTTGACATGTCTGGCTCTTCCAGACTTGGAGCACTGAAAGCAAACCGTGCTGCTGCATCTGACTACCCTCTGTGCGTGTGTGTGCCACGAGCCCCCGGGGCTTACACCTCCATCATGTCACCCTGCCGATTATTTTCCCAGCTTGGTTTCAGCAACCCCAGCTGCCTTTCTGCCAGGTAACTTCTTCCAGTCCTTACATGCTGCTAAACAAACCCATTGCCCTGGACCTGCTCTGAACTTCCTTAACAAACACACGGCGGGCTGGCAGCGGTCCCACAGCACCTCATTCCCCTCAGTAATCACCACTCTCCTCTGCAGCCCCGTTTTCTGGATCTGCAGTGGTGAGGTATGCGCATCTGAGTCGCAAGGCACTCAGCTTGGTGGGTCCATTAGTCCCTGCAGGCTCTCTTTGTCTACCAGGCAACTACCTTGGTCCAGGCTGGGAGAAAACCCTTTGCCAGGTGAATCTCGAGCACAGTATTTGTTCAGATGCTCTAGGGGAGCGGTATGCAAAGCTACACAACCAGGCAGTAGCAGTCAAGCTCTTCAGTGCTACAGATAATGCCAGAATTGCCTTCTGTGCTTCCCCTCGGCTTCCAAAAGCTCTTGGAAGCCAGGAATGAGAGCTAAGGGTTTGTGCTGGCATCCATTTTGAGAGAGTTATCTGGAGAACAGCATGGGAGCCGGACAGTTTATGAGTTTGTTGTGTTTTGTTTTTTTTTTCACTGGGTTTGAGTTTCCTGGGTTCCCGAAAATGCCTGTGTATCAGGGCTCATGGGAGCTGATCCAGATGCTCCGGGGCAATTAACCAAAGGGTAGTAACTGCAACGAGATACAGCCTAAGAACAGATGTGTGCCACAACCTACACCTGATTCAACATGATGAACACAGACGTAGTGTCCAGCTGACAAAGAGATAACACAGGCTTAATTATCCACAGTTTGATTATCCAGTGTTGACACGGTTTTTATGACTAAGTCACCCTTGAGACACTCCGAATCTGGAAATCCCAACCACAGATAAAAATTTCCTTGCAGCTACATAAAGTCACAGTGTTTTTCTGACAAACTTTGGCTGAGAGTTTTGAGCATTTTTAACTTATCGGGCTCGCAGAGCATTTTACAAGGAGAGTGAAGTCTTGAGGCATAAATCATCGACTTAAAGAAAAACAACTGTGTAACAATATTACAAGATATACAGAACAGGATGCACTTGGATTCCAGTTTCTGTTCATTGGCTCAGCAGAGAGGAGGATCATAAATCAGAAAGAGAGAATGGAAATCAAAGAAAAGTAACAGGAAGTGTCAAAATGAAAACCTGGCAGAAATTACCAATAGGAGGAAAAGAAAAAAGACTCCAGATGTTTTAAAAAAAAAAAAAAAAAAAAAGGAAAGATTCAGTGAACAAAAGATCTACAAGCAGAAAAGAAGCAAAAATAATAGCTTGGGTGGGGGGCTTCTCCTCATTCTTTCTCACGTACAAGTGAGGTCTAGGGAGGCAAGAAAATATGTATCTGAGGAGATGGGGGGAGGCAAAGGGGGAAATAGCCATATAAACATCACCTCCCCTCTTTTCTTCCCATGAAGCACAGCTCTGGAAACTCTGATCCTAGAAATATTTCAATTGAGCTCACAATTCAAAAGGTTCATTAAATCCAGGATTATTACCATGAGAGAACTTGATCAGAGCAGCCAGACTGTAATGTTTAAGGGGTTCTTTATTTCCACATACCTACGTGCTGCGGAGCTCGGAGTCACATGGCGAGCATGTGAAGCCCGGACCCGCAGAGCACCAAGCCTTTTCCTCTGGGGCCATCTACCGGCAAAGCAAAGCAAAACGGTGCTGGACCAGCTTCTCGGCGTGTTTCTGCCATGGTCACTTCATCAGGTGCACTGAGGGAGGGTGCTCACAGAGTTAAGGTACTCTAAAGCCTTCCTCCAACAAAAAAACTCCACCCAAGATTAGTTTATTCACCTCAGACTTTTTCAAACGAAGCTGTGAGCGTAGGAACTAAGTTACAGGCTGATCCTTAGAAAGACAAAACCGTTAACTGATTGTATTTAGTTTTTCAAAGAACCAAGCTGAACAGAAGATTCCTGAATCACAAATAGATTACATTTTTATTTGTCATGATCATTTCAGGGTAAACGTTACCAACTGATATATATTTGTATCATGCTCCTACTAAACTACAATGTATTACTGTAAACTCGTTATTAAGCTGCTTAACTCAAGAATGGCTGGAAGTTTAAGGCTATCATTAGAAAAAGAAAAAAAGTCCAACCCACAACAAACCCAACTAACTAGCCCCCCTTCCCCAGCCAAATCAAATACCTTCCTCCCCTTACCCGCCCCCTGCACACTTTACAGGTTTAATGACTGTTTGTCCAACGTTCATAAACCCTATTGTAAATTGAGGAAAACCTCAGTCCCAGCATTTCCATACAAAAATAAATTCATGTTTTAAGGAACCAAAATATCTCCACTTATTAGCAGAAAATGTACGCTGACCCACCAAGAGCCATTTACATCTGAAAGGCTTCTACTATCTTTTAAAGAGTTCTCCCTCTCAAAATTGAGAGAGAAATTATTATGCTTTCCAATTTAAGAGATTCAGTTACTATGATTTAAGATTATACAAACAGACAACCTTTTATTTGCATTTCATTTCAGCGCAGAGCTTTTCCAAAGTACCTCACCTGCTTTCTGTGCTAGTTCTGTCTACTTAGCTCTATTCCACTGTAGCCGCGGACCCAAGGAAGTAGTAAAACCCCCTTGCTATACGCACAGGCACAGATGGCACTCGCTTGTAGGCGAACAGTGAATGGGAAAGTTACAACATATCAGCCATCTGACCACAAAAAGGAAAAATTTGTGATTTGCTGTGTAAGGACTGTTATAGCAGCCACTGCTCTGAGGTGAAAAATGAACTATGTGCTTCTTAGAGATAAGGATGATTACAACTGATAAGTTACTGTTATAAATCCTTAGCAGCGCAGACATCAGAAGTAATACTTGGTCTGTTTATGCATCAGTTATTTGCATGATTCAAGTCACAAAGCTTTTCAATTGTTTCATACTCAAGACTCTGGGACTCAGAAACACCTCCTCAAATTTGAGGCATGTCAGAAAGGCCACAGAAGACATAGCAGACATTCTTTGGTATTTTTGGCATTCTGCTGCATTGTAATGATACTTAAACCTCAATAGTAAGTCTGGCAAATCTGTACTGTAACGATGCTGGAGTTCTTAACAAAACAAGCCCTTTTTTATCTGCTGGCTGGCCGTGTAACATATAAAGCAAACCTGTCAAGCTAACAAAACCCAGGGCTTCTCCACAGCCTGCAGCCAATGAAAAATCCCCTCGAGTGACATATCCCAGGAGAGTTCTGGAGCAGTGTGAAGTAACATCTGGGAGAGTGTCTGGCCAAAGACCAAGTATGAGGTCTTCATGTTCCTCAGTTGTTTCTTCATCTAGAACACTGGGAGAGTCACTTTCTAGAGCCTCCACATTATCTTTCTCCTCTTCCTTCTCCATCTTCTTCTTCTTCTTCTTCTTTTTCTTTTTCTCCTCTTTTAGCTCCTGTACCCTGTGCTTGAATATGTCACGATGCTTGGGTTCTTGAGGACCGCAGAAGAGTTTGTCTTTGCTTAAATGCAGCAAGTCATCTTCTGTTGGGATGCAAATCATGGCATGTAACTCAGGGTTCCCCTTCCTCAAGAGAGACAAGCTGACCCATACGAGAGCCCTGGGATAGCGCATCAAGATCGGCAAAAAGACATCTTCAGTCATTTCCTTTTGTCCAAGTCGGGAAATAAGGCGGATTCGACGATCTTTTCCAGAAGTGGGATAGCACCAGGCTGCTACTTGCATTAGCAATTTCTTGCTCCTATTAAAAAGTTTTAAAAATAAACATCAAGGATAGTTATTAACAAGTAGTACAACAGAAATCCAGAAACTCACTGATTTGCAAGACCATGAGTAAGGAAGCCCTGGGGCTTCTTTCTATAACCTTCCAAGCTGATGTTTGTATCACTCAGCACAAAAAGAACAGGGGCGAGTGGAATTCATGTGTTAGGGTACTTCTTAAGGAGATGTTCCTTGTTAAAACCTGCTTTAATCTCAAATACCTTAAAACCCTCAGTGACATTCAGTCCTGAACTGCCAGTATTTTCTTCCTGTAGTAACTACACAAGAACGGAAGATCTGCAGTCAGACACTTTCCAAACACTGTTGCTGCCCTCGTGTGTTGCATTGAAACGCAGGAGATTTTATTTTCTTTGCAGATATTTAAGTAGTGCAAGAACCACCTGAGATGATGCACTAGAAAAAGAATATGTAAGCTTATATATACAACAATTTTTAAGTTGCAAAACTTAAAACTTAAAAAGCAGACATTGCATGTCAACTCCAAAATGTTAAATTCAACACTGCGACATTTAAGATAATTCCTTACTTCATCTAGTCATGGTGTTTGCTGGAGAAAAGCAGGACTTCACTTAATGGCAAAATTCTGGTCCTCAGCAAAACTAAATCTCCTCCTCATTGTATTTGGATCAATTCATTCTCTCAACTTAATAATCAAAGCTGAGCTGTTCCTTTTCCCAATTCAGTTATTCCCAAGAAAGAAATGGCACCTTGCGTATCATTTTGACATACCTGAGAACAACAAAGCCTCTTGTTGTAGCTTCATCTCCCTCACCCAAGTTTTGGCTGCCTGGATCACCCTCTCTCTTTATGGCACCTTCAGAGCTTGCGATTTCCATGGTCTCCTCTACCTCACCAGTCTCAGGGGAAGCTTCTTCGGCCACTTCTGGTTTGGGGTCACAGAAGCCATTCCCTTCAGTCGCACAGTGCTCAGCGTCGGGGGAAGAAGGACAGATAAATTCTTCCGAAGCGTTCATTCTTCCTTCCCAATTCTTCGTCAGCTGCTCCCAAGGACAGATGAAAGGGGACAGAGTGCCCAGCTTGATGTAATTTGCTCTTTTTGCAGGTGGACGCCTAATGATAAATCAAGTAGGTGAGAATATTTCTTTCTTAGGCCCTTATTTCGAATTAGGGCATCAAAAGGCTAATTGCCTATGTTGCCATAATGTTCTACAGTGTTTTGTAAACAAGTATTTAGAACGGAAAGCTGTCTGTGCATTCACTTGGTAATCTCATTGACCAATAACTCTAAAGTTACGCTTCTAGACAACACTGTCGTGTTTCTGCCCTCTACATTCTCTCTGCCATTCTGGATACTTCTACTTACTACAACTGACACCACCACCATTTCCTCTGAATTTCTCCTACTTTTTCCTAGTCCAAAGGAGAGCTGACACCTGTTTGTACAGAAGATGCTTTTAGCTGACCCATAAGCATGGTTAAGAGTTTTGTGTTTATTGTAATGAAAACAAAGGCAAACTGCAGAATATCTAGTATTAAAAATAGTATTAAAAAGTTGACACTAAAATACAACCCTTTGTTCACTTTATTCTTTACCACAGAATACTCTAACATTCTGCTTTTGCCTTCTCCTCTTGCCTCTTGTTTGCTGCTGAGGTTGCTTGGAATAAGTTGTCATGAATCCTTATTACCGCCTTGTAACCAAACTTATCTCTGGAAATAGGTTTTACTTAATTTATATGGCCTGTTTAGCAGAGCTTTTCTGTTATGTACAGCTTAGATTTTTTTTCTTTTAATATTGGAATTTGAAACTCTAGTAAAAGTTCTTCATAAAGTCCAAGTGTAAATGAACACAACAACAGATAATTAAGAGACTACTTTAAGCAGCATTACTTCTTTTCTCATTCTCATGATCAATCCTGAAGTCAGCATTACCGTTTGAATTTTTCAAGAAGGCTGGCTTCCAGTTCTTTGGCAAACTGCATTCCCGCTGGGCAATCTGGGAAATCATTTGGACTGTGAGGTGTTCTTTGATATTCAGAATGCTTTGCAGCCTCTTGCAAGCCACCAACTCGTACACCTCGATATATCTGTTATAAAAACCAAAACCCCAAAAAAGCCATGTTTGTATTGATTCCTGGTTACTAACTGAAACGAGACAGTAATACTCCTGAAGCTACTGCCTTAAAAAATTGTAAGTATTGCTTCAGCTTTTGAAAAAAAAAATCAACTTAAATATGATTTCCACAGTTCTAAACAATGACTTCAACAAGAATATTAGTCATGCTCTTTAAGGTTATTTTGAAAAATAATCAACAAAAATAAATAGAATTTCACAGGTTCTGATCTTGTATGTTGCCAGGAATGTTGAGAGAGCTGGAGATGTTCAGCCTGAAGAAGAAAAGACTCCAGGGAGACCTCACTGCAGCCTTCCAGTACTTAAAGGAAGCTTATAAAGAAAGATGGATAGTGACACTGAAAGATGGTGATAGGACAAGCAGGAATGGCTTTAAACTAAAAGAGGGGAGGTTTAGATTAGATGTCAGGAAGAAATTCTTTACTCTGTGCGTGGAGTGAGGCACTCAAACATGTTGCCCAGTTAACTGTAGAAAGGCACTATAAAAACCACCTAAACATTCAAAGTAACATACTCCTAACAGCACCAGGAAAATATTCAGCCTAACTTAAACTTTGTGTTTCAAGCTCCCCTCAAATCAGAGGCAACAGAATGTTGTCAGAACAGTGGAGATAGCCAAGCTGGAAATGGATGAGCAGCTGGCATCAAATGATTTCTCTTTAGAGACACATGCTCTTGGAAACACAAAACCCAAGAGCTACAGGATTAGCTGTCTTTTCGTACTCCCCACACTTCAAGCTTCAAACTGCCAGGTGGGCAGAGTTATATCCAACAGAAGATACGGAAAGCTACTGGGGATTTTGATCCTGTGATAGCGAATTGATTACACAATGCTAAAATCAGTATTTAACACCAAATGGCATCATTTCTTGTATTTACTTGCCGTTTCCAAGGAAAGTCACTTACAAAAGGAATCCAGAAAGCCATGCCCCAGCCCTTTGGGAGATAGATATCCCAGCCACTCCCCCATCCTGGGCGATCTTCTCCAGCCATTTTTCCTGGCTGTTGCACCAACAGTATGGGAATCTTTGACTCACAAGGACCCAAATCAAGCTGTGATCCAGGTACCAATAACTGGGCTCTCATTTGGTTTAAATCCTGAGGAGGAGGAAAAATTTCCCATAAGTTAGTAACCTTTTTTCCTTTTCCAAGTAATGTTCTGAAACACAGACATGAGATAACTTATGACAAGGAAAAATGAGTAAGAAACATGCTACACATTTGAACAGACCATCATTGAAGCATAAAACACACCTTTAGAAAAAGTATTTAAGTAACCTTTTTTTCCCTCTCTTGTAATTTCCATATTCCTTGATGGATGGCAGGTATTGAAACTCAAGAGCAAGAATGTACAGCAAAGGTGAGGAGGAAAAGTAATCCAACTTGATATTTATAGATTTGTGCACAAGACTAGACTGAGCTGGTGCTTTCAGAAAATCTGTCGATAGTTAGATAAAATCTGAACCATAACTAGGGAGATGAAAAGAGCATTTAGTCATGAATCAGTTTTGCATGAAGCATGCTGGCACCAAGGCTTTGTCAATATTGGTTGTTATATTTCATTGTACAGCATTATGAATGTATTTACGAGAAAAAGAACACCAGACTGCAACTTTACACATCCCTTCTGCATCAGCTGTTCTTGTAAGGTAAACATTACATTTCACAACAGCAGGAAGACCACAAAGACTGCGCTGATCCTGTTATGTGCTAATGTAACATTTTGGAAGCATTTTGCTTTTTTACACTGTGGTGGTCAATTTGAAAGAACACAAAACTAATTTGCAACACAAGAATATTTGGAGAGATGTTTCTGCCATATGAACATTTTCTATTTTGGGTTATAATGGTGCCAAAAATTTATCACCTCTTGTGACTAGATTACCTTTTCACCCATTCACTTGTGGGTTGCTCCTCCATTGCCAATAGAAATGTCAAGATACAAGGTTTCAAACCTGTAAAAGCACATCTAAAGCTGTCTAGAAATCACAGGTATTACCCAGAATGACACAACACAGTGTGTTGTAGTTCAAGCCCTGAAGGATCTACTTAGTCTCATTTTCCTTTCTTTTTTCAGGAAAATCCACCTAGCTTTGACTGAAGAGTAAAAGGACAGAGCCTCTCTGTACCACTTCATCCCTTTTATCTGCTATACACGAGTTAAAGTGATGTAGGAAAATCCAGTTCCAAATCTTTCAGTTAAATAAACCTACGATGATTTAGTCCTGTAGACAATCCAGTAAAGCTTTCTTTTAAGTGAATCACAAACAATGGTTATAGAAGAACATTACATAAGTGCTACAGAACAGAAAGTTCAACTCAGCAGTTGGATAACTACTACATTAGTAAACTACTACTTTTGGAGTTAAACAAGTTTCAGGAGTCTCGTATGTGGACCGTTAGCCATTTTCTCCATGGCAATCCACCTTGTTAGTTACCTGCTCTGAAATTTTATTTTCAGTGACGTTCTTACAGATGTCCTGGTCCCAGATAAAGCTGTGAGCACACTCAACGGGTACACCCTCCAGGTACAGCTGCCTAACTTTATCATTATCTACAAAAGAAGAGAACCTTCAAGCAAAATTCACATTTTTGTGGTTTAAATTTCAGATTTTCAAAACCACTCCAATATCATGAGTACTATGAGCAAACTGGGAAAAAAAAAAAAAAAAACCACTACTGAAAGGTTAACAATCATCACAGTGCCTGGAATATATCCTAGCATACATTTTTCCAAATACAGAACATGAAATAAACTACCTGTTAGTCTTAGAAGAATTAACCTTGCGTTTTCTTACAGACAGACATTTCTTAGTAAAAGTGACATCACACTTGGCAATGTTAGTTACATACTTAGGAAGCAACTTTTAATATTCTGGAATTTGGCATTTCAGGAAAAGTATGAAGTTCACCCAAGTTTGGTTAAAAAAAAAAAAAAAAAAAAAAAAAAAAAAAGAACAATGTTACAAAGCCTGAAATAAGTCCTAAGCAAACTTATTGGATAAGTGAAGATGACCTTTAAAAAATGTACATACAGGCAATATTTTTATGGATATGACTAGAATGCAATACTTATTTAGCACTAGCTTTCCACTCCCTGGATCTTTTCAGGCTCTGCACTTCAAGGAAGGTATGAGTATGTCTTCTTTGAGCACGTCTGCACAGTCCCACAGTTGTGTGTACTACTGAAGATGATAACAATTCATCATTGGGGGTATTAAACCTATCTCTGCTTCAACTCCCCAGTCCAAGCAAAATAGAGAAAAAACATGGGTTAAAAAACTATGGGTTAAAAGCATTCAGCATTCCATATATGGTACACAATGCATGCCAATCCATATTCTGAGTAAAATAATCCTTACGAACAAATGACACAACGAGTTATTAATAGCTATGTGATTAAAACTCATTGCTGCTCACCTTGTAGGTTGCAAAGTCTTACATATTAAAGGAACATACATTTTTTGTTTGTTTTAAAGTAATGTAGTCTTTTGAAAGACACAATTTAGGTAATTTTTCCAATTAATGAGGACAAAGACTTTGTGCACAGAAGATATGGATTGTTCAGTAGTCCTAACTATACAATAGATACTACCAAACATAATTGCAATAATTGTTAAAAAATACATAAAGTGTCCATAGTAGCAACAGTTGCAAAAATCAACAGCAACCTTTAATATGGCAACACTCCTGATAGCTTGATGGTGCTATTAACCTGATACTTGCTAAGCATTCTTGCTGGTAAGTAACATTTACATACAATGATGAGGAAGAAATACTAAAACAATGATCAGATTAGGGTGACATTCCTTCAAATTAAGGACTCTGCACTTTACTGTGGACATCTTCACAAAACTAATGTAAAGACTCCAAATAAATTATTACAGTTTGTAATTTAAAACCCACTGGGCACAGACCTCTCCTCTATACAGCACAGAATTAAGGTTTGTAGTGGAAAGCCTACAACTGCAATGTACAGCACAGCAAGATCTAGTGGAAACGGAGCATTTTGTTTTGTAAGGTTTCCAGTTTATTATAACAAACAAGCCAAACACAGAAAGAGCCATGCTATAGATGACAACTAAAAAGAAAATCTTTAGTCCTTGCCAATCCAGCCACAAGAATTTCTTCTGTGATCCAAAATTAAATCAATAACCTGAGGAGGAACCTGAAAAGGTTCTGTGTTCCCAGAGGGAAAGCACGTTCTGTTTGGAGACACAGCAAATATCACTGAACTGAAGGAAGGAGAAAAAGACAGCAAAAACATGAGTCGTAGCGGTAGGGAATTTCTTCCTGACTCTTAGGGATAACCAAGGTGAAGGGCATGTAATTCCAAGCAAATAGAGGGTAGGGAAAGGGGCTTTTCAATCTTCTGTACAGAAAGTATTTGTGAATATTAGAATCTCTTTAGGTTACATTATTTAAACACATTCTAGTTCCTTTAACTGTAAATTTTTCACTATAACTTTCTCTGAATTATTTTTTGCCTCCTATTACCACATCTGAGATACTGGTATCCCTGTCATATTTTGGAGTTTCTTAGAATTCGTATATTATAGGACATAACTTTTTTTTTTTTTTTCATTAAAAAGCCATTTAATGCCTGTCTCTTTCCATCCCTACATTCCACCCAATATTCTCCTCACTACCCTAAAATCTTTAACTTCATACTTTCTTTTACCTTGTTCTCCATTCCACCTGGAGAATCCCACCTCTCTGCAAAGCATGCTGTAATTCAAACTGTCGCTTTTTCCTGTTTTCTTCAGTCCACAATGTAAAATTTTTGGAGAAATAACCCTACTGATGAACAAGCAGCTAATGAAGATGTTACAGCTGGTACAGGAAATTGGGAGTTGCATTACTAAGCACAGAAAGCTCAATGACAATCAGCACGTTACCTGCTTCTGCTGATGTCTATGGTTGGTGCTCAGACAATACTGACAGAGAAAGGAAGGTTTTGTTTCAGTTCAAATTGTTGTTCTGACACGTGTAGCTGATTACCTTAGCCATCTCAGAAGACATACCTAAGGTTAAGAGTGCTTCTATTTGAAAATTTTCTGTCTGTCTGTGAGAAGCAGCAGCAGAAGCAAAAAAAGTACTGTTAGGGAACAGTTTCACAGCACGTATGCATGGGGTACCAGGAGAACCAAAGCAAAGGACTGGATACCTAAACCACTGCAAGAATGTGTTGATTGGCAAAGAATCATGCTCTGTGTTTGCAAAAGTAACTTTAGCTCACTTATCTTTCATGATGCATTCTCCTTATACTCATCTCATTCATTGACTGTTTAGAGGCTCCACCATACCCCGTGTTGAGCAAGAGAATTTGTATTCTCCCATGACAAGACAGCAGCAGTGTATCAAAATGTCAGAAGAGTACTTTAAAACGGAGAGAAGACTAACGCTAATTTGCGGTCACGTAAGTACTGACTGCTTGCTGGGAGGCTCGACTTCCAGAAGGCATAAACATGCTGAGAAGGCAGTGAGAAGTGATTTATTCACAAACTCTCTATCCCACAGCCTAAAGAAATGAGGTCAGTTCCGTGTATAAACACACAGCCTGAACCCATGCATATGCATTCACGTGTGTGAGTAACTGGGAAAGACTGAAGTTACCGTTGGTTAACACATTACCCACCGGGGGAAAACTACACAGGCATTATCTTAGAACAGCATTTTGAAAACAAAATTTAAAAAAATAAAAGGGGATACAGATAGATGCATGTCACTTCACAGATTTCATGTATGACAATCCACAAACAGAGCTGAGGGCTGTAACTTACCTAAACTATTTGCACATCTGATAAATAATTGTCCTGGTTTCAGTTAGAACAGAATTAATTTTCTTCCTAGTAGCTGGTGGAATGCTGTGTTTTGGCTTAGAATGAGAAGAGTGCTGATAACACCCCGATGTTTTCATTGTTGCAGAGCAGTGCTTATACCAAGCCAAGGACACCTCAGACTTTTGCTCTGTCCTGCCAACAGGCAGGCTGGGGGTGCAGTAAGAGCTGGGAGGGGACAGACCCAGGACAGGTGACCCGAACTAGCCAAAGGGGTATTCCATACCATCTGACGTCATGCTAAACAATATATAGGGGTGGCTAGCCGGGGGGAGGGGGCCGGACTGCTCGGGGTTAAGCTGGGCATCGGTCAGCGGGTGGTGAGCAATTGCATTGTGCATCACTTGTTTGTACATATTATTATTAGTAGTACTATTATCATCATTGTATTATTATTATTATTATTATTATTATTATTATTTTCCTGTCTTATTAAACTGTCTTTATCTCAACTCACGGGCTTCACTTTCCATTTCTCTCCCCCGTCCCAGAGAGGGAGGGGGGAGGGTGAGCGAACGGCTGCGTGGTGTTTAGCTGCCAGCCGGGTTAAACCACGACAGTCTTTTTTGGCGCCCAACGTGGGGCTCGAAAGGTTGAGATAACGGCAGATCTGACCAGAGTGTGTTAAACTAAAATTGGTATAAGTATTAGACCTGCTTAATAGTCACTTGTCATAATGCTGATTGCTTTAATCTCAACTGTGCTGCGCCTGTTTTCCAAATTGAGTATTATAGCACGATATTTTCCGTATGTGCTCTCTGTCATGTTGTTTATCCTCTCCGGGCCCTGGTTTCAGACCATTATGGTACTGTGTGTTGTATCAGTGGCTTATGAGATGATGAAATATCTGGCCATGACTCTAACCTGGTATTTGTACTCAGTAACATCTTTGATTCTATACTTTGGAAACTGTATTTTGGAAACTATTAGCAATTGTATCTGTTGCCTTTTTTCATTAGGGAGTCAATCTGTGGAGGGGAAAGGGGAAGATAATTTTTCTTACTGGATCACTCTCCCTTTCTCCTTCACCACCCCTGTACCCTCCTTGATCACTCTCCCTTCCTCCTTCACCACCCTCTTATCCTCTGAGTTTATTACAATAGCTCTCCAAGATATTGAATATCCTTGGGATACTCAGACCAGCATAGTCTTGTTGTTCTGCCTCCTGAATGCACTTCAGGTTCTGCTTAAAGTTAAACAACTACTTAGGAAGCTCATCCGGAGATCTGCCCGGAGGCAGTATAGTTGTGGGTGGCAGGGAGTATGGGAGGATATGGGCAGGCATCTAGACCAGTTGGCACCCCCAGTGTTTTGGAAATTCACCCCTGAACAAGTGCAAAATCCTCAAAAACTGGCAGAATGCTTGAATAAAAGGTGTCGCGATTCGGGAAGTTCCAAAGTAACACAAATCATTGTAACATGCTGGGGCCTGGCTCATGCCTATCGAGCTGCCATGGATACTGCTATCAACTTAGTGACAGACCCTGCGGCCACTCCAAGTCCCGTGACAGATCCAACGGCCACTGTGACCCCTACGGTGGATTCTGCAGCCGCTCCAGTCCCAGCTCCTGCAGCCGCTCCAGTCCCAGCTCCTGCAGCCGCTCCAGTCCCAGCTCCTGCAGCCGCTCCAGCTCCAGCTCCTGCAGCCGCTCCAGTCCCAGCTCCTGCAGCTGCTCCAGTCCCAGTTCCTGCAGTCGCTCCAGTTCCAGCTCCGGCCGCTACTCCAGTCCCAGTTCCTGCAACTGCTCCAGTCCCAGCTCCTGAAGCTGCTCCAGCTCCAGCTCCTGAAGCCGCTCCA
This sequence comes from Aythya fuligula, assembly GCF_009819795.1. NCBI lineage: Eukaryota > Metazoa > Chordata > Aves > Anseriformes > Anatidae > Aythya > Aythya fuligula. The sequence continues at coordinate 136,826,499 of NC_045560.1, read as the reverse complement.
GCTCCAGCTCCTGCAGCTGCTCCAGTCCCAGTTCCTGCAGTCGCTCCAGTTCCAGCTCCGGCCGCTACTCCAGTCCCAGTTCCTGCAACTGCTCCAGTCCCAGCTCCTGAAGCCGCTCCAGCTCCAGCTCCTGAAGCCGCTCCAGCTCCAGCTCCTACTGCTGCTCCAGTCCCAGCTCCTGCAACTGCTCCAGCTCCAGCTCCAGCTCCTGCAGCTGCTCCAGTCCCAGTTCCTGCAGTCGCTCCAGTTCCAGCTCCGGCCGCTACTCCAGTCCCAGTTCCTGCAACTGCTCCAGTCCCAGCTCCTGACGTCGCTCCAGCTCCAGCTCCTGAAGCCTAAACGAGCGCGAGCTACGAGATGTGCGAAAAGATTTTGGTCGCTGTATAGGTGAGCAGCTTGTCACCTGGCTGCTCCGGTGCTGGGACTCTGGAGCCAATTGTGTGGAATTAGACGGCAGGGAAGCCAAGCGGCTGGGATCCCTTGCTCGAGACGCCGGCATTGACAAAGCAATTGCAGATGAAGTCAAGTGTACACGACCCATGTGGCGGAAGTTTGTACGGAGTGCACCATCATCATATGCCAGCTCATTGGCAATAATGGCCTGGAAAGAGGATGAGGAACCCACAGTGGGTGAAGCGGCTAAACAACTCCGGCAGTACGAAGAAAGTCTCTCCTCTTCCTTACAGGCCTGCGTCTCAGCTGTGGAGAAACTTTCTGAAAAGGTTCACCAACTTGAAGAGAATCTATTGTCCTCCCCACCTGAACCAACCAGTGCCCACCGACCAAAGGAGAACACTTGGGAGAAACTTTCTGAAAAGGTTCACCAACTTGAAGAGAGATTATTCTCCTTCGCACCTGTACAAAGCAGTGTCTCAGCTGTCAGGGGTAGGCGTTCACCCACACAAGGAAGACGATATGGTGGGTACTCACCCCGTGCCACCCTGTGGTTTTACTTACGAGACCATGGAGAGGACATGAGAAAGTGGGATGGAAAATCTACCGCGACCCTAGAGGCACGGGTACGTGAGTTGCAAAAGAAAACAATCAGGAAAAAGGGATTCTCCGAAAAGTTTGCTGCTCCAACTTCCAGCAGACAGTCCTTCAAACACAAAAACGAGGAAGATTCTGACCAGGATTAGGGGGGCCCTGCCTCCAGCCAGGGGGAGGAAAGGGACAATCGAGTTTATTGGACTGTGTGGATTCGATGGCCTGGCACATCACGCGCACAGAAGTATAAGGCTTTAGTAGACACCGGTGCACAATGTACTATAATGCCATCGAGCTATAAAGGACCAGAGCCCATCTATATTTGTGGAGTGACAGGCGGATCTCAGCAGTTGACTGTATTGGAGGCTGAAGTGAGTCTGACTGGGAATGAGTGGGAAAAGCACCGCATTGTGACTGGTCCGGATGCTCCATGTATCCTTGGCATAGACTATCTTAGAAGAGGATACTGCAAGGACCCAAAAGGGTTCCGGTGGGCTTTTGGTATTGCTGCCTTAGAGACAGAGGGCATTAAACAATTATCTACCTTGCCTGGTCTCTCAGAGGACCCCTCTGTTGTGGGGTTGCTGAGGGTCGAAGAACAGCAAGTGCCAATCGCTACCACAACTGTGCACCGGCGGCAATATCGCACTAACCGGGACTCCCTGATTCCCATCCATAAGCTAATTCGTCAATTGGAGAGCCAAGGAGTGATTAGCAAGACTCATTCACCTTTCAATAGTCCCATATGGCCAGTGCGAAAGTCTAATGGCGAGTGGAGACTAACAGTGGACTATCGTGGCCTGAACGAAGTGACGCCACCACTGAGTGCTGCAGTGCCGGACATGCTGGAACTTCAGTACGAACTTGAATCGAAGGCAGCCAAGTGGTACGCCACAATTGATATCGCTAATGCATTTTTCTCCATCCCTCTAGCAGCAGAGTGCAGGCCACAGTTTGCTTTCACTTGGAGGGGAGTCCAATATACTTGGAATCGACTGCCCCAGGGGTGGAAACACAGCCCTACCATTTGCCATGGGCTGATCCAGTCTGCACTGGAGCAGGGGGAAGCTCCTGAACACCTGCAGTACATCGATGACATTATTGTGTGGGGTGACACAGCAGAGGAAGTTTTCGAGAAAGGGAAGAAAATAGTCCAAATCCTTCTGAAAGCTGGTTTTGCCATAAAACAAAACAAAGTCAAAGGACCTGCACGAGAGATCCAGTTTTTAGGAATAAAATGGCAAGATGGACGTCGTCAAATCCCAATGGATGTGATCAACAAAATAACAGCTATGTCTCCACCAACTAACAAAAAAGAAACACAGACTTTCCTAGGTGTTGTGGGGTTTTGGAGAATGCACATCCCAAATTACAGTCTGATTGTAAACCCGCTCTACCAAGTAACCCGTAAGAAGAATGAGTTTGAATGGGGCCCTGAACAACGACAAGCCTTTGAACAAATTAAGCAGGAAATAGTCCATGCAGTAGCCCTTGGGCCAGTTCGAACAGGACCAGATGTAAAGAATGTGCTCTACACTGCAGCCGGGGAGAACGGCCCCACCTGGAGCCTCTGGCAGAAAGAACCTGGGGAAACTCGAGGTCGGCCCCTGGGGTTTTGGAGCCGGGGATACAGAGGGTCTGAGGCCCGCTACACTCCAACTGAAAAGGAGATACTGGCAGCATATGAAGGAGTTCGATCTGCTTCAGAGGTGGTCGGTACTGAAGCGCAGCTCCTCCTAGCACCCCGATTGCCGGTACTAGGCTGGATGTTCAAGGGAAGGGTCTCTTCTACGCATCATGCAACTGATGCTACATGGAGCAAGTGGATTGCACTAATTACTCAGCGGGCTCGAATAGGAAACCCCAGTCGCCCAGGAATATTGGAAGTGATTATGGACTGGCCAGAAGGTAAATACTTTGGGATATCATCAGAGGAGGAGGTGGGTCGTGCTGAAGAAGCCCCACTGTACAACCAGTTACCAGAAAATGAAAAGAAATATGCCCTGTTCACTGATGGGTCCTGTCGTATTGTGGGGAAGCATCGAAGATGGAAGGCTGCTGTATGGAGTCCTACGCGACGAGTTGCAGAAGCTGCTGAGGGAGAAGGTGAATCGAGTCAGTTTGCAGAAGTGAAGGCCATTCAGCTGGCTTTAGACATTGCTGAACGAGAAAAATGGCCAGTTCTCTATCTCTACACCGATTCATGGATGGTAGCAAATGCCCTGTGGGGATGGTTACAGCAATGGAAGCAAAACAACTGGCAGCGTAGGGGCAAACCCATCTGGGCTGCTGCATTGTGGCAAGATATTGCTGCTCGGGTAGAGAACCTGGCTGTGAAAGTACGTCACGTAGATGCTCATGTGCCCAAGAATCGGGCTACTGAAGAACATCAGAACAACCAGCAGGTGGATCAGGCTGCTAAGATTGAAGTAGCTCAGGTGGATCTGGATTGGCAGCATAAAGGTGAATTATTTATAGCCCGATGGGCCCATGACACCTCAGGCCATCAAGGTAGAGATGCAACATACAGATGGGCTCGTGACCGAGGGGTGGACCTGACCATGGACGCTATAGCACAGGTTATTCATGACTGTGAAACATGTGCTGCAATCAAGCAAGCCAAACGGTCAAAGCCTCTTTGGTATGGAGGACGATGGCTGAAATATAAATATGGAGAGGCCTGGCAGATTGATTACATCACACTCCCTCAAACTCGCAATGGCAAGCGCCACGTACTTACAATGGTGGAGGCAACCACCGGATGGCTGGAAACATACCCTGTGCCTCATGCCACCGCCCGGAACACTATCCTGGGCCTTGAAAAGCAAGTCCTATGGCGACATGGTACCCCAGAAAGAATAGAGTCAGACAATGGAACTCATTTCCGAAACAACCTTATAGACACTTGGGCCAAAGAACATGGTATTGAGTGGGTGTATCACATCCCCTATCATGCACCAGCCTCCGGGAAAGTTGAACGATACAATGGACTGTTAAAGACTACATTGAAAGCAATGGGCGCTGGGACATTCAAAAACTGGGATACGCATTTGGCAAAGGCCACCTGGCTAGTCAATACTAGGGGATCTGCCAACCGAGCTGGACCTGCCCAATCAAACCTGTTACGTACTGTAGATGGGGATAAAGTTCCTGTAGTGCATGTAAAAAATATGCTGGGTAAAACAGTCTGGGCTACTCCTGCCTCAGGAAAAGGCAAACCCATTCGTGGAATTGTTTTCGCTCAGGGACCTGGATACACTTGGTGGGTGATGCAAAAGAACGGAGAGGTCCGGTGTGTACCTCAAGGAGATTTAATACTGGGTGAGAATAGCCCATGAACTGAATTGTACCATGTTAATTGCTATATAATACTGTATGTTATCACTACTATGACTACTATAGGTGACTAATTAGAATGTATGGAAAAGAGTGTAACCTGAGCATGACATAAATGGTATGGAATAAGGGGTGGATAGATGTCCTGGTTTCAGTTAGAACAGAATTAATTTTCTTCCTAGTAGCTGGTGGAATGCTGTGTTTTGGCTTAGAATGAGAAGAGTGCTGATAACACCCCGATGTTTTCATTGTTGCAGAGCAGTGCTTATACCAAGCCAAGGACACCTCAGACTTTTGCTCTGTCCTGCCAACAGGCAGGCTGGGGGTGCAGTAAGAGCTGGGAGGGGACAGACCCAGGACAGGTGACCCGAACTAGCCAAAGGGGTATTCCATACCATCTGACGTCATGCTAAACAATATATAGGGGTGGCTAGCCGGGGGGAGGGGGCCGGACTGCTCGGGGTTAAGCTGGGCATCGGTCAGCGGGTGGTGAGCAATTGCATTGTGCATCACTTGTTTGTACATATTATTATTAGTAGTACTATTATCATCATTGTATTATTATTATTATTATTATTATTATTATTATTTTCCTGTCTTATTAAACTGTCTTTATCTCAACTCACGGGCTTCACTTTCCATTTCTCTCCCCCGTCCCAGAGAGGGAGGGGGGAGGGTGAGCGAACGGCTGCGTGGTGTTTAGCTGCCAGCCGGGTTAAACCACGACAATAATGCATCTTTAAACTGGTAAGAATTTGCTAAGAAAATCAATTGTTTTTTATCCAATGAAGAACAGAAGACTACTATAGAATCTGCTACCATAAGCAGTGTCATTTTGATCTTCCTAATATCAATCCTAATTGCATTTGAATGTCCAGGAAGCAAAAAGGGGAAAAAGTGTGGAATAGAGCAAGGGTTCCTTTTTATTGCCCAGTCAACCTGACATGTCATTAAGACGAATGGCTAGTACCATTTCTTACATAAATGTCATCTTACCACATTACCACATCTGAGTAAGGTTATATCAAAACCAAGGCTCAGAAAGTTTATGTAGCTCTAAGGCTCATAAAAAGATTTCCTCTTACAGAAGGAGCAAATTAAAACCATTTCAATGGAATTACAGACCTCATCTTCCATCGGTGGATCAACTGTCTAGAAGAAAAGCCTAACTTTTTTTTTTGTGGGTGTTACTGTGGAAACACTGGTAATATCATTGCTGTAGTAATGTATATACTATGTGCCAAGATTAAATTCCCTCATTACTTTTGTTTAAACAAATTGCCCTTCATAAAGTTGAAGAGGAGGATAGAATCCCTTCCTGGATCACTCCTCACAAAAGAACCAATGTAAGCAGGACAGAACCATTTGGAAAAAATGCTGGTAAAACTGGTAAATCAAACTCAAATAACCCATGGGAATGTGTTTCTTTTGATGACATTCTTGCTGGATATTTCAGTAATCTGACTCCAAGTGTGGACAATAACAGGGTTCTGGGGAAGAGTGCAGCACTAAGATCAGTATGCAGTGATGTCATTCTAGACATTTATGGCTTACAAACTTCAAGTTAGAGGCGATCTTTCTGCATCAAATGGCCTTCAATAGATTCTCCTCCATCTATTTAATGGATTTGTAAACTCCTGCAAATCAGCCAGGTAATCAAGGAGGTTGATAGGAACAAAGAACAAATACATTTGATAGATAAAGGCAACGAAACGTGCAACAAGACCACGTTCCAACAAGATCACAAACTAAGCTGCACAGTTCCAGGTCCTGAAACAGTAAACAGTGTGAAGAATGCACAATGCTGGCAGAGAGAGAATAGATACAAAACATATTTTGCACAGTAACTGATTATGCCTAGGCTTCCTTTTATTAGTGCAGATGCAGTTTTACTTTTTCTTCAAAAACACTAAGAATCAAAAGCCTGTGAAGGCTTTCCCCAACTAGAAAATTGTAAAAGTATCTGAGTTTAATAAACTAACATGGATAGGTTTTCTAACGTTTTTCAAAATGTAATTTCTCTTAGCTACTTGAACAAGTAAGCCCATTACGGCAGAGATATAGCACCAGTGGTAGATGTCACACAATTGACTACCAAGTCAGGATAGGAACAACAGACTTTGGAGAGTAACAGTGGCCTCTCTTTTCAACTAATACTTAGGAATAAGTATTGATAAGTATTGATAAGTATTGATAAGTATTGATAAGTATTGATAAGTATTGATAAGTATTGATAAGTATTGATAAGTATTGATAAGTATTGATAAGTATTGATAAGTATTGATAAGTATTGATAAGTATTGATAAGTATTGATAAGTATTGATAAGTATTGATAAGTATGAGAGTGGCAGTTGTACCTCAGTCTTGAGGTTTCTAGGTAGGAGAGATGAACTACCACACCATAAGATTTAGCCACTGCACATGTAATGGGTACGCAGCAGACTGTGAATAACCCACTAAATCACCCCACACAGCATTATGAAGTATTCAGGAGGGAAACAGAACAGCAGCCATTCCTGTTCTCTCCCTATTGCTTCTTGTAGCAGGGCTGTTCTCTCCCTTTCTGCTCCCTTACCATGATGTCCTTTTGATTTTAGATTAGAAGACAGCTGTATTATTTATCTTCCTTCATTCTTCTGCTTACTTCTAACTTATCTGGTTAGCAATGTGTTTGTGCAACATAAAGTCCTTTAGCAGGACCTAAATTAAGAGGTATCACACACAGTTTACTTTTTCTTGCTAGCTGATCAAGGGCTTTCTCCCTCACCTGAGTAAGAGTCAGAGAGGGCAGGTAACATTTTAAGCTTATGATAAAATAAAATTTAAAAAAAAAAAAAAACTCAGAAAGGAACCAGAAAGCAACACCAGATTTTCTGAATGTTTGTGGTTTAGATTTTTTTGTTTGCAAGTTGAAGGATAAGTAGAAAGACCTTGAAGATGGCCATTTCTAGCCAGCCAAAGAACAACAGGCGTATGTACCTATTTCCTATTGTTTCCCTGCCTTACATCATTACCTCTTTACCAAGTCCCTGCTTCCTGAGGGACAATCATCTCTGGCAGTGGGACAGAAACTACTACGTGGCTTTTCCAGTGCTTAGAAGCCTTCCACTGAACTCGCCTTCTTGATCACATCTTCACAGACATGACAAGCAGAATGAAGGGGAACAGACTACTTCTTGTGGTCACTAACTCCTTTACCAGCTCAAAAAAGTCTCTGTAAACAAGTGGTGTATAGCTCACCTTACTCCTCAGGACGAAGGAACCAAAGCAGAGGTCACACATGCAGCAACATTTCCAACACGAACATTAACGATGAGAATGTAGCTAAGCAGAACTAATAAACAGGAGAAAGGCTGTTCTACATACAGCGGTTAAAACAGGAGGATATAAGAAAATCTGAATAGGAAGAGTTGTGCTAAAAGAGAGCTAGAAGATGGTAACTGAAATCAGCATTCAACCTGCTTTTCAGTGAAAGCTAAGGCTAGATTATTCCAGTAAACACACCACCAAGGAAACAAAGTATTTTGAAGTCTCTGGAAACTTCACTTCTCTTGTTTGCTAGCTGACTATTCTGTTTCTCATACTAAGTTAGGCAGTCTGTGCCCTGTCAACCTAATTGTAAATGCCTACACAGCACTGTATACAAACCCCACATTTTTCAAGGATGTTCAAATCCAACTGATTTTGCATTTTGCACTGAAATGTTGTGCAAGTAAGCACTGAAATGAAAGTCTACGTAGTCACCCATGCAGCTTTTGTTTTCAAGGAAGACTACCATCTTGGCCATTTGAAATACTAACCTTGCATTTTATTTATTTTTTTCCTCCCTAGTGAATTTGCGAATTTCATCATTCAAAGGCTATAAACCAGAAACAGCAGGTATCTTGGAGAGAGAGACAGCACCTGGAAGACTAAATACTGAACATAAACTGAGCATCTTTTAGCACCTGGTTGGCCTTGCCAGGATTCGAACCTGGATCATCTGTATGGTCAGACAGAGGCTTCCACTGAGCACAAGACCAGCTTTGGTGCAGATCCCTCCCTCACAATTGCTGTTCTAAAACCTATGCAACCTATTTTCAGGCTGTTTCTGTTCTAACAAGGCATATAGAAAGAGGAAGGAAACATTCTAAAAGCTAATGCTAGAGGAAAACAGCAAGAAAGAAAAAAAAAAAAAAACATCAGCAGAATATGACAGTAAATGAAAACAGAAGTGTAGAAAGAAACTGTATCTCTTGCCTTTGGCAGTTTCACACACAATATAAGCAAGGCATTTTACCTTGGTATTTTTCAGGGTCTGGCATGGCTTTTCTCTTCTTTTTTGGCAGATTTACTCGAGGATCTCCAACAGTGAGGCCGAGTATTGTACCTGGTGGCATTTCTGATGGTGAACTTATCCCTTTAAAAATACACAGATGAACATTGCCATGAAACCGCAAATAAATTGACAATCTTCTTCTGCACTGTTATTTTGTGCATTTTTGCCTGCAGGGATATGACACCACTAGAAGCCAGAGATGCAAGCCAGAGTACTCAATTTAGCATGTTTTGAAAACTCACCAATGCTTGTCCAATGTCCAATAACAAAAGACAACAATAGCAGCATAAGAGTTACTCTGCAATTATACTTACGCTTAGCATAGAAATGAGGTCACTCGCTCAATTAACAGACTCAAATTCATCCTTTATGTTTGGCACAACTCCTAAGCAACAAACCTTTCTTTTCTACTTTTCTTCCAGAGAAAGGAAAAAAAAAGGAATTAAGTTTTACCTCATCTTGCCCAATCTGAGGCCTAACTGCTTCAGACTGGAGAGCTTGAGTATAATTTGAGATCTAACACCACCAGCTCTTTATCTGTTTTCAGAGCTAGAAACTAAGATGTTGTTTACTTTGTATTTTACATCTCAGCCAAGTAAACAACTGTTTATTAGGAACAAAAACATGCAAGGCAAGACAAAATGCTTTCACTTTGAGCAGGAGTCTACCATGTTATCTGAGGAGGCAGTTTACAATTTACTGTCTTAAGTGTTTGTATGTGTGAGTGGTATAGTCCAACATAAATATATCCCATCAACAATTTCCAATCTAAGTTCACAAAGAAAAGAAACAAGACTTATTTGTTTAAGAGTTTGGACTACACAGAGGACATAATGTTCCCTTAAAAAAAAAATCAGCGTAGCTATCCTCAAATCTTTGACATGCCAGGGTAATTACCTAAGTACATGCTCACTGGCATCACTCCCTCGATCAAGAAAAAAAAAAAAAGCCTCTCCAAACCTATGCCAGCTTGTTAGCATGCCAGTTTTGACCGCTAGAACCTAAGAGTTTTCCCTTCCTCCCATATCACCAATCCCCAAATACCTTCTAATAGCTCAAAGACAGCAGTTTGACGTTGATGAAGAGATACTTTTTCAGAGTCCTTGCAGTTTTCTACCCACCAGTTATTCAGTTCTGATTCTGAATCTGCCATCTCCTGGAAAACAACACCATCTAATTAACTCAAGTAGTAATTTCGTATTTTCTATCAGTATGAATTCAATCTCAGTTTGCCTTAATCACTATGATTACTTTCTTCCGAATTTCAAACCAAAATCATTTTTTCCTGATGCAGCTTATTCCTATATTCCACTTTATAATACCCTCCAATAAGCACGTTCAATTTAACCTGTGCTCCAAAAGTAAACAAAGCAATCCACAATCCTTCCTAACTGTAGTCGGTAATTTTTTATACAAAGCCAGAGATTTCATGGCCTCCTCATGTTTGCTGCAAGAGACAAAAAAACTCCCACATTGAAACCACAGTGATGCTACATGCCAAGAGGTGCACAAGATACTAAATCCTGTAGGAATTATGCATTTGATTTAAAATGCAAGTCTTCTATACTTTTCGTGTCTTGCCTTACAGAGCGCTCTAGCTTGTTGCTTGAGAAACATGATCTATAGAATGCCAAGGAGAAAGTGAATTATTCTAGACCTGTCAACACAGTGTGTCACTACTAAACTTTCAGGGCCCACTCAATAGTGTCATATGATCCTGTTTCTAGTTCTATGTTCCTTCTACCCACACCTGAAATCCATATAGGTGTTCATCCTCAGATCAGTATCAGTTAAGGGGCTCAATACAGAGAAGCTAACAGAGTGAAAATACTTATTTTAAAGGCTAACATGCGTAATGCTAGACAATTTATGATTCTTTCTAGCCAAAAGAAGTTTGCACACCCCAAAAACCTTATTAAAGCTACAGTAGTATCCAACTTGCTATTTTCCTTACTGTTTGAAGCGAAGCAGCTTTCAGGGTCTCTGTAAGGACACAGTGTGACAGCGGGCCGATCAGTCGGTATCTGAGAATCTCCATAGTTCGATCACTGAAACAGAGGGAAGTTTCACCTGAGTGTCCACTTGTACAGCATGCTTCTTCCCCCAGTACTATGTTAAGCTATAATCCATCTATTAACTGGTTATAGGTAACAGTTTCTGTGAACAAACCTGATCACAACACCAGTAGTTTGCGAGATCCATGAGTAGGACTGCAATGGATCTCTAGTGCCATCACCAATTATTTTTTTCACTGGCACAGCTTTTTCTCCTTCTTTATCCTCTTTCTTTCTTTTTTTGCCAAGGCTCAGAACGACATCCATTTGTTCTTCCTCTTGAGCTGATGTTGTAGCTGGCTCAGGGATATAGACTTTTTCAGGCTCTAAACACTGAAAAATTTCTTTTAACTCGTTCAGTATGTCCTAAAGAAAAGTCAAAAGTTTGGATTAGGAGGATGAGCAGGGCATTACAAAGCTTAAACACAATTTTAAGAATTACACTCTAGCATTTTATTTTCTTACAAGGATTTAAGGGAATGATCTTCGTTCTGCTTAAGTCCATGCCTTACTATCAAGTGCTGTATGTAATATTGTTGCTAGAAAATTGTCACTCAAATTAACGGGAGAAAAATTGCAAATGTATAGTTGATTTACTGAAGGTCATAGCTAAGAAGCAGATTATGATTACCTGTGATGACAGTAACCAAAAAGCCTGTCATGGGTGGCAGTGGGAAGGAAGCAAATCAAGCAACAGCACATTGTGAACATACCCCAAAAAGCATCACTAGAAAACCCTGAACAAGCTCACAACAACAACAAAAAAAAAACAACTCAGAGGCATGAACCTCCCATACCATCTTTGTAAGAAGTTACAGAACACAAATATAGTCAGAGTGGAAACAGTGCTTTAATTTTTGATTCATAATTTTTAATTCTTAATTTTTAATTCCATCTCTCTCTTGTACACCTTTCAGGAAGTATCTCCAGCATAAGGAATAGACAAGGCATGAACAAACTGGAGTTCAACGCCGAAAAAACAAAATACCTGTTTGAGAGCTGGATGCATCCAGATCCATAACTGTCTGTTTTCAGACCCATCCCTGGGTTTCCAAATAAACGTAACGGGACCAAGCGCATCCTCAGGATAGCGATCTGCTCGGTAAAGATTCAGGGAACCCTGGAATCTTCCAGACAGGCAACGTGCCACTCTAAATGTTAATCCTGAAGAAGAAGATACTTAATGAAAAACAAAGCAACCTCTTGTTTAAGAAACAAAAAAGGAAGTTCAGTCTGGCTGTTAGGACAGTACCAAATAAAGAAGACAATAGTAATAAGTTTATTAAAAGGCAAATGAAAATAAGAAATTGTGGTCCTAGGAGAGGACATTTTAATCAGGTTTTTCAACCAAAAAATCACAACTAGGTATCAACTCTTATTACTTCTCAGATTGCTAGTACATTAAGAAGGAAAAAGCATGAGTCAACCTTTAGTCTGTTCAGAATCTTAACTTTATTTCAAACGAATTAAATTTTACCTGTGTCAACACTACATATTCGCGCAAGTTGCTTCAGAAGCTCATTCTCTTTACCAGTCAACTCCACGCAACAATAATATGATAAATCCTGAAACAACAGGATAGTAGTGAAGTGAGAATAACTCTTGAAAGTGAAGCCAGCAAGGAAAGATCAGATAGAGCTTTATGATTTACACTGCAGTTGTATTTTTTCATTCACTAAAATTTGAATCAACGAGAAAACATTTTCCTTTCTAACTTAACATTGATAGTCACAGGACAGATGTCTGGCATTTCTCATTCAAGGACCAACCTTCCCCTTGAAGCAAGGGATCAAAAAGGTCACACAATAAAGCATCTGTCTTCAACAGCACCCTTCTCAGGAAGGAGAAACAGGGATTCATTTAATTTCTAAGCTTTTATGGTTGAAAATGGAGTATTTCAGTCATAGTTACCTTTTTAATACATAAGACTCTTCCATAGGCTCACCTTGGTCTCTTTGATGCTCTCCACCTTTCATTGCAGTTATGAAATTATTCAGTTCATAGCTAGCAGTTATTAACAGCTGACACAACATTACTTCAAAGAGACAGAAACACTCGTAACTGAACAGTTGATTACTTCAACTTGGCAAAATAACAAAGAAAACAGATGCAAACATGGTACCTGAAGAAGACAGTGATTTGTCATGGCTCGGTAGCAAGCCCTGTAGCACTTCTCTGTAGGGCTGTTTCCTAAGCAGTATCCCCATTTTTTTACCATATGAAATCTCTTTGCATGCCAAATATGTGTTTCCAACCAAATATTCTTTCTTTGTCTGCGATTAAACTCTGCTACCAAATTCCCGTGGCGCCTTCTAGCTTTGCGACATTTAGTCTTCGACTGTTCTTTTTTCTGATGTACAGCCTTCTCCGCCTGTTTTTTAAAAGAGAGAACATCGAAGTAAATCTCAAAAGGACAAACTTCTGTTGAAGATAAAGGTTAACATATACAAGGATACAGGAAGCACTTCCATAATCTAAGCTATACTTTATCCTGATGTTATTTCTCCATAATTCTACCTTCTCATTTGAGGATAACTAACAGATGGAAATTTTATATGCAAGCCCCATCCATATGAGAATATCAAAGTTGGACTTGAACCCACAGTTAAACCAAAATCCCCAGACATTCAGAAACTTACATGTGAACAGGAAGATCTCTTGGGTGGTGAGGCCCTGGCACAGGCTGCCCAGAGAAGCTGTGGATGCCCCATCCCTGGAGGTGCTCAAGGCCAGGCTGGATGGGGCTTTGGGCAACCTGGGCTGGTGGGAGGTGTCCCTGCCCATGGCAGGGGGTTGGAATTAAATGATCCTTCAGGTCCCTTCCAACCCAAACCGTTCTGTGATTCTGCTACTTCCTGCGTGAAGTTTTTGGCCAACATCAGTATACCCACATGAACAAAAGAACATGATACTTGGAAAACCTCAAAATCTGAGCTTGTACAGAAGCAGTACTCAAATACTGGCAGGTAGGACCTGAGGATACTCAGAGTCTCTACAATGTGTAAAAGCAAACAAGGAAAGGCCCTTGGTAACATCAAACTAAATTGCTGATTACAACCCAGTCAAGAACAGAATCACTAAGAGCGAATGCATGGCTGAAGAGGAAGGCTTGCCTCTCAAGTTTTTATTTGTCTTTCTGTGAAGAGAAGTGGCAGAAAGAAATAGGGACTACAGGGCAAAAATAAATAAATAAATAAACGAACAAACTAATTAATTATTAGATTAATTAACTAGATTAATTAAATTAATCTAAATAAATAAATAAATGCTTCTTAGGATGTCCACTGTGCATTTGCCAAGAAATGGTTGATGGCAGACCACTGGTTTTAAGGGCAACAGCAGAGAAAAGAGAATACTAGAAAGTCACTGAGCAGAGGGAACACTGACATGACCCACGATGTCGAGACAGAAAGGCACAGAAGAATAAACCAAGTTCCAAGTCACAATCAGACTTATCTGATGGCCTGCAGAAAAGGTAAAAGAAGCCACTGGGCCAATAATACATAACTGATTTGTTCAGAAAGACAGCTAGAGGAAAAAGTGATGTGGTACCGTAGACAAAAAATGCATGTCTTCAAGCTTGTGATGAGGTAAGAGAGAGTCTAGGTAAGTTTTTGCATGAAAGTGGTCACATTAAAGGATCTAAGGAAACAAAGAAAGTGCTGCAGAATCAGAACAGTAACTTTGAAGAAGCAGACTTCAAACACTGAAAACTAATAGACAGAACCTTTAGAAAGGGAAATGGCTCAGAAGACACAAAAGCTCCAAGAAATCATGAAACAAAAAAAACATTTAAGCACACAAACTATGCCAAAAGACCTGAAGAGACAGAATATAGAAGAAATGCAGCTGCATGACCTCAAAAATCCATGAATCATACAAGTGAAAATAAGGATGGGTAACAGTGAGTATATACAGAGAAGTTAGAAATGCTTCCACGTGAAATGAGTTAATGAATTAGGACACAAAAGAACCAAATATAAACATGAAAGAAATCTAGATTAACAAGGACAGAGCAGTAACCACGCAAAGCAGCCCATGCTGCTTATGCCAAACTGCATAAAATCTCATCATGACTAACAAAGCAAAAAGAATGCCAACCAGAGCAATAAAAAAAAAAGACATGCAGGTTATGAAGATCTAATAAACCACACCCTAAGGAACATGAGCAGAAGTACTTGAAGCAATTTCTGAATCATGAATCTTCAGGAACTCAGGAGGAAGGGGTAAGGTCTCAACCTTAACACACAGAAAACTTATCAAGCAAACTCATCTTATCATTTTAAGAAGTGTCCAGAAGAAGTATAGTGATCAGAGAAAAACATCAGAGTCAGACTTATACCTTTTTTTTAAAATACAGATGAACGCCATACTGGATTAGGAGCAAGTAACTACACAGGAGCATTCTGACTCAATGCTGAGATACTGCTGCTCCAAAATGAGTTTCATGAGCAACCAGGAATACCCATTAGCAGGTCTGAAGCTGCACACAGCTGCCAACTACTCCAGCGAATGTCTGAGCTGTAAAATAGAACAACTGCAGGAATGAGCTGTGCTGGTTTGAGTCCAGCAGGGTCACAGCTCAAAGCAGTGGTGGGGTGCAAGCTAGGCAGGTGTTATTCAGGACTCCTGGGGCCTAGATTCACTGCCCAAACAAACCCTCCTGCAAGTAAGGGTTCTATCACTAGTCCAGTAACTTTTCAAGTCGTCCAATAATCACAAAGCCGAGTTGTTAGTAAGATCTACTTGAGCTACCATCTAAAACTGAGATGTTTCTGCATTTTGGATCCAAGTATCAGCCAAAGTTTGTGTACCTACAGAAAATTTGCTGACCAGCTCAGGTCTAAACATTAATAAATGTACAGCTGAACACCGTACATCAGCTATGCCCATGATACAGTTTATCAAATACAACCAGAACACGCTTATACCTCTTTTCTGGCAATCTCCTGCAGCCTCCTGGGTAGGCGTTTAATGTTGTGACTCATAGCTCGCCTTCGCATCTGCCTAGGTAGCGTCTGGAAAACTAGAGAGTTTGAAGACTTCTGCGTAACTGCTTTCAACATGGCTTTCATCTCAGCAGCACGAGCTTCAGCAAAGGTAGACACTGCAATGGAAAGAACTGTATCAGAGCATGACAAATGGCAAAAATCAAAGGTGACACTACACAAATTCCTGAACTCCAGCAGAGTATTTCTGCTACATCCATCTGATGACTTGCTGAAATAAAAGAAAATACTGTGTACTGTCTATAGCTGAAGTAATAACTATTCTTTAGATATTCTGAAGCTTACATATTTATTTAAGCACATACTTGGACATGAATGAATCTAAAAAGCCGTGGTGTAACCAACAAGTTTTATTTGTATCAAGTACTTCTTTACTAGATTAGAATAGCAATGTTTTCAGATGGTACTCAAAGAGATGTAAAAACTTCTTCATGGAAAAACAGGAAGCAGTAATCATATTACATACTGTTTTAAAATGATCAAATACAGAGCCAGAGGTTGATTTTGTTTTATTCTTACAGAAATGTATTCATTATCATAGCACCGCCACATTTTGAAAAACTAATTTGTCTCTTTGTTCTCCTACACAAATATTCTGTTTGAAGAAAAGCCGTCTCTAACTCACATCGTGAGCATAAACAGTTTCACTGGCTACATTAAAAACAGATGACTGTCAGCACTCATTTTATTGGTAAACAGAAAGCAAAATGCACACCCCTCATCACAAGTAAGTGCAATTTTTCAACTTGGAAGTCTGAAAGGACTCACTGAACAACATCTGGTCGTTCATTCTGGTACACAAGTATATCTGTATTTTGGAGAAAATCAGGAAAAACTGAAGTCCAAGTGAACACACCAAACACAGCATCGGTTCTGATTTTTGCTATTTCACAAAACCAAAGGCAGACAGCAGACAAATAACAGCAGGTTGCCCTGGAAATTGTGGCCTTTTTTTGTATATACAAACCTGTTATGTATCTAGGTATTTCCTCAGAAGCACCCTGGTGTCCTCCTTGCCATCCTCCTCTTCCTCTGCCTCGCTCTCCTCTGTTTTGTTCTCTGGGAAAATACTGGTCTTTCCTGTAGGGAGGCCCGGATGACTGATGCGAAAATTTCTGCTGTTGATACTGCTGCTCGGAATGAAAATCTCCTGAAGGGTTTAGAAACGAACAGAGGTAACAGAAACACACAGTCAACAGATAAATGCTAAACCATCCTTTGTAGTAAGATTGCAGTACACATTCCTCCAACTGTATTTAACATGTACTGAAAAAGCCATGAGGAAACAGAATTAAGTTCTTTTTCATCAGAATAAACAAAAAAATTGTGCTGCCCAGCAGCGAGCAGCAAAAGATTCAGGAGCTTTTACACATTTTAAGAGTGGTACCCAACACAGACTTTGCCTCCAATACTCTATCCGGCCTAATACGAAAGACCTGATCAAAATCAGCCTATACTGACTGCATCAGTAGCAATTCTTATTTTTGTCTAGTTAGGGTTTTAGTATGACACCAGCAAAGGTAATATTTTACCCATAACCATACGATTTTTGTCTGGTATCTTCTAGCTTAAGAAAGTCTCATGCATGTATTTCCATTACAGCAGTAAATAAATTCAGCAGGATTCATTTATGTTGGTGCAGTAAGTTACAGTGTACATTTTTCTGGTACAGGCATCTAAATCAACATCAAAATCAAATAAATCACTGCACCAAGTGAAGTACTAGTAGGAACACAGGGCTGTACAGTTCAGGGAGCCCCTCCACTGACAATCACCCTGTGTGTCAGGGGGAACAGGCAGCAGTTTTCACGTTGATGAGCTTCTTAAACAACTTTAACGTATTGTCCCATTAATTTTGCTACTGGCATGAGGAACACACAGCCAGAAACAGATTCACCTCCAGTAGCTTCAATTTAAATGAGCTTAGAGCAGCAAGGAACCTCCCTCTTCTGTTTCAAGCAATCATGAAGCTGAAATTTCACGTTCTGCAACAATGCTGTTCCGGCTCCTGTAACCAGCTAAGAAGCAACCACATTATACAACAGCACAGCAATTCAAATGGAATATGTATATATATATATATATATATACATACATATATATACATACATATATATACACACATATATACGTTTTGGGATAGAAAGAAAGTATGTTCTCATGTGGAATAATTCCCTGATCTGAGTTTGCCACGTGGCTGGGAGCAGCACCATCCAGACAGTGAGGTGAGGGTGGGGAGGAAGTAGCTGGGAGAGAGGGACGGAGGCTGGAGTCAACAAATTTGTGGAAACCTACAGCACAAATCAACTGAAAGAAGAGAGCTGAATGGCAAGTAACTCATATCACAAACACACTCATATCACGAACTTCCACTGTTAAGTTAGCCTAAAAATGGAGACACCGAGTATTTTAATAAGATGGAAGAAGAGTGTTTCTAAGGGTAGTGTCTGATTTAATACCTAAAGAAAAATCAGATGATTTCAGGAATTACATAGACTCATAGTTTTATAGTTTTATAGTTTTATAACTCCTCTGTATTTTTTTTCTTTGTTTCTACAGAACTAGCTCCATAAAACCAAGACACTCACTAACACTGCAGAATAAAACCAAGAAACCAAGATACTCACTAACACTACAGAATAATGCTATGTGCATGCTATTCAGCAGGACTGAAGATTATAACCATATAGTTTTTTAAATTCCCTGCTAAAAGAGAAAGGCAGAAAACAGCGCTTAATCTGATAGCACTGCTTTAACAACATTGCAAACCCCTCAGCCTGGGCTGGCCGTAATTTGCTGCATCATCCTGTCTGCCTCAGCACCATCCCCTCGATATGCACTTAAACATCATTTTTTCACCCCAAAACAGAGAGGCAACGCCTCAACCTCAGAATGCTGCGCTCTTTGTATATTTTTTCCCCAAAATAACATAGGTTAAAATAAAAAAAAAAATCTAAGCATGACTGAGGCACGTGGTCCAGGCTGTGAGGTGACACACGCAGACCAGGGGGCAGCGGGCAGGTCCCCCCTGAGGGGGCACTGAGGGGACCCTGAGGGGATCCTGAGGGGACCCTGAGGGGGCCGTACCTGGGGGCGGGCAGGGCCTGGGGCCGCCGGCGGGCACAGGCCCCGGCTCGGCGGGCATGGTGACGCTGACCGGCTGGTTCCTCATCTTCTTGGCCCGCTTCTTCTCCCTCGCACCGGACATGACCGCAGGGGCTGAAAGGACACGCACGGAGCAGGGGGGGGAGGACAACTCCCGGTGCCGGTACCGGCCCCGCCGCACGCCGCCGCCTCGCCTCACCGCACGCCGCCTGGCGAGTGCGCATGCGCGCCGCGCCAAAGCCACCCTCCCCGGACTACATCTCCCAGAAGCCCCTGCGGCGCGGGGCGGGCTGCGGGGAGGGGAGGGGGGAGAAGGGAGAAGGGGAGGGTAAAAGGGGAGGGGGGGTCAGAAGGTGGCGGGTGGCAGAGGAGAGGAACGGATTAGGGGCAGCCATGGCGAGTCTGGTGAAGAAAATAATCAGTACTGCCAAGGCTCCCGCTGCGATGGGTCCCTACAGGTGTGCCCTGGCTGGGGGTAGCGGGCTTTGCCCCGTGGGAGGCTGTGGGGTGGTTTTTGGGGTGCTTGTGGGGAGGTTGAGAGGTTATGGGGTGGTTTTGGGGGGTTATAAGGGGGTTACGGGGTGGTTTTGGGGTGGGTGGACCTGTCCCTGGGGGTGGTGGGGCCGGTGGGGTCCCGGGACCCCTGAGGAGAGTGGGTCTGGAATGGCACCGGGAGCTTCAGCCCGCCCGCGGGGCTCCCTAAAATGTCCGCCCGGGAGGCACCGGGGGAGCAAAGTTCATAGATTTTAAAAATAATCCCCCAAAAGGCTTGTCTTTGCTATTTAGATCAGAAAACTTATTCCTGTAGACTTATGTCTAAGGTACTGAGTGGGTTTTACCGGTGTTTTCTAAGGGTTCCTAGTCATGCATTCTGGGCATGTTAGGCTTGGTTTCCCATTTAAACACAGGCTCCTTAGGTTTTAAAACTACTTGTAGCATCCTGATGCCTCCAAAAGCATTATCTGTCTCCGTTCCTGTGAAAATGAACGCTCTGAACCTCAAGCTGGATGTTCCCGATAGGAATTGTAAAGATGGAAAAGTACCAAGGGTAGAGGCAGAGAGAGCCCCACGACCTAAAGGTTAACTTCTGGTGGATGGCAGCCAGGGGCTCGGCATCGCTCCTACAGGGCACCTGGGACAGGGAAAGCAACAGCTCCTCAGCTGCACACACACCCACTGGCTTAGCCTTTAACATAGCCCTCAACTTCTGCTGTGGATTAACTGCACTCCTGTGTTTTGTGCTTGTTGGTAGTTCTTGCTGAAATGCTTCTTACTATGCAGCCTGCTACTGGTATGGTAGGTCTAACATCAATAAGTTTATCAATAACTTAGTTAATCGAGTTCCAGTCAGCTTTTCAAAGTCCAGCGAGCAAAAATTGCACAAGAAAAAAAACTGCTGTGTTTCTGCTCTGAGCATGGGAACAGGGGAAGGAGGGCTTAATGTAGAGGGAAGGTTTGGGGTCTATGGGCTGCGTTCCTGGTTCTGCTGCAGCCTTCCAGGGTGCTACTTTTACCATATTTTGTATTCCCTTTATTGAGCAGCAGAGATGTTATTCTTATATTAATCTACAGCCCTTTGGGTAAAGACAACCTGACTTTTTTTTGTGAATTGTTACTGGTGTCAGTGAATAGGGGGTTCCACTGCGAAGCGTACAAGGGAAAAGAAAGTCAAGGAGCAGAGGAATCTGTAAGGATGCTGCTGGTCTGTCAGCAGCAGAAGAAGCCTTCCAGGTATTGGAAGGCTTCAGTATGCTTTTTCTTTTTTTTTTTTTTTTGCTCTCCCCAGTTATTCATGATTTGGGATTGTCCAAAGGTCAGTTAGGATAAATGTTTTTTGGTGTCATTTGCTTTATAATAAGCAGGTTAAGACAATCTCAATTTTTTATCAGAGAGCTAATATCTCCTTGTTGTGTGGTTCTCCACACAGGAAACAGAAGCATGAGCTTGTGGTCTGAGGGCCTGTTCCTCAAACAAAGCACGATATGCTGAGAAAGAAAACAGTTAACTGTTTTTTTTTTTTTTTTTTTTTAAAGAAGAATCTGTGTTGTGCTCATGCACGCATTTCCTATCTAGGCTGCATCAGCTAGAAAACTATTTCTTCTGCTAGTTTCTCTTTAAATGGTATAATTTTGTCTTATCCCAGTTCAGGTAGTTGCTGATGGCAGAGAATAATAACAATGTAAGATATGTTACTCCATTGGATAAATTACTGGCTTTTTTTCCATAATGGAATTGTAGGGGAATGTGGGACAGGGGTTTTTACCTGGACAGGGAAGATGGGAGTGATGGCATTGTCCAGATTGCTTAACTGTAATAATTTTACTGAGTCCCTAAATTAGGTTAGGCCCATGTAAAGTCAATGGATTGAGCAATTAAGAGATGTAGTAAAAACTGAAAGAATGGCTTTCTTTCTCCACTGACATAAAAGGGAAGCTAAGCTGCTAATTTAGGTAGTTCAGGGAGGTGCGTATCTCCAGTTTGTGTAACTTCAGGGACTTGTTCAGCTGTTAGAACAATAAATTTTCTTGTGGAATGGGTAGAGATAAGAAAAATGGTGTTGACACACCATAAACATTTTGAGAAGACCCTTTCTTTAATTTCTTTATGAAATATTTTTAGCTATCAGCTGGAGGGATGTAAACTATGTCTCTTGTATAATTGATGGTTTAAGTCTTTGTTTTAATCTCTTAATTTTGTGGTAATTAAAGATGTTAATAATTGCTAACTCGACTTCATACCTGATGTTTACATAGAAATGGTTAGCAAATAGCTCGAATTCTGCAGTCTTCTGAGCTAACCCAGCCAATGGGTCACTCGGGTTATGTGGTGCAAAGGAGAGGGATTGCTCTTGGGACAGATACTCTGCCTCCCACCATTTATCTGCAGTGCTGTGTTAGTGTTGTGTTGCTGCACTTATCCCTTCCTGAGAACCAGGGTTTGTTAGCTCAAAGACAGAGCTATGCTGTCTTTCATGGGTGGTTCAGTCCCAGCTGAACCAAACTCTTACAGATTGTACACACAGCTCATGTCTAAACTTGTGCACGCGTAACCCGTGGCACCAAGCAGCGTGGTTTAGTGATGGAACTCAGCAGGTCAGACTTGCTATTTTTGAAGATCTTTTCCAACCTAGATGGTTCTCTGATAACCTATATTTCCAAGATATTACAAATGGCTGAAGAAAACGTGAAACGTGCTTACAAGGGAGTGCTTTGGAATAGTTAAATGTTTTTGGTGGGGAAGTTTTCAACAGTAAATGTCTCTTCTGTTTTCAGCCAAGCGGTGCTTGTAGACCGGACCATGTACATTGCAGGACAGATTGGTATAGAGCCTTCCAGTGGGCAGCTTGTCTCCGGAGGTGCAAAGGAAGAAGCTAAGCAGGTAAGATGTGTTCTGGCAATAACCTTTTAATGGCTTGTGCTTTTTTAAATGTAGACTGATGAGAAATTGTAGAATCCTAAAGAGCACATTGCACATCCTCCAAGGTGAGGTAAAATAAGAAGCAATTTCATCCCATCCCTGTCATTTTCCATCCAAACAACCTTGGAGGTCAAGGGAGGAATCTATTTCAAGTAGGAAAGAATCAATGTTTTGAACAAAGGTTTGACCCCAGTGGCTTGAGTGGGGGGAAGATTTGTTCCCCCAGCAGCAAAGAAGCTGTGTGAGTAGTTAGGATGAGATTGAGCTGCATCCTGCATTTGCATGTAATGAATGGATGGGGGTTTATTAGATGTTCCCTTTCATTAATTTACTTTTTAATCTATTTCTGTTTTTTTTTTTTTTTTTTTTACTCACTGATGACTGTTGAAGGCTTGCTGGGTGAACTACAACGTGGATCTGTAGCTAGATTACAACTCATGTTTACGTACTTACCTAAATACAACCTTGCTGATATTTAAATATTTTTATCTGATTTCTCATTAGGCTCTAAAGAACATGGGAGAAATCCTGAAAGCTGCAGGCTGTGACTATGGCAATGGTAGGTGCTGTTATGAGGATGGCAAACAAGTCATTATTTTCACATCAATTAAAAAAAAGTGACCTCTAAAATAAAATAAACCTTTTTGCTAAATATACAGTTGTTATAAATAGCTATAAAGGGAAAAAATCAACGTGCAAGTCTTTATGTGATGGGTATCAATGGGACACTAGCTTTTCCCCAGAGTTTCTGACCATAATACTAACTTTTTTTGATTCTAACTGAAGAAGCTCAGGTGTAGATAGAGCTGCAATTGACTACAGGCATTTTAAATGTCCTAGACCTTACTTCTGGTAAAAGCAGGTTTATGTCTGTTGTATTCATGTTCTAGGCACTTTCATTACCTGGTCTTTTGAAGCGGAATCTAATAGTGGAGCCAAATCAGGATTAATATTAGTTTAGGCAGTCATGGGTAAAAAATTCTAGCATAGACTGTATCTTCAGTCATTTTATGGACTCTTTTTGGCAGCAGATATTATATATATTTTTTTGCCAACAGTTGGCTTACAATAGCTTTCTTAAATCAACCTGCTTCATCAGTTAGGTGCCTTTTAGAATTGGGCTTCATAATGGAATTTAAAACAGTCACTTTCAAAGCAGGCCAGGAATATATAATTCCTTATAGTTTTATGTACTAACTATTAAGATACTTTTTTTTAGGTATTTCTGTAGGTGGTAGCTCTAATGGTCAATATCTGTTTGGAAAACTTTTCAAGATGTTTATAATATTTGAGATACATTCATGGAATAAAAGCAAGAAACTCACAAAATAACTGCAGTTATGTAATTTCTAGTTGTGAAGACTACGGTTTTGATGGCAGACATGAAGGACTTCAATGATATTAACGATATTTACAAACAATGTAAGTGTTTTTTTTGTTTGTTTTACCATTATGGCTTGTAGAACTAATTACACTTGCTGTAAGCAGTGTTTTAATGACTCAGGTGATTTAGTTCCACGTTATTAGGGATTTCATGAGAAATACAACATTAAATCAAAGCAATTTACTTGCAAACACCCAAACAAGTACAGCTGAATTTCATATGGACTCATGTCCTACCATCCCACTAACTTTTCATATGAAAATCAACCCTACAAGTTAATCTTCTACTTCTTTTTGCTTTGATAGACAGTCTGTTTTTCCTAATATAATTCTGTTGTAGGCAGCCTTAAAATGCTTAATTTCAGGTTGTATATTTTTATTTCTTTAAATCTCTATCTTTTAATAATTTCTGTGCTATTGTTATGGGACAAAGCTCGCTTATGAGGATGAGTCACCCTTCTGCACTTCAGAATACAAGAATAGTGCTGGGTTAAACAAACTGAATGTAAGCTGAAGTAGGTGATTTGTGAGCCATGTTGTGCAGAAGAATTTGGGAGGCTCTGCACATAAGTTCCTTATTTATGTAGGTTTGGGTCTTAATTAGATAGTAACATCTGGTCCTGAATAAAGTCTTTTATTCATGAGCTATCGGTACAGTCTTCTGCATTTCAAGATGGAATTGTGTGTGTTTAAGTGGAGGAAAAACCGACCAGCTGGATACTTAGCTACTTGTTGCCAAACAGACCTCCTACCTGTTGTTCAGGAAAGCTGTTGTTGCTGTTCTTTGATGTGAGTTACTAACTTTGTTAGTGCAGGAGCATGGAAGTGCCATTTCTGAGCCTAGCGTTAACTCTCACTAGAAAAACTTATATTTAATTATGCAAATTCAGCT